>NC_134689.1:120687282-120999782 GCF_050947455.1 Rhinoderma darwinii
GTTTCACACTAAAATATATGAATAGCATGACAGCATGATAGAAATTTGCATCATATGACAGCCTATGCTACAGAATGAAGTCAACCACTACTGACCTAGATCCAAGATTTGCTCTAGGTCTCAAAATTAGGTTAACAACAATGTAAAAAGACATTTCCTTCTATAATTAAAAAATCAAAATAACAACAAAAAAGTGTACCCAACATTATAATTTCCTTTGTATAAATCAGTAGTAAATGTGAACTTCCTATTATATCTATATCTGCACCCACGTCTGCCAATAATGAGAGTGCTGGTCTCGCTGCAAATTTATACAGCGCCGCTGCATTCAATTAGACCGGTGAGACAGTGTTGTAACAGTTTTTTTATGTTTTTTTTTATTTTATTATACTTAATAAAAGATTTTTTTTTTTATATTGAAATACATTTCTTTGTTTAAATATAATATCTCATACTTTGCCCCTCTATTTCTTAGCATACAGTGATATATCTATTGGTGTTGGACACTTGTGTGGTTAATTTCAATACGCATTTGCATGTTATTCGAGAAGGTGGCAACCATTGCTAATTGAGCTTATTATTTTGATTAACTAATATGAAAGGTGTGATTATTATTTTTATTTACATGAGCAGTGTTATATTTATTGCGTCCATAAACAGTTTTTCCAACAGGCTACTCAATTCGGTTTATACACGTACAGTATGTCTCAGTGAGCTTAACCCCTTAAAGAGGCTCTGTCACTAGCTTATTAATGCCCTATCTCCTAACTAATCTAATAGGCAATATGATGCTGATAACTACAGTGTAATTTTTTTTCAAAAACATTTATTATTTACAAAGCTATGTGCATTTTTCTAAATATGCTAATTTGGCTATATTTTCCAAATGGGAGGTTACTCTTTCTTTTCACTCTGGGCGGTGTAATGTTTTCTGTATGATGCTGTCCAATCAGTGTCATACAGTTCTCCTCTTCCCAGCCCAGCAACACTGTGTGATCTTATAGTATACAGCTTCCATTACGCCTGTTTCAACTGGTGATACCTCTGATTGTTTCACAGCTAGAACTGTGATCCTGGTAGCATATGAAAGATTAGAATCTCATATTTCATATGCCTCCAGAACCACTAGGTGGTCCACAGCCGGAAATATGGCTATTTGAAGTGATTCCCCTTCCCTCCAACCTCAGTCTCTCACACTGTGTGAAGCAGCTTCATGCTGATAGGACAGCGTCAGAGACTGTGAGGTAGCTCCACCTCAGGATAAGTTGACACAAAGTGAAAGAAAAGAGTCTTTTTTTTTTACGGATCCGGTAAACTGATTCGTCAATAACAAACATATTTTTACCTTCCATTGCATTCAGTCTGGCATCAGTCAGTCTGTCAGGCTTTTCAACGGATACGCTAAAACGGATGCCACAACGCAGAAGTGAACAAAATCTAAGTAGTAAATGCCACCAGGTATGTACCTGAAAATTCTGCCTAAAAGATGTACCCCAGAAAATAAGGCCTCAAATAGATATGTATTATAGATGAGCGAATTAACTCTACACAAATTGAGTTCAGTATGAATTTCCAAAAAGCTTCAGATTCGGCGACTTCCGAAACTTTTGGTGTTTGCTATTTTACAGATTAGAAAGAGGATCGCATGAACTCGGGCAAGCTTCCCCATATTGCCTTGTAGGCAGTCTTCTCCCTTTATCCACATATGTTGCTGTCACTTTGACATTACTAATGCTGGCTTGGCGTAAAAGAGCTTGAAAGGGGTTGGATACAGTCCTAAAGGACATCAGAGAGTCAGGCATAAGTTTTCAGGGCAATTGATCCACTTGAGATCCATGACAAATTTATTCAAATCAAACGGCCAATCCGTCTGAATCGAAGCCCAAAAAAATTATGGGAAATTCGCTCATTTTAATATGCTGTCTAAAAAATAAAAACGTATTGCTTACTGAGGAGGCAAACAAAATTTAGTCTTTAAAGACTAAGTCAGCCGTTTCTTAATCATCAAGCGTTTTTTTTATGCACTTTTTTTACGGCCGTATTTGGAGCTGTTTTTCTAGTGACCCAATGAAAAACGGCTCCGAAAACGGCTCAAGAAGTGACATGCACTTCTTTTTACGGGGCGATTTTTTATGCGCTGGTTTTACAGACGGCCGCGTAAAAAAACGCCCTGTCGGATCAAAACACAGTTTTCCTATTGAAATCAATGGGCAGATGTTTTGGAGGCGTTCAGCTTCCGTTTTTTCAGCCATTTTTCAGGGCGTTTACGGCCCAAAAAATGGCTGAAAATAAGACGCGTGAAAATACCCTAAAGGGCTACTGATGATTCGTGTTGAATAAAAGAAAAGCCTTCAAAGTCAAGTAAATGTTCAATAAACACTGGTTTTAATACATAAAAAGAAAACACAGCATATAAGCACTCATTAGCATATGAACTAAAAATACTTAAGTTAAAATCCCGGGGAGCCAGATTTGGGTAAGAATAGGGCAACAAGTCAACAACTGCTTCACACAACAGCACGGCAGGACTCCAATAGACTATAGTATAGGTGCGGTTTTTATACCCCTAGACAAACAAACTTCATAGCTGATTTTAACTAAAAAAACAAGCAATAATATTATATGTCACGTATCTAATTTACTACTTTTTCTCCCGCTGCTAGGAAAAACTCCTGTGTAAAACCTACATCCTGTCTTCTGCCAAACTAACAAAAATGGAATTTGCTAAATAATATCTCTTCAAAACAATACTAGTGGAAGAAAACAGCTCATTTTTGTGCAGTTGCAGTTTCTTCTACGTAAATAATAATAATAATAATAATATTAATAATAATAAAAAAAACAAAAAGAACAAAATCAAAACAAAAATAATTATATATATATATATATATATATATATATATATATATATATATATATATATATAATATCATACAAAAAATGGAAGGAGCCCCATCCTTAATATACTACACTATACTAAAAGGGGTTAAAGCGCACCTATTGTTGAAAAAAAGTGCAATTATTCCTTAGGTAGCTGTAAATGTGTATTAGATGTATTGCTGCCTGAAATCTTGAGAGCTAACATGGATGATAGGAAACTGTCAGACAGCTACTTCCTGTCCAAAATATTTAAAGGGAATGTGTTGCCAGAAAAACATGTTTTTTTTTTAAAATTTAAACATTTAGTGTGTGGGTGATTAAACATTGTTCAAATTTTTTTTTTTTTTTTTGCACGAGCCAGGAAATATTATAAATTATTTCTAATTTATAATACTACCCATTTTTGGTCACTAGATGGAGCTGTTCCCAAAATTGCAGCATTGCAACATTGGGTTAAAAGCCCTCGCTCTAGTGAGCTCTCGGCATCCCCCCCTCCTTTATCCTGGCTAGTGCCGGGATAAACGAGGGGTTTGAACCTCCTACACTGTGTGTCGCCATTTTTTGAGCTAACCCACAGTGTAGTAGGTTTACATACAGTAGTAAACACACAAAAACACGAACATACATTGAAATCGCTTACCTGCTCCTGCCGCCGCGGCTCCCTCCGGCCCGTCCGCTCCGTTTGCTGTCGCTGGTGCAAGTGCATAAATCCGGAAGCCGCGACCGGAAGTAGTAATATTACTGTCCGGCCGCGACTTCCGGTCCACAGGAAAATGGCGCCGGACGGCGCCAATTTCGAATAGGACTGTGTGGGAGCGGCGCATGCGCAGTTCCCACACAGACGCCGTACACTGCAGTCAATGGGACGGGAGCCGTTCGCAGTCCCTATGGGACTGTGGCTGCCGTATTCCATGTCTGTATGTGTCGTTAATCGACACACACAGAAATGGAACAAAAAATGGCAGCCCCCATAGGGAAGAAAAAGTGTAAAAATAAGAAAAAGTAAAACACAAACACACAAATGAATACAAACGTTTTTAATAAAGCACTAACATCTTTAACATATAAAAAAATAATTTGTGATGACACTGTTCCTTTAAGGCAGGAGAAGTCTGAGACAAAAACACCTAAGCTTACAAGAAAAATACTGCAGGAACAGGTAAAATAGGATTATAGAAATGGTATATATAATTTCAGGATGATTCATGATGCCAGAAGGAGTATGTCACTGACGCAACTCCGGAACATAGTTACCAAATCATAGTGATAGATTTAACAATAATATGATAGGCTTTCTTAGTATCTACTGTAAATTTAAAATTCAATCTATGATATTTCAATCAATAGAGATTTTACTCAGTGGTTAATGAAATACCGGATTCATGCTCCTGACTCCCTCAGTAAAGATAAACTTAAATGTAATTGATAAGAGTCTATACATAAAAATAGTCCTTGCCGCTATCTTTAAATGGGTCTTCCCATATTCATTACTTATCACTTATCCACAGGATAGATGATAAATGTCTGATCGGTGGTGGTCCGACCGCTGGGACCCCCACTGATCCCGAGAACAGGGTGCCCTATGCAAATGGGGTAGTACTGGGCATGCGTACTCACTTTCTATGGAGCTGCCAGTGGTGGTAGGTGATGAATGATGATTATAGAAAACCCCCTTTAAGGCAGTCACAATATATTGAAATGTTTAGGATGGATAATAATCATAAGAATGCTTTGTTTCTTTGTCATTTTGTGTCATTTTAGGTATAGTCAAAATATAATTGTAGGTGCACTGTAAATAAATTAGCTTGTCAGGAATACAAATATCAGTGATTGTCTAGTCATCATAGGAAAATATGTAATTTTTTTTACACTGCCAAAACGTGCACATTTTTTATATACATGGAACAGGAAATGACTGGGCTTCTTGATATCTAAATTAAAACATTAATTTTCTGCCACGCATCCTTTGACAATACATAGCTGTGTCGTATATGATGGCCAAAGCCTCTTCATGTTAAGTAACAGGTCATTTTTAGGTTGAGAGATGCCTTGGATATTAAGCCTCTGTACAAGTTCTGCACTGTTATGTAAGCTGTAATATAAATCTATGAGCCTCTATTATACCTAAGCAAACCTCCTTTCATACAGAAGGATTACAAAGGTTATTTTCTCATGGTTGAATATGGAAACATTGCTTCTATGAAAGAACACCTCTGTGCGATATGGAGGTGCCATATGTGGCACACAGCCTTAAGCATATGCAACACTGCTGCTTTCTAATCTGAGATAACCATAGCTATCTATCTATCTATCTATCTATCTATCTATCTATCTATCTATCTATCTATCTATCTATCCATCTATCTCAGCACCCAATGTCTACTACACCCCTCAACATTGAAATTACATCACCAAGAAGGAAAAGTTTTGTAATTGTGGAAATCACAGGAACGATCTAGGCTTGGGATGTGACGTTCAATTTCACTTGCAGTATAGAATGGATCACTACACGCTATTCTTCCTATTAGATGATCTGTCTTTGCACAGGTTCGCCTATGTGAACCTCTTGCTGTCATTCCCGTTTGTTGTTGTTCTCCCAACCTCCGGGACACAAAATGTTGAACAGTGTTCAGATCTCAGCCTAGGCACGTAGCAATCTGCCGGAGTGATAAATGACAGATAAGGTTGGCAACTGCCCTCAAATATTAAATTCTGATATGAGCAAAAAAAATTATGAACTACACTCGGTGTACACCACCAATATAATTATGACAATTGAAAATGGGAAGTGGGAAAGATGTGTGATTCTGTAGAGAGCAAAAACTAAAATAAAAAAAACCTTTATTAAATGGACTAATGAACGATTAAAATCTCCAATGTTAGTATGATGTACAAAGTGCAGATGATCCCTAATTCTACAGTAATGAGATGGACAAAAATCAGTCCATATGTCATGTAAATGCTCTGCTTAGAGATGAAATGGACAAAACAGGATAGTGTGAAATACCTAAATTGTATATGAACTGTTTGTCCCTAAATCAAATTGCTATGCTAAAGTCCAATCTAAGGTGCATGATAGCATCTTGTTAAATATAAAGTGAACGGAAGTGAATGCTGGCATCTCCTAGGAGGGAGACGGAGGCCAGCGCTCACAGATCCATGGCTGCGGGCGTCGGGAGGTGAGTGAACCCGACGGCCCGCGGCCATGGGCGCTACAGTATCCCCCCTCTTACGCCCCCTCTTCTTGGGACCAGAGTGAGAGAGGAACTTTTTAATAAGAGTAGGGGCGCTGAGGTTCTCTTCTGGCTCCCAGGACCTCTCCTCGGGACCAAACCCTCTCCAGTCCACCAGATAGAAAGTCCTTCCTCCTACCCTCTTGCGGTCCAGGATCTCCTTTACCTCGAATACATCAGAAGGACCGCTGGAAGCAACTGTGGAACTAGAGGTCTTGCTGTAGCGGTTCAGGACCACTGGTTTCAGGAGGGACACATGGAATGAGTAAGGGATTCTGAGTGTAGGGGCCAGCCGCAGCTTATAGGAAACAGGGTTAATTTGTTGCAGGATCTGGAAGGGACCAAGGAACCTGGGAGCAAACTTGTATGAAGGCACCCTCAAGCGAATGTTTCGAGAGGACAGCCAGACTTTAGTCCCAGGAAGATACTGAGGCGGCTCTCTTCTTTTGGTATCTGCCTTACGCTTCATGCGATCTACCGCCAGCAAAATAGAGGACCGGGTCTGTTGCCAGATTTGCAGTAAGTCCCCATATGCAGAGTCAGCAGCGGGTACCTGAGATGAGGTCGACACTGGAAGAGGAACTCTGGGATGTTGACTGTACACGATGTGAAACGGAGTGGAGGTGGTGGACTCACTTGTGTGGTTATTATATGAAAACTCCGCCCATGGTAGAAGCTGTACCCAGTTATCGTGCTGTGAAAAGATGAAGTGGCGGAGATAATTTTCCATGATCTGGTTGATCCTCTCAAGTTGCCCATTGGACTGGGGTTGATAGGCAGAGGAAAAGTCCAAACTCACATCCAGGAGTTTACAGAGGGCTCTCCAGAACTTGGAGGTAAACTGAACCCCCCGGTCGGACACAATGTGAAGAGGCAAGCCATGCAAGCGGAAGATGTGCTGAATGAAGAAGCTTGCCAGTCGAGGAGCAGAGGGTAGGCTGGTCAGCGGGATAAAATGTGCCATCTTAGAGAACCGGTCCACCACCACCCAGATGGTGTTCCATCCTGCTGAGAGAGGAAGGTCCGTGACGAAGTCCATAGCGATGTGCTGCCAGGGGGCACTGGGTACAGGCAGGGGTTGAAGCAGGCCGGCAGGCTTGCTGTGAGCCACCTTGTTAGAGGCACACACCGTGCAAGCAGAGACTAAGTCCAGAACATCCTTAGGTAGCGTGGGCCACCAGAAGTGACGAGCGATCAGGTCTTGGGTCTTACGGACACCGGCGTGCTCAGCTAGTTTAGAACTGTGTCCCCAGCGGAGAATTCTTTTTCTGTCTGCCAACCGAACAAAAGTTCTCCCTGGAGGGATATTTCTAAGCTGCAGAGGATTGGCGGTGACAACGCAGGATGGGTCTATGATCGTCTGAAGGTACTCCACCGTGTCTTCCGTTTCGAATGATCTGGACAGGGCATCGGCCCTCATGTTCTTGTCAGCGGGATGGTAGTGGAGCAGAAATTGGAACCGGGTGAAGAACAGTGACCACCTGGCTTGACGAGGATTCAGTCTTTGAGCGGACTGAAGGTAAGTGAGATTCTTGTGGTCGGTGAAGATCAGGATGGGGTGAGCAGCGCCCTCCAGAAGATGTCTCCACTCCTCCAGGGCCAATTTGATAGCCAGTAGCTCCCGATCTCCAATGGAATAATTGCGCTCAGCAGAGGAAAACAGTCTTGAGTAGTAGCCACACACTACTGCCTTTCCTTTGGAGCTCCTCTGGAACAGAAGTGCGCCTGCACCAACAGAGGAAGCGTCCACTTCCAGTGAGAACTGCCGAGATATGTCAGGGTGATGGAGGATCGAAGCTGAAGTGAAGGCTTTCTTGAGGCTAATGAATGCGGACTCTGCCTCCGGAGTCCACACCTTGGCGTGCACACCCTTCTTGGTAAGGGTAGAGATGGGGGCCGTCAGAGAAGAAAAGTTCGGAATAAACTGCCGGTAGAAATTGGCGAAACCCAGGAACCGCTGTATGGCCCTCAGGCCTTGAGGACGTGGCCATTCCAGGACAGACTTTAACTTCTCAGGGTCCATCTTAAGGCCTTGATCCGAGATGACATAGCCCAGGAAGGGCAGAGACCTCTTTTCAAAGGTGCATTTCTCTAACTTGGCATACAAGCGATTCTCTCTTAGTCGCAGAAGAACTTGACGAAAGTGCCTCCGATGGGTCATCAGATCTGGGGAGAAGATTAGAATATCATCGAGATAAACTACAACACACGTATAGAGGAGATCTCGGAAGATGTCATTAACAAACTCCTGAAATACTGCGGGAGCATTACACAGTCCGAAGGGCATCACTCGGTATTCGTAGTGCCCATCGCGGGTGTTAAATGCCGTCTTCCATTCGTCACCCCGGCGAATCTGGACTAGATTATAGGCCCCCCGCAGATCCAGCTTGGAAAAAATTTTGGCTCCTCGTATGTGATCAAACAGCTCGGAAATAAGTGGCAACGGGTATTTGTTCTTGACCGTGATCTGATTGAGACCACGGTAGTCAATGCAGGGTCGGAGAGATCCATCTTTCTTTTTAACGAAGAAGAATCCTTCCCCGGCCGGGGAGGAAGATTTTCGAATAAAACCCCTCTCCAAGTTCTCCTTGATATAGGCTGACATCGATAAAGTCTCTGGCAAGGAGAGAGGATATACTCGTCCACGGGGAAGAGAAGCATTGGGAACCAGTTCAATGGGACAGTCATAATTCCGATGTGGAGGCAACGTCTCAGCCTCTCGTTTGCAGAAGACAAACCGCAAAACTGGCATACGGAGAAGGTAGATCGGAGAGTGACTGAGGCAGAGGGGGAACAACAGGACGGACTTGTGACAGGCAATGGCTATGGCATCTGGAGCCCCATTGAAGAACCTCTCCAGAACTCCAGTCGAGTGTCGGGGCGTGTAGACTGAGCCATGGCACACCCAGCAGGATAGGATTAATAGCCTTGGGTAGTACCAGGAAGGAGATCTGTTCTGAGTGAAGAGCTCCGACCCGTAATGTCACCGGCTCAGTGATGAGCATGATTGGATCAGGCAATGGTAGACCATTCACAGAGGCAACTGCCAGGGGTCTCTCCAGACGGACTGTGGGTAGTTGAAACCGATCCACTAGATCTTGGTGGATAAAGTTAGCAGCCGCTCCGGAGTCAAGATAGGCGGAGGAAGGATGTGAAGTCTGTCCGGTGACGATGGCCACAGGTATCGATAATTAGGGAAGAGGTTTTAACGTTTGGAGACGTTCCACCTAGAGTTGCCTCTCCAACCAACCCTAGGTACTGGAGTTTCCCGGTTTCTGTGGGCATTGACGCACAAAATGACCCTTGAGGCCGCAATACATGCAAAGTCCAGAGGAGCGTCTGCGCTGCTTCTCCTGTTCAGATAACCGGACTCTGTCTACCTGCATGGGTTCCTCAGGTAGCGCACTAGGAGTGGACAATTGTGGTCTCTGGGCAGGGGGTGCTGGTCTGTGGGCCCGGCTCTCCTGACGAACCTCTTGAGAGCGCTCCCGGATTCTCATATCAACCCGGGTGGCTAACAGCATGAGGGCATCCAAGGTAGAAGGAAGGTCGCGGGCTGCCAGTTCGTCCTTGATGTGAGAGGACAGTCCCTGCCAGAAGGTCGCCACCAGTGCCTCATTGTTCCATGCCAGCTCGGCTGCTAGGGTACGGAAGGAGATCGCATACTCCCCTACTGTGGAGCCTTCTTGCTTGAGGGTCAACAGAGTGGCTGCGGCAGAGGATGTTCGACCCGGCTCCTCGAACACGGCACAAAAGGACTGCAGGAACAAGGCTAGGACCGAGGATACAGGTCCCTGTTGCTCCAAGATTGGGTTCGCCCATGCAAGAGCCTTGCCAGCGAGGAGGGAGATAATGAACGCTACTTTAGCCTCCTCGGAGGGGAAGAGATGAGGCCGTAGCCTAAAATGCACCGTGCATTGATTAAGAAATCCTCTGCATGCTCTGGGGTCACCGTCGTAGCGAGGAGGAAGAGGCAGAGGAACTGAGGATCCGGAACAAACAGGGGGAGCAACAGGCAGTGGCACGGCAACAGCCTCTGGAGGAAGAACCGGGGGTGGAACAGCGAGTAGATCCAGGCGGACCAAAATAGAATTCACTGCCTCAAGGAGTTGATCCTGACGAGTGCGTAGGTCATGCATATCGGTCTGAATCTTCTGTACTGGGGTCTTGGGCTAGCCAGCGGGTTCCATGGCCTGAGCGTACTGTCACGGACACTGGGTTTGAGGACCCACTAGGCCGCTCCGCCGTAGCAGGGAGGCGGCTGACCAGGTCACAGTCTATGTGAAAGTAAGATGGCAGACAGTAATGCTTAGGTACCTGAAATAGTCCGGGCGGTGACTGTGGCTTCAGCACGGATGGAGACAGGTGAGGAAAGTGGCGCCAGACGTGGCGGGCAGTATCCGATGAGCAGATGGCACTTGACGTGGCAGAAGACACTTGACGTGGCAGATGACACTTGACGTGGCAGATGGCACTTGATGTGGCAGATGGCACTTGACGTGGCAGATGACACTTGACGTGGCAGATGACACTTGACGAGGCAGATAGCACTTGACGTGGCAGATGACACTTGACGTGGCAGATGGCACTTGACGTGGCAGATGACACTTGAACACGGGTAGGCACAGGAACAATGCGGAATACAGGAACGGTAACAGGGTACGGGTAACGGCTGGAACGGGAGACACTAAGGGACCATTTGCGAGACAGACTGGGAAAGACTAACAACGCTCAGGCAAGGATCAGAAGGGCTGGGGCATTCTTATAGAGCAGGAAATCATGTGGGTTAATGATCATTGTTTTCATGTGCGCGCGCTGGCCCTTTAAGAGCAGGCGCGAGCGTGCGCGCGCACCCTACGGGACCCAGCCGGACGGAGCGGAAGTGAGCGCTGGCATCTCCTAGGAGGGAGACGGAGGCCAGCGCTCACAGATCCATGGCTGCGGGCGTCGGGAGGTGAGTGAACCCGACGGCCCGCGGCCATGGGCGCTACAGTTCAAATATCTTGAGCCCTAATAATCACTGCAATTCGTATTGTATGAGCAAAGTTTGTGTTGGGCTAAAGGGAAGAAATTACCCCATGTATGCCACAGTACTTGATATTGGCACTCTGTGTTGTCAGAGTGTCACCAGCCAACAATTGTAGCTAAGTACTTCAAAGTTATTGTTATATAGACTAGATGGATAGTAGCCCTATGTGAGCTTGTATGTCATCGGAGCCTCTCCATCGGGCAGTAGAATTAAAGGCCAGCGGTGGAGCGGTGGAGCGGCGGAGCACGTAAAAGAAGTGGCCGGATATGAGACAGTAGAGTCATCATCTGTGTCTGTGTAGATCACAGAGGGCAGCGTGATGGAGAGAGATGACTAAATAAAGCTCTTTTTTATACCATATTTTGCGGATGTGCAGAGGAAAAACCTTTTTCCTTTGAAATATCGAATTTCTTGCCTGTCTACAAGCCCCCTTCCAATTGCACTCCATTGAGGAACTACAGATCTCAGAACGAATACCGGGTGAGCCCACCTGTGTTTTTTTGCTGCTGGTTTTTTTTTCTCCTTCTTGCATTGATTTTAATGGGAACCATATTTTGCTTGCCTACTCATGTGGTGCAAGGGAATTAAACACTTGTTGCCAAAGTATCATCTTATTTTGGGGAAGGAGCAGAAGCTGTCAACATCTTTTTATTTGCTCTGCACTGTAAAGGCTGCATCGGCCCTATAAACCAATGGTTCTGGATAATGCTCATGGGTATATAGGAACAATTAAAAAAGCACCCAGGATTTTTTTTTCTGCACATATCATTTTACTCACCAGCAATATTCTAGCTGTATCATTTGTTTCTTCCCAGCTCAGTTGCATCTATACATTTTGAACCCTTTCATTATACACATCTGTATCAAGTGATTTCAGTCTGAACCCCAAAATAGACCATGCTCTCATGTGTAGCTAGAAGGTCACTCTCCTCTGTGTTGCTAACTTCCTGTGAACCACCGGGTTACATCATCACCTATCAAATTCATCTTGGCATCTCTGAGACACCTCTCCTTCTCACCCAGCTCCACCTTCCTTGTTCCTCTGTATGCCTCCCATGCATATAGTGCTGCTGAAGAGATCATTTCTACCTATCTAAGGGACCAGAAGTGCAGTTATATAATAGGTGAGTCCATACAATGATAAGCTGCAGAGCAGGGGCGTAACTAGGAAAGACTGGGTCCCATAGCAAACTTTTGACTGGGGCCCCCCCTCCCCTGAGTGTCACACAACCCCCCCTTGTAGATGGTGCCTTTTTTACAGCCCCCCTGTAGATAACGCCATACAGCCCACCTGTAGATAACGCCATACAGCCCCCCTGTTTACTTAATGCCATACAGACCCCCCTGTAGGTAACGCCATACAGCCCCCCCTGTAGGTAATGTCATACAGCCCCCCCTGTAGGTAACATCATACAGCCCCCCCTGTAGGTAACATCATACAGCCCCCCTGTAGGTAACGCCATACAGTCCCCCCTGTAGGTAATGCCATACAGCCCCCCCCTGTAGGTAACGCCATACAGCCCCAACCCCCCAAAAAAATCCAACCTATAGACATGTATCCCCTATCCATATCACTAACCTCTGACTTCCGGCGTCTGCGCAGCTCAATAAAAATGAAAGGAGCGCTGGTCACGAATGCGCACAAGCACGACCGGCGCTCCATTCATTTCTATGGAGCTGCCGACACAGACCCCGGAAGTCCGAGGTTTGTGATGGAGAACTTCAGGGGACTTTCGGTCCACCGTTCTCCCTATCGCTGCCAGCGATCACACATGTATCCCCTATCCTGTGGATAGGGGATACATGTCTTTTGTAGGAACAACCCCTTTAATGGCAGAGCGGGGAGATAACTCCCTGCTCTGCCATAGTGTTTAACGGCGTCGCGCTGTAGTAGCCACAGCGGCAGCTAGTGAAGCCTCCGGCCATGGTGGGGGCCCGTGCCGGCAGGCGACACGGGCCCCTTCATGCCGCGGGCCCCGCAGCAGCCGCTACGGCTGCTACGGCGGTAGTTACACCACTGCTGCAGAGTTATAAGACTACCCTGACTCACATTGCCTATATTATCTATGTGTGCTGTGTGCAGATTCTCCAGTCTATTCCTAAGAGATGCTGCTCCTCACTGCATCCTGTGTAAAAAACTGAAAGAGAGAAATCTATCATTAGTAGGAGGCAGGTAGAGCAGTATGAAGCTGCATCACATACAGTAAGAATACTCTGCAGTGTGAGTACACTGTAAGGGGTTATGTGATCATATTATCAGTTCTATGTCACTGATCTATCACTAGCAGAAGGGAGGGAGAGCAGTGTTTGATAAACAAATGCACTGAGACTCTGCAGTGTGAGGACATAAGTTCTATGTCACTGGTCTATTACTTGCTGCACTTAGATTGGACTCAGAGCAGGTGCTGTCTATTGAGATTTCTCCCCATCTGAAAAGCAAGAGGCATAATGGGAAATGTAGGCTGCATTAGGGGAACCATATCAGAGGTGAAGAACTAACCAAGATTGCAGGCAACCCATAAGTGGCACATCAACTAAAACAGGTATACACAAGGCATACACAAGAGCCTCTACATTTTGCTTTAATAATAGTTTATGTTGTACTATATACAGGAGGTAAATAAAATTGCTAGAGTGCTTCTTTACGTGTCTGGCAATTATTCTAAATTGATGAACCTCTTTGTTATTTAGATATATGAAAGAAGTGGGGGAGCAATCTAAATGCTTTGTGTGCTAAGAAGGCTTTGCTCTGTTTTGCATCACTTATCTTCTGCATCACTCACCTTACACATTAACCTCTATTTGTATTCTCAAAGCCTTACGCCACAAAATCCATGGTTTACAAATCTTGCACTGATGAGTGCTTAAAAGCCTAAAATAGCTGTAAATTGGAATAAATAGCATTTAAAGCCATTGGGGGAGATTTATTAACCCCTTAGTGACCACTAATACGCCTTTTTACGTCGGTCACTAATGGGCTTTAGGCTAGGCTGACGCCTTTTCACGTCAGCCTAGTCTAAGTCCTGCACGGGTCCCCCGTGCAGGCTGGAGCCGGGGCTCTGCTGTCTGATGACAGCTGAGCTCCTGCTCCAACGCCCGCGATCGAAGTTTACTTCGATCGCGGCCGTTTAACCCGTTAAATGCCGCCGTCAATAGCGACCGCGGCATTTAACTTTGTTTACAGAGGGAGTGCGCTCCCTCTGTCACCCATCGGCGGCCCGCGAATGAACTTGCGGGTCTCCGATGGGGTGTCATGGCAGCCGGGGGCTTGATAAAAGCCCCCAGGTCTGCCCTGGACATATTCCTGTTAGGACGCGCCGGAGGCACGTCCTAACAGATTGCCTGTCAGATTTACACTGACAGGCAATAATGCTCTGGTATACGAAGTATACCAGAGCATTATAGCAGCGATCGGAACATCGCACAGTAAAGTCCCCTAGTGGGACTAATAAAATCAGTCATCAAAGTGAAATAAATATTATTAATAAAAAGTGCAGCAAAAAAATAAATAAAACCATTTTTTTCCAAAAAAAGTGGTTTTATTTAGTAAAAGTGTAAAAAAAAAAAAAAAAGTACACATATGTGGTATCGCCGCGACCGTAATGACTCCATTAATAAAGGTAATATGTAATTTAAACCGCAAAGTAAACACCGTAAAAAAAAAACGCAAAAAACCATGGCGAAATTGCAATTTTTTTCCATTGCCCCCCAAAAAGTCATAATAAAAATGAATCAATAAGTCCCACGCACCCCAAAACAGTACCATTCAAAACTACGTCTTGTCCCGCAGAAAACAAGCCCAAAAAATCACTACATTGATGGAAAAATAAAAAAATTACGGCTCTTGGAAAGCGACGATGCAAAAGCAAATAATTTTAGTTCAAAAGTGTTTTTATTGTGCAAAAGTCGTAAAACATAAAAAAACCTCTACATATGTGGTATCGCCGTAATCGTACCGACCCATAGAATAAAGGTAACATGTTATTTACGTCGCATAGTGAACGGCGTCAATTTAAAAACGCATAGAACAATGGCGGAATTTCAGTTTTTTTTTATAATCCCCCCCAAAAAGGTTAATAAAAGTTAATATAAAAATTATATGTACCCAAAAATGGTGCCATTAAAAAGCACAACTAATCCCGCAAAAAACAAGTCCTCATACAGCTATGTAGACGAAAAAATAAGAACGTTATAGCTCTTTGAATGCGACTATAGAAAAACGAATAAAATAGCTTGGTCATTAGGGCCTAAAATGGGCTGGTCACTAAGGGGTTAAGTGATTTGAGCCAGTTTTCTGGTGGAAAATGTTGCATATTTTGGCAAACACGAGTTTGGAGTAAAAATGTGCAAGATTAGGGGTAATCAAAAATAGATATTGGGATGCACTCCTCAATCAATTGGCGTGGTGCTAGTAAGGTAGGGACGAGAATCCCACAATATTGAAAATATACAACCCCAGCACTCACAGAAGTACGCAAAAGATCCAGATGCAAACAAATTTAAGTTTTATTGCAACAAAAGATGGTAAAGTTGAGGTGGAAAGCGACTTGGTAAAGACGTTTCGGCCGAACCTCGGCCTTTGTCACGGTCGCTGTAAGACGATATCACTGGTATGGGTTGTCCGCCGGATATTCCCTGTGTGTCGCACACAGGGAATATCCGGCGGACAACCCATACCAGTGATATCGTCTTACAGCGACCGTGACAAAGGCCGAGGTTCGGCCGAAACGTCTTTACCAAGTCGCTTTCCACCTCAACTTTACCATCTTTTGTTGCAATAAAACTTAAATTTGTTTGCATCTGGATCTTTTGCGTACTTCTGTGAGTGCTGGGGTTGTATATTTTCAAGATTAGGGGTAGCTAGTACCTGTATAGGTAGGACATTAGGGTACTGAACGTATAGGTTAGCGTCCGTTTTATAATATAAAAACATTACATAGCATTTAAGTAGTTTTAGGTATACACGTTTTCTAAAGTTAGTGTAAATTTACTGTAGTATATTTCTTATAATACAGTTTTTTTTCTAAAATATAGTGTTACATTTAGTGGTTACCGTAGCTTTATACTTTTATTCTAAATTTACTGCAGTATAATTTTTATACTACAGTTGTTTTAGAACTAATATATAGCGTTACAGATTTAGGCTGGATTCACACGAGCATGTTCGGTCCGTAAAGGACGGAACGTATTTCGGCCGCAAGTCCCGGACTGAACACACTGCAGGGAGCAGGGCTCCTAGCATCATAGTTATGTACGACGCTAGGAGTCCCTGCCTCTCCGTGGAACTACTATCCCGTACTGAAAACATGATTACAGTACGGGACAGTTGTCCCGCAGCGAGGCAGGGACTCCTAGCGTCGTACATAACTATGATGCTAGGAGCCCGGCTCCCTGCAGTGTGTTCGGTCCGGGACCTGCGGCCGAAATACGTTCCGTCCATTACGGACGTAACATGCTCGTGTGAACCCAGCCTTAGCGTCAGTTAGTGACGGGCATTTAGTTGTTTTTTTCCTGATGTTCGTTCACTGAATTTTACATAGAATAGCTTTAAAGTTTTAGTCTAAATTTACTGCAGTATAATTTTTATACTAGTTTTTTTTAGCACTAATATATAGCGTTACACATTTAGCGTCAGTTAGTGACGAACGTTCAGTTTTTTTTTTACTGAAGTTTGTTCACTAAATTTTACATAGCGTAGCTTTATAATTTTAGTGTAAATTTACTGTAGTATGATTTTTATATTCCATTTTTTTTAGCACTAATATATAGCGTTACAGATTCGGAGTTTACTCAGTTTTAGTTAGTGTCAGGTAGTCAGTAAATTCTTTATAGTTTTATATTGGCGTATTTTTTTTTACTGAAGTTTGTTCAGTAAATTTTTTATACTTAATTTTTTTCTAAACTTCTATTTTCCTTCTTTTCTTTTTTTTTTTTTTTTATTCTGCAATTTTGAAATACACGTGTAAAAGCACAACACACACAATCCCCTGTGTAAAAATAAAGTCAGTGATACACGTGTTCAAGCACTACGCACCTCCCTAGTATAAATGTCCCAATCATTCCAAAGGGTCTATTCAGCAGAGGAGGCATATGCCATCCTGGCCTCTGCAACTGATTCGGCCAGCGAGAGAGAAGAGGAAATTGCCCTATACCTCTTGTCCTCCTCCTCATCATCCGGTGATGAGGAACCCCCGCAAAGGCGACACAGGGCGTCAGCTGAGGTAACCCCACATATAAGTGATCTCGTGTGGAACTCACCCCCCAAGAATTATGAGCATCAGATACCTGAATTCATAGGCAGCTCAGGAATTCATTTTGGGACTGAAGGCCTCACAGAAATAGATTTTTTTAAAGTTTTTGTTTCAGTGAAGATTTTGTGTATTTAATGGTGGCCCAGACCAATTTATAAGCCCAGCAATTTATTGCCCAGAACCCCATATCATCATATACTGGACTCTTTAGGTGGACCCCTGTAGATTCAGCATAGATGCTCAAATTTTGGGGTCTTGTGCTGCATATAGGGCTAGTAAAGAAGCCACAGATCAGGCAATACTGGAGTACAGATATTTTGTACAACACCCCAATTTACCGCATGGCAATGCTCTTGGACACGCTTTGAAGCTATTCCTAAATTTTTGCGTTATAATGATGACCCTACATATGACAGCTTATTCAAAGTCAGGACAGTCATTAATCATTTCTGCACCAAATTTCAAGAAGCGTATACCCCCAAAAAGAGCATTGCAATAGACGAGTCCCTTATACATTTTAAGGGGAGGCTAAAATTCCGTCAATATTTGCCCAGTAAGATGGCGAGGTATGGGATACAAATTTACAAACTGTTCGAGAGTACCTCTGGATACACATACAGGTTTTGGGTTTATGAAGGGAAGGACTACAGGATTGAACCCCCAGAATGTCCCCCCATCCTGGGAGTTAGTGGGAAAATAGTGTGGGATTTGATGTGCTCACTGCTGGACCAGGGTTATCACCTTTACGTGGATAACTTCTACACCAGAATCCCACTACTTAAGTGCCTCTCCACCAGAAATACTGCAGCATGTGGCATGGTATGAAAAAAACAGAGGTCTCCCTAAGGCCTGATTTACACGAGCGTGTGCGTTTTGCGCGCGCAAAAAAACGCTGCGTTTTGCGCGCGCAAAAGGCACTTGACAGCTCCGTGTGTCATCCGTGTATGATGCGCGGCTGCGTGATTTTCGCGCAGCCGCCATAATAGAGATGAGGCTAGTCGACGCCCGTCACTGTCCAAGGTGCTGAAAGAGCTAACTGATCGGCAGTAACTCTTTCAGCACCCTCGACAGTGAGTTCCGATCACAATATACACCAACCTGTGAATCAAAAAAAGACGTTCATACTTACCATGAACTTCCTGCTTCCTCCAGTCTGGTCTCCCGGCCGTTGCCTTGGTGACGCGTACCTCTCTTGTCATCCGGCCCCACCTCCCAGGATGACGCGGCAGTCCAAGTGACCGCTGCTGCCTGTGATTGGCTGCAGCCTGTGCTTGGCCTGTGATTGGCTGCAGCTGTCACTTGGACTGAATTGTCATCCCGGGAGGTCAGACTGGAGGAAGAACGCGGGAGTTCTCGGTAAGTCAGAACTTCTGTTTTTTTTTACACGTACATGTATATTGTGATCGGAAGTCACTGTCCATGGTGCTGAACCAGTTTAACTCTTTCAGCACCGTGGACAGTGACTGGCTCCCGACGTCGCGTACCGGAAATTTTTTTGCCGGGTTCGGTCAAAACGAGTTCGGCCGAACCCGGTGAAGTTCGGTGCGCTCATCTCTAATTTGACACTCCGTTTGGATGTTTGTAAACAGAAAAGCACGTGGTGCTTTTCTGTTTACATTCATCCTTTTGACAGCTCTTGCTCGAATCACGCAGTTCGCACGGAAGTGCTTCCGTGCGGCATGCGTGGTTTTCACGCACCCATTGACTTCAATGGGTGCGTGATGCGCGAAAAACGCACGATTATAGAACATGTCGTGAGTTTTACGCAACGCACTCGCGCTGCGCAAAATTCACGCATCGTCTGCACTGCCCCATAGAGTAATATAGGTGCGTACGACACGCGTGAAAAGCACGCGCATCGCACGCGCGTATATTACGCTCGTGTAAATGAGGCCTAAAACACAGTTTGGCAAACGTGTCAGAAGGGGTGAGAACAGAGCACTATACAGCGAGAACGTGTTGTTCGTCAAGTATAAGGACAAGAGGCATGTCCTTCTCTTGACCACAATAAATGGGAATGGCAGCACACCTGTCCCTGCACGAGGTAGCACTACAATGACCCCCAAGCCATATTGCATCTTGGGCTATAATAAGTACATGGGAGGGGTTGATCTTTCAGGTCAAGTGCTGAAGCCTTAGGGTATGTGCACACGGTGAGAGGCTTTTACGGCTGAAATGACAGACTGTTTTCAGGAGAAAACAGCTGCCTCGTTTCAGCCGTAAAAGCTCCTCCTCGTAAATCTTGAGCTGCTCTTCATTGAGTTCAATGAAGAACGGCTCAAATTACGTTGCAAAGAAGTGCCCTGCACTTCTTTGCCGAGGCAGTCAATTTCCGCGTCGTCGTTTGACAGCTGTCAAACGACGACGCGTAAATTACAGGTCGTCTGCACAATACGTCGGCAAACCCATTCAAATGAATGGGCAGATGTTTGCCGACGTATTGTAGCCCTATTTTCAGACGTAAAACGAGGCATAATACGCCTCGTTTACGTCTGAAAATAGGTCGTGTGAACCCAGCCTTATAGTGCTATGCAAAAAACAAGGGTGTGGTACAAATGGTCCTTAAGTGTTTTCCGGCTCCCATGCCCTGCTACCTGTATCCTGTATCCTGTGCTGTGTCTTGTTCCCGAGCCTGTTTAGTATTGGAGCCGTGTTGTGCCGCCTGCTGTTATAGACCACTCCTGGGTATCATCCGCCACGTCTGGTGCAACCTGCTACGCCTGCTGGTATACACCACGTCTGGTGTCATCTGTCATCCTGGGTAGAGATGAGCGAACTTATGAAAAGTTCGGTTCGGCTAGTTCGCCGAATTTCACGAAAAAGTTTGATTCGGACCGAACTAGTTCGGACCGAACCTGTAATTTCCGTGTGCCGAGCATGGTACTGTCCAGGGTGCTGATAGAGTTAATGGGCTGCACTAACTCTTTCAGCAACCTTGACAGTACATGCTCGGCGCGCAGAAAATAAAATTTTAATGTAATAAAAAAAATATATAATAATACGTTCATACTTACATTCCTCCTGTCCGGCCTCCAGCAATGGCGTTTCATCCCTGTCGCCGCTGCAGCCAATCACAGGCTGTAGTGGCGGTCACGCACGTCAGAATGACGTCAGAAGGACGGCCTACAGGGATGACGCTTCATCCCACGTGACCGCCTCTGCAGCCAATCACAGGCTGCAGCGCCCTCTGCAGCCAATCACAGGCTGCAGTGGCCTCTGCAGCCAATCACACGCTTCTCTCCTTAAAAATACTTGCCATCTTCCTTCTACTTGGCGCCGCTCGCATTCATAGTAACAATGCGATGTGGCGCAGATGACATAATCATATCAGGCACACGTGATTACGTCATCTGCACCCACCGCTCTGTTATTGTGAATGGGAGCAGTAAGAAGAAAAGTGACGGGACTGTTCAAATCTTCGTGGGAACGTCTTATGTGAGTTTATTTATGTATGTATGTTTGCATGTATGTATGTATGTATGTATGTATGTATGTTGTCATGTATGTATGTTGTCATGTATGTACGTGTATATGTGCATGTATGTTTGCATGTATGTTTGCATGTATGTATGTTGGCATGTATGTATGTTGTCATGTATGTATGTATGTATGTATGTATGTATATATATGTGCATGTATGTTTGCATGTATGTTGGCATGTATGTATATATGTGCATGTTTGTATGTATATTTGCATGTATATATTTGCATGTATATATTTGTATGTATGTATGTATGTATGTTTGCATGTATGTATGTTTGCATGTATGTATGTATGTATGTTGGCATGTATGTATGTTTGCATGTATGTATGTTGGCATGTATGTATGTTTGCATGTATGTATGTTGGCATGTATGTATGTTGGCATGTGTGTATATATGTGCATGTATGTATGTTTGTATGTATTTATTTTTGCATGTATGTTTGCATGTATGTTTATATGTATGTGCATGTATGTAATTATGTTTGCATGTATTTATGTTTGCATGTAGATTTGTGCATGCTTGTATATATGTATGTATGTAACTTTGCATGTTTGTTTGTATGTATGTATGTATGTATGTTTTCATGTGTGTCTGTGTATGCATGTATGTATGTATGATAGTTTGCATGTATGTATGTATATATGTGTGTATGTTTGCATGTATGTATATTTGCATGTATATATGTGCATGCTTGTATATATGTATGTATGTATGTTTGTATATATGTATGTATGTATGTTTGCATGTATGTTTGTTTGTATATATGTCTGTATGGCCATGTATGATACTGTCTGCTGGCGCCCTGTATCTAAGTCAACTTCGCGGCAGGCTTCTATACATGGTATAACAGTCAGTATCACACATTAAACTGAATCTAAGCCTACGACATGTTTTATTTCATTTTTTTTAATTTATTTTTTTACAGGTTTGGTGTTTGGACTACGTCGGTTTCGAGGACTACTTAGATGACGGTTTTTTTTCTACAATAAAATGGTTAATGAGGGTTGTGTTGGGGATGCTTTATTTCAATAAAATATTTTATGTATATCTTTGTCTTTTCTTTTCAAATTTTATTACTACCACTTTAGTAATGGCCGCTGTCTGAGTGACAACATCCATTACTAAGGCGAGGCTTAGTGTTAGCCGGTGCAGAGGCTAACACTAACCACCATTATTACCCCGGTACCCACCACCACCAGGGGTGCCGAGAAGAGCCAGGTACGATCCAGTACCCGACCATCTGTTGTGATGGTCGGACTCTGGGGCGGACGCAGGCTGGTATTATGAGGCTGGGAAGGGCCAAAAACAGTGGACCTTCCCACCCTTGTAATGCTAGGCTGCTGCTGCTGTGTTGTATCTGGCTGGTTATAAAAGTGGAGGGGACCCCACATCATTTTTTTTAATTATTTATTTATTAATTTTTTATTTTTTTTAAAGAAGACATGGGGTTCCACCCAATTTATCATAACCAGCCACATACAACACAGTGTTATTAGCCTGGGAATGGACGAAACCAGTGGCCCTTCCCACCCATGTAATGGCAGACTGCTGCGGCCTTGTATATGGCTGGTTATTAAAAATGTGGGGGACCCGTCTATTGTTAAATTTGTTAAATTAAAAAAAAAAAACGACGTGGGGGTCCCCCCCATTTTTATAACCAGCCCGATACAACACAAAGACAATTTTATTGAAACAAGAAATCCCCAACAAAACCCTCGTTAACCATTTTATTAAAATTTAAAAAAACGTAGATCTACGCAGCAGTCCAACGAATCGAAGATGTAGTCCAATCGGTACATCAAAATCTGCAACAACATAAAAAAACAGTTATCAATGTGAACAATACCAATACTTCTACTCACCTACACACATATATACACGCACACACAAACAACCATACACAAACACACACATATATACACAAACACAACAAGATATACATACACACACACACACACACACACACACACACACACACACATAAACAGACAAACGCACACACATATACACGAACTCACACATATACAAACAAAAACACACATATCCAAACACACACATATACACAAACACACACATATACACAAACACACACACACACACACACACACACACACACACACACACAAACACACATACACAGTTATACACAAACACATCAAGATATACACAAACACACACACACATAAAGCGACAAACACACACACATATACACACACATATACACGAACTAACACATATACACAAACACATATACAAACAAAAACACACATACCAAACACACACATATACACAAACACACACATATACACAAACACACACATATACACAAACACACACATATACACAAACACATGTACACAAACAGACCCATATATACACAAACACACACATATACACACAAACACACACACACAAACATATACACAAACACATATACACAAACACACCCATATATACACAAACACACACCCATATACACACATATACACAAACACACATATACAAAAACACACACACATACATCTACACACACAGACACACACACACACACACACAGTTCACGGCAGCACAGAGTATTTCAGGAGATGAGCGTGCGGATCTTGTGCGGGGTGGTGACTTGCCAATCATGTGAAGGTGTTATTGAGGACAGGAGTGGAGGAGAGGTAACAGACTGAGCTATGTAATGGTAAGAGCAGAGTTCACAGCAGCACAGAGTATTTCAGGAGAGGAGCGTGCAGATTTTGTGCTGCTGTGAACTCTGCTCTTACTGTCAGGGATCATTACTATGTATATTGTGTAATGGCAGGAAGGAGGTGAAGGGAAAGTGAGCCCTAATCTACCCACCGCCCTGTCCCTGCCTACTTGCAACGACCCACCCTAGGCGACGAGGTACAACTGGGCGGCGGTCCCTACGCTGGCTAAGTGCACAGGAAGACAAACAGGGAACACGCAAGGGAAGGGGCAGTAGCCACGGAACGCCACGAGGAAACGGGGCGGCGAACGAACAGTCAGGACCAGGACGAAGTGAGTACACCCGAGCGGACACGGAGACAGAAGCAAGCCAGGGCAAGCAAAGCAGGGCAAGCAGAACTGCAGCAAGGCAGAAGCACGGCAGAAGCAGGCTGGAGCAAGCAGCAGTGGGGCCAGGAATCCAAAAGAATTACAAGCACTGAGGGAGAGCACAGGGCAGGTAATAAAGGGCAGGGGGCGGAGCTAACTCAGAGAGACCAGGCCGCGATAGGCTCTCCCACTCCTGAGCCTGCCACCCTGGTTGGTGGGAGAAGGTGTCAGTCGAACAGGTCTGGCCTCAGGTGTGGATTGATTAATCCCAGGAGTGTAGCTAGATGAAGTACCTGGCAGATCCCTAACAGTACTCCCCCTTTTATGAGGGGCCACCGGACCCTTACTAAGGGGACCCGGTTTAGTGGGGAAGAGGAGGTGGAACCTCCTGATCAATACCCCAGCGTGAACATCACGGGCAGGTACCCAAGTCCTCTCCTCCGGCCCGTATCCTCTCCAATGGACCAGGTACTGGAGGGAGCCCTGGACCATCCTACTGTCCATAATCTTGGCCACCTCGAATTCCACCCCCTCAGGGGTGAGAACGGGAACAGGAGGTATCCTCGAGGGGGACCAGGACGGGGAGCAGCGTTTAAGGAGGGAGGCATGGAAGACGTCATGTATGCGAAAGGATGGGGGGAGCTCCAGACGGAAGGATACAGGGTTGAGGACTTCAATGATCTTATAAGGTCCAATAAATCAGGGAGCAAACTTCCTGGACGGGACCTTAAGGCGCAAGTTCCTGGACGACAACCAGACCAAATCCCCGACGACAAACCGGGGGTTAGCAGAACGTCTACTATCCGCCTGAATCTTTTGTGCGCTCTGGGACGCCTCTAGGTTCTTCTGAACCTGGGCCCAGACAGTGCACAGTTCCAGATGAACCTCCTCTACCTCAGGATTATTGGAACAACCAGGGGAGACGGAGGAGAACCTAGGGTTAAACCCGAAATTACAGAAAAACGGGGAGACCCCTGACGAGTTACTGACCCGGTTATTCAGGGAAAATTCAGCAAGGGGAAGGAATGAGACCCAATCGAATTGACAGTCAGAGATGAAACACCTTAAATATTGTTCCAGGGATTGGTTGGTCCTTTCCGTTTGGCCATTGGTTTCGGGATGGAAGGCGGAGGAGAAGGACAGATCAATCTCCAACTTTTTACAAAAAGCTCTCCAAAATAAGGAAACAAATTGTACCCCTCTGTCAGAAACGATATTGACTGGGGCCCCATGGAGACGCAGGATGTGTTTCACAAACAAAGAAGCTAACGCCTTGGCGTTAGGTAGCTTCTTAAGGGGCACAAAGTGGCACATCTTGCTGAAGCGGTCGACTACCACCCACACCACCGACTTGCCCTGAGATGGAGGCAAATCGGTGATAAAATCCATGGAGATATGGGTCCAAGGTCTCTGGGGAATGGGCAAGGAACGTAGTAGGCCCGCAGGTCGGGACCTAGGGGTTTTGGACCTAGCGCAAACCTCACAAGCGGCGACGTAAGCCCTAACATCTTTAGGCAACCCAGGCCACCAATAGTTTCTGGTAATGAGGTGTTTGGTGCCCAAGATGCCAGGATGACCGGATAGAGCGGAGTCATGGTTTTCCCTGAGTACCCTCAGCCGGTATTGCAGGGGAACAAACAGTTTGTCCCCAGGGACGTTCCCGGGAGCTGCACCCTGATCAGCCGCGATATCAGAAGCTAAATCAGAATCCGTGGCAGAGACGATTATACCAGGGGGTAAAATACAAGCGGGATCCTTCTCGGAAGGAGGATTGGCCATGAAACTACGTGACAGAGCGTCAGCCTTAATATTCTTGGACCCAGCCCTATAGGTAACCAAGAAATTAAATCTGGTAAAGAATAGTGCCCACCGAGCTTGTCTAGGATTAAGCCTCCGGGCCGATTCTAGGAAAACCAGATTCTTGTGATCCGTAAGGATCGTTACCTGGTGTCTGGCCCCCTCCAGGAAGTGCCGCCACTCCTCAAAAGCCCATTTAATGGCTAGAAGTTCGCGGTTGCCAATATCATAGTTACTCTCCGTGGGCGAAAACTTCCTAGAGAAGTAAGCACAGGGGCGGAGATGGGTGAGGGAGCTGGTACCCTGGGACAGGACGGCCCCCACTCCCACCTCGGAAGCGTCAACCTCCACAATAAATGGCTCCTCTTGGTTGGGCTGAATCAGCACGGGGGCCGAGATAAAGCACTTCTTGAGAGTCTCAAAGGCCTGGACGGCCTCAGGGGGCCAATGGAGGACATCGGCACCCTTGCGGGTAAGGTCCGTAAGAGGCTTAGCGACGACCGAGAAGTTGGCAATAAATCTCCTGTAATAGTTGGCGAACCCTAAAAAACACTGTAACGCCTTAAGGGAGGCAGGTTGGACCCATTCCGCCACAGCTTGAACCTTGGCAGGGTCCATGCGGAATTCATGAGGAGTGAGGATTTGCCCTAAAAATGGTATCTCCTGTACCCCAAAGACACATTTTTCAGTCTTAGCAAACAGATTATTCTCCCGAAGGACCTGGAGCACCTTCCTGACATGCTCCACGTGGGAGGACCAGTCCTTGGAAAACACCAGTATGTCATCAAGGTACACAACAAGAAAATTACCCAGGTACTCTCTCAGGATTTCATTAATAAAATTCTGGAAGACAGCAGGGGCATTACACAACCCAAAGGGCATGACCAGGTATTCGAAATGACCCTCGGGTGTGTTGAACGCAGTTTTCCACTCATCCCCCTCTTTGATGCGGATAAGGTTATATGCCCCCCGTAGATCGAACTTAGAAAACCATTGGGCTCCCTGAACCTGATTAAAAAGATCCGGAATCAAAGGAAGTGGGTACTGGTTCCTTACGGTGACCTTATTCAGGTTACGATAATCAATGCACGGCCTAAGACCACCATCCTTCTTCCCCACGAAGAAGAAGCCAGCACCTACAGGAGAAGTCGAGGGGCGAATGAAACCCTTGGCCAGGCATTCTTGGATATACACCCTCATCGCTTAACGTTCAGGACATGAAAGATTAAATATCCTACCCTTAGGAAGCTTGGCACCAGGCACCAAATCGATAGCGCAATCGTAATCTCTATGGGGGGGCAACACCTCGGAGGCCTCCTTAGAAAACACATCGGCGAAGTCCTGAACAAACTCAGGAAGTGTGTTTACCTCCTCCCGGGGAGAAATAGAGTTAACAGAAAGACATGACATCAGACATTCATTACCCCATTTGGTGAGATCCCCAGTATTCCAATCAAATGTGGGATTATGCAACTGCAACCAGGGAAGGCCTAAAACCAGATCAGACGATAATCCCTGCATCACCAGTACAGAGCACTGCTCCAAATGCATGGAGCCAACCAGGAGTTCAAAAACAGGAGTATGCTGAGTAAAATAACCATTAGCAAGGGGGGTTGAGTCGATTCCTACTACAGGGATAGGATAAGGTAAATCAATACAAGGCATCTTTAGAGACATAGCAAATTCCACAGACATGATATTAGCAGATGAGCCAGAATCCACGAAAGCACTGCCCGTGGCAGACCGGCCAGCAAACGAGACCTGAAAGGGAAGCAAAATTTTATTGCGTTTCACATTAACGGGAAATACCTGTGCGCCCAAGTGACCTCCCCGATGATCACTTAGGCGCGGAAGTTTTCCGGCTTCTTATTCTTGCGCCTGGGACAGGTGTTCAGTAGATGCTTGTCGTCCCCACAGTAGAAGCAGAGACCATTCATTCTGCGAAACTCCCTACGTTGTCGAGGGGACATGGAGGCCCCGAGTTGCATAGGTACCTCCGAGTCCTCCGTGGAGGGGCGAGGAGACGGGACCTTGGGGGGAATCGCAGAAAAGTCAGAGGGGAGCATACTGAAGCGTTCTAGCTGACGTTCCCTGAGACGTCGGTCAAGTCGTACTGCTAGGGCCATAACCTGGTCAAGGGAGTCAGGCGAGGGGTAGCTAACCAGCAGATCCTTCAGGGCGTCAGATAATCCTAACCTAAACTGGCACCTTAGGGCCGGATCGTTCCACTGAGAAGCTACGCACCACTTCCTAAAATCAGAACAGTATTCCTCAACCGGTCTTCTACCCTGACGTAAGGTCACCAGCTGACTCTCGGCTAAAGCAGTCCTGTCAGTCTCGTCGTAAATGAGTCCGAGGGCAGAGAAAAAACGATCAACAGAGGAAAGTTCAGGGGCGTCAGGAGCCAAGGAGAAGGCCCACTCTTGGGGCCCTTCCTGGAGTCGGGATATGATGATACCCACCCGCTGGTTCTCGGAACCTGAGGAGTGGGGCTTTAGGCGGAAATACAGTCTGCAACTCTCCCGGAAGGAGAGAAACGTCTTACGGTCCCCTGAAAACCGGTCAGGTAA
This sequence comes from Rhinoderma darwinii, assembly GCF_050947455.1. Lineage (NCBI taxonomy): Eukaryota > Metazoa > Chordata > Amphibia > Anura > Rhinodermatidae > Rhinoderma > Rhinoderma darwinii. The sequence goes on from NC_134689.1 coordinate 120,715,589, forward strand.
CTTGAGGTCGGGTTCTAGAGGTGAGGTGAGGGGTACTACTAAAGCAGCGTCACCCTGATTGACCCTTTGGGCCAGGGCCTGGACCTGTAGGGAGAGGCCCTGCATCTGCTGGGTCAGGGTCTCAAGGGGGTCCATGATAGCGTCAGCGTAGGAGAAATGGTAGACTAGGTAAGGGCTTGTAATTATGTAATGGCAGGAAGGAGGTGAAGGGAAAGTGAGCCCTAATCTACCCACCGCCCTGTCCCTGCCTACTTGCAACGACCCGCCCTAGGCGACGAGGTACAACTGGGCGGCGGTCCCTACGCTGGCTAAGTGCACAGGAAGACAAACAGGGAACACGCAAGGGAAGGGGCAGTAGCCACGGAACGCCACGAGGAAACGGGGCGGCGAACGAACAGTCAGGACCAGGACGAAGTGAGTACACCCGAGCGGACACGGAGACAGAAGCAAGCCAGGGCAAGCAAAGCAGGGCAAGCAGAACTGCAGCAAGGCAGAAGCACGGCAGAAGCAGGCTGGAGCAAGCAGCAGTGGGGCCAGGAATCCAAAAGAATTACAAGCACTGAGGGAGAGCACAGGGCAGGTAATAAAGGGCAGGGGGCGGAGCTAACTCCGAGAGACCAGGCCGCGATAGGCTCTCCCACTCCTGAGCCTGCCACCCTGGTTGGTGGGAGAAGGTGTCAGTCGAACAGGTCTGGCCTCAGGTGTGGATTGATTAATCCCAGGAGTGTAGCTAGATGAAGTACCTGGCAGATCCCTAACATATTGTCTGAAAAATATTATCCTCACACATATGTATATACATTTCAGTTCTTTGTGTAATATACTGATATATATAACAAGTTCTTTGTTCATGTCGGACACACCTATGGAAGACACCGCCCCCTGGAATGCAAAGAGGAGTGTGCAGAAGAATGTATAGGAAAACTTATAGGGAGGGGCATGTGTCTTCTCTGTGTGTGTTTCTTTGTTCTGAATAAAGTTCAGTTCCTCCTGGCTGACATTGAAGCTGTACCTCAGACATTTGTGTGGTGTACTTCTCTCCAGGCATGCCTTCAGCTTTCAATTTACAGAGGTGGTTATTCGGTGTGAAATACGGACCTGACATTACCATTACGTAGCTCAGTTGTACCTCTCCTCCACTCCTGTCCTCAATAACACCTTCACATGATTGGCAAGTCACCACCCCGCACAAGATCCGCACGCTCATCTCCTGAAATATTCTATGCTGCTGTGAACTCTGCTCTTACCATTACGTGGTGACTTGCCAATCATGTGATGGTGTTATTGAGGACAGGAGTGGAGGAGATGTACAACTGAGCTACGTAATGGTAAGAGCAGAGTTCACAGCAGCACTGAATCTGCATGCTCATCTCCAGAAATACTCTGTGCTGCCTTAAACTCTATGGACAGGTCAGGATCCTGTTTCTTTTAAATTCTGCACTGTAGTGCAGTCTTATATAGTGGATCGAGCGGGTTCCCCAGCAGCATTTAAAAGAAACAGGATCCTGACCTGTCCACAGAGTTTAAGGCAGCACAGAGTATTTAAGCAGATGAGCACGGCCGGCCTCGGGCAGCCGGTTGTTTTTCCGAGCCGTGCTCCCATTATAAAATATATTATGCCCCATGCACACGACCGTGCCCGCAATCACGAAACGCGATTGCGGGCACGGCCGGCCGCCGACTGACAGCCGCATTTTCGAGCCGTGCTCCCATACAAAGTATGGGAGCACGGCCGGCAAAATGCAAAAGAACGGACATGTTCCATAATTCCCGAAACATTTCCCCGGCACGGACAGCCTTCCGTAGTGCTACGGAAAGGTGTCCGCGTTCAATGAAAGTGAACGGGTCCGTTTTTGCGGACCGCAGCTGCGTTCCGCAAAAACGGAGGTTTTTTACGGTTGTGTGCAGTATAGGAGCACGGCCCGTAAAATAAAAAAATAGAACATGTTCTATCTTTTTAACGGCACGGGCACCTTCCCGTGAGAAAACGGGAAGGTACCCGTGGCTAACAGAAGTCTATGGGCCCGCTATTTCGGGTCGTAATTACGACCCGTAATAACGGGTGTTTTTACGGTCGTGTGCATGAGGCCCCTTAATGACGGGTGGCTACATGTGTGCATCCATCATTACGGCAGCGTTGCTAGGCGACGTCAGTAAATAGTCACTGTCCAGGGTGCTGAAAGAGTTAACTGATCGGCAGTAACTGTTTCAGCACCATGGACAGTGAATTCCGATAAGAATATACATCAACCTGTAAAAAAAAAAAAGACGTTCATACTTACCGAGAACTTTCTGCTTCCTCCAGTCTGGTCTCCTGGCCGTTGCCTTGGTGACGCGTCCCTCTCGAACATCCGGCCCGACATTCCTGGATGACGATACAGCCCATGTGACCGCTGCAGCCAATCACAGGCTGCCGCGGCCTCTGCAGCCAATCACAGGCTGCAGAGGCCTCTGCAGCCAATCACAGGCTGCCGCGTCAGAAAAGAAGGTCGGACTGGAGGAAGAAGAGGGACTCGTCACCAAGACAACGACCAGGTACGTATGAAATGCTTTTTATTTTATTTTTAATCAGCAGCCTCTTTTCTCTATCAGTGATTGATAGAGACAAGTGGCTGCCGATTTGTATAATATTTTTGACCGGGTTCGGTCAAAACGGGTTCGGCCGAACCCGGTGAAGTTCGGATTCGCTGCGAACCGAACTTTTCCCGAAGTTCGGACCGAAACCAGGTTCGGTTGTCCCGGTTCGCTCATCTCTAATCCTGGGTATCATCCACCACATCTAACGCAACCTGCCACGCCTGCTGGTATACACCACGTCTGGTGTCATCTGCCACTCCTGATACCATCTGCCTCGTTTGGCGCAAGCGATCACAACTAGCCCCATCTGTCCCAGAGACCCTGTCACAATCTGGACTATCACAGGTACCCTTGTGCTACAAACTTGTATAGGCTTTTGCATAGACTGTGACTTGGCCAGCTGCCTCTCGACTACAGTGGAGCGGTCTAGTGGGTCCACATATCCCAAATCGTGACAGTACAGATGGCATTGTAGAACGCTTACGTGCTATTCCAATGTGCAGGCTGGACAGGGTTATTCCTTAATTTTCAAGAGGTGATTATCAAGGCACTTGTGTTTGAAAACAAACCAGGAAGGGGAGGGCCCAAGCACATAGGCTGAAAGTGAGGGTGCCTGTATTGTACCAGGGCAACACTTTCCCAGCATCGTTCCCCAAACTGCAAAGAAGAGAAAATCCCAAAAAAGGTGCAGAGTGTGTAGCAAAAGGAGGATGAGAAAGGACACCAGTTATCAGTGCAACACTTGCCCCGAAAAACCTGGCCTGTGCATAAAGGTTTGCTTCAAGCCTTACCACACATCTATGATTTATTAATTTTATTATTTATGTACACTTTTATTATACTCTGATTTGCTTTTCACAACTTATACATTCCCCCACATTATAAATTGAAATACCCGTAAATACGGCCTAATTCAAATAAATTCAGCAAAAAAACTCTGTGGGGTTAAAATACTAATTATACCCTTAGATAAGTTCCTTGATGGGTGTAGTTTTCTACATTGGGTCACTTTTGGGGTGTTTAAACAGTTTTCGTCTCTCAGGAGCATTGCAAATGTGACATGGCGCTGCAAACCAATCTAGCAAAATCGAAATGTCAAAAGGCGCTCCTTCTCTTCTAAGCCCTGCCGTGTGTACAAATAGCAGTTTATAACCACGTATGGTTTATTGCTATGCTCAGGAGAATTTGCTATACAAATGTTGGGGTACCTTTTTTCCTTTAGTCCTTGTGTAAATTATTATTTTTTTTAGCTAAACCTACATTTAATTGGATGAAATGTAGATTTTTATTTTCACAGCCTACTTCCAATAATTTCTGCAAAAAAAACTGTGGGGTCCAAAATGCTAACTATACCCTTAAAAAAGTTCCCTGAGTGGTGTAGTTTGCTTAATGAGGGCACATTGCACATGCGACATGGTGTCGCAAACCAATCCAGCAAAATCTGATGGCTAAATAGCACTTTTCCCCTTCTAAGCCCTGCCGTGTGTCCAATCAGCAGTTTATGACCACATATGGGGTATTGTTGTACTCGGGAGAAACTGCTCTACAAATGTTGGGGTGCTTTTTCTCCTTTAGTTCCTGTGGAAATTAAAAAAATGTAGGTAAACTTTAGATTTTAATTTGTACGGCCTACTTCCAATAATTTCTGCAGAAAACATGAGGGGTCAAAATGCCCACTATAACTCTATATAATTTCCTTGAGGGGTGTAGTTTCCAAAATGGGGTCACTTGTGGGGGTTTCCCCTGTGTTGTCCCATAAGGGGCTTTGCAAATGTGACTTGGCCTCCGCAAACTATTCCAGCTAAATTTGAGCTCCAAAAGTCAAATGGCGCTCTTTCCCTTCTGAGCCCTGCTGTGTGTTCAAACAGCCGTTTATGACCACATATGGGGTATTGTTATGCTCGGGAAAAACTGCTCTATAAATGTTGGGGTGCTTTTCTCATTTAGACCATGTAAAAATTTTACATTTCTACGTTTTATTGGAAAAAATTTAGATTTTCATCTTTACGACCTAATTCCAATAATTTCAGCAAAAAAACTCTTGGGTCAAAATACTCACTATACCCCAATATAAATTCCTTGAGGGTGTAGTCTGCCAAACGGTGTCTTTTTGGGGGTGTTCCACAAGACCTCTTTAAACATGACATGATGCCTAAAATATAGTCTAATAAAAAGGAGGCCCCAAAATGTTTTTAGGTGCTCCTTTGCTTCTGAGGCCTATGTTTCAGTCCATTAGCACACAAGGGCCACATATGGGATATTTCTAAAAACTGCAGACTTGAATACCTTAAGGGGTGCAGTTTTTAAAATAGGGTGATTTATGTTTTGGTTTTTTTTAAATATAGGGCTCTCAAAGCCTCTTCAAATCTTAACTGGTGCCTACAAAAATAGAATTTGGACATTTTCTAGAAAATGTGAGAAATTGATGCTAAAGTTCTAAGCCTTGTAACATCCTAGAAAAATAAGAGAATGTTCAAAAACATTGCCAACATAAAGTAGACATATGGTAAATGTTGACTTGTAAGTATTTTTTTTTTGTATTACTATCTGTCTTATAAGCGGATACATTTAAATTTAGAAAAATGCTAATTTTTGCACATTTTCTCTAAATTTTCATGTTTTTCACAAATAAACATTGAATGTATCGACCAAATTTTACCACTAACTTAAAGTACAATGTGTCGCAAGAAAACAATCTTAGAATCACTTGGAAAAAAAAGCATTCCAAAGTTATTACCACATAAATTGACACGTGAGATTTTTAAAAAATGGCCTTTAGGTGAAAACAGGCTGTGTCCCATGTACAAGTCCCATGTACCACAAAATGGTACTAATTAATACTTCTCGTCCTGCAAAAGACAAGCCCACATATGTCTACATTGACAGTAAAATACAAAAGTTATGGCTCTTGGAATGCGGCAATACAAAAAACGTTTTTTGTTTAAAAGAGTTTTTATTGTGCAAAAGTAGTAAAACATAGAAAACCTATACATATCTCATATCACCATAATCGTATCGAGACACAAAATAAAGGTAACACATTATTTACTCTGAACAAAGAGCGGAAGAAATTGAAAATACAAAAAAACAATGCTAGAATAGCTGTTTTTTTAATTCACCCCCCAAAAGAGTGAATAAAAGTTAATATATTATATGTACCCAAAAGTGGTGCCATTGAAAAATACAACTAGTTCCACAAAAAGCAAGCTATTATTTGGCTATGTCGACAGAAAAATAAAAAAACTTATGGATCTTGGAACGCAACGATGAAAAAATAAAAACGAATGCTTAACCCCTTGACACATTATCACGTACATGTAAGTGTCATATGGAAGTATGGCTAAGTGCGCTCCATACGCTGTGGGTGTCAGCTGTATTTTACAGCTGACACCAGGGACTAACGGTCGGGAACAGCTATTCCTGGCTGTTTAACCCGTCAAATGCTGCGATCAATTGAAACCGCAGCATCTGAAGCATTGAAAACGGGGTGGCCCCCTCCGACAGCTCATCGGCGACCCCACACTGTGATCAGGGGGTGCCGCTGTTTGTCATGGTAGCCCAGGGTCTAATGAAGGCCCCCAGGTTTGCCTTTTGTCTGCCTCTGTTAAGTCGTGTCTCTGGCACGGCTTAACAGAAGCCTGTGAAAATGACAATAAACAATCTAATGATCGCTGGCTCAAGTCCCCTAGGGGGAATAATAAAATGTGTAAAAAAAAAAGTTTAATAAAATTACTAGTAGTGAAAAAATCTATATATAAAAAGTCCCCAAATTTTTTTTTTCCTCTAAAGTAATGTAAAAAATAAAAAAATAAACAAAATTGGTATCACTGCATCCATAAAAGTCTGAAGTATTACAATATACTATTATTTAACTCGCACAGTGAACGCCGTAAAAAACAGAAAAATTCAATCACCAAAATCGCTGTTTTTTGTTACCTTAGCTCTCGAAAAGTTGATAATAAAAAGTGATCAAAAAGTTGTATGTACCAATATATTGTACTAATAAAAACTACAGCTTGCCCCGCAAAAAAAATAAGCTCTCATACCGCTCAATCCACGGAAAATTAAGAAAGTTATGGCTCTCAGAATGTGGTGAAGCAAAACAATTTTTTTTAACAAAAAGTTTTTTTGTTTTAAAGTAATAAAATATAAAAAAAACTAAAAAAATTTGGTATCAGCATAACAGTACTGTAGTTGTTGGTTTTACCGCACGGTGAAAGCCGTAAAAACGAAAACCAAAAAAACATGTAGGAATCACAGTTTTTTCCAATTTCAACCCGCAAAGAATGTTTTTTCAGTTTCCCAGTACATTATAAGGTACTTTAAATGTGCCATTAGAAACTACAATTTCGCCTGCAAACAATAAGCCCTTACACCACTCTATTGACGGAAAAATAAAAAAGTTATGGCTCCTGGGAACGCGGGGAGTGAAAAACTAAAAACTTTCTCTGAGCTAGTGGGTGGAGCATAACTGCAATCTATCTATAGAAGTTGCAGCAGTATGGAAGAGACTATACAGCAGTAACGAGCAGTGTAGCTGAGAATCCAGCACTGGAGTGAGACAGTAACTCTTACCAGAGGCTGCAGGAGGTATGTATGTGTGTCTTTCTCAGTCTGCCCCTGTACCCTCCTCCCCTCTCCATTGAGATGTATGGGCATCATCTGTGTCTTTCTCTCTGCTCCCTCCTCTTGCTCCCCATACACTCTCCGTAGGCATCTATAGATAGGCTGTGAAGAGAATTACCCCCACTTATTGCAGTCCATCTACTTTGCTTTGTAACTACAGATGAATTTTGATTGACAACAGGAAGTGGACAGCAGATTACAGGAAGGATGACACCTAGTGGAAGTAACTTCACAGAATTTGCATGGATGCAACAACTTCATTTAAACAGTAAGTATATTCCAAATTTGGTCTATATCAGGTAAAATATTAGATTTCCATAAATAGTTTGAAAAGTTTGTGTCCATTTAAGGTTATTCATTGTGTAAAACAAAGTTATACAATTTCCAAAATATTTTTTTTATCAATTCCCAGTTTTTAAGATCATTGCTTGCAGTCATTCAATAGGAACATTCAGTATTTTCTTCCATTGGCTTGTGATGATCACACGTGCAGAACGGATTACAGATATAGTACAGATATCAGAGCTCTCCCTTGTCACGAGCCAGGCACTTGAGTGTTCATCACATGACCCTGACAGATTTTAATCTCCCTGGAAGTAAACAATGAAGGGTCCTGTTTATTAACAGCAAGATCTTGAAATCCATAAGTAATGACACAGAAAGTATAATTGGAAAATGTAATTATATAATGTAGAGCCTTTATTTGCTGAAACAGTCATAACCATTTAACCACTTCCCAAAAATTTTTCACTCCTATCATTGTGTCACTGCAGTTATGTAATGTAAAATATATTCTATAAATTAGACAGTGGGTTGAAAGGCATTCTGATTTTTTGGCAAAAGACAGGTCAAATTTTCAGAAAAATATCCATAAGTCACCAAAGAGCAATAACATTCATTTTTATATCCTGCTGTAAACACTGAAGTAAAGAGAAATAACTTGGTTTGGTTTTGCAGACTTGATATATATGTATCATGACAGCTTTATATAGTAAAATGTATGTTCTGGGGATAACCACAGAAAATGAAGGTTATTTATGGATTATTGATTCACCTAATGGTGTTATGTTAGGGGTTGGTGACCAAGCCAATGATCCTTTGCCAGTTACATTAGATGGATCCATAATATCATCTAATGGTGGAGAATATGAACTGGACAACGCAATGATCCAATAGAAACGCCATGGGTCAGTGATCTGCATTAGGGACAGTTTAGTAGGGTAGCCAAACATCTTGGAGGATGTGTTACATAAAGCAATTTTGGGCCCATGGCAAATGAAAACAATCATAGTCAGCACATTTAAATAAGAAATTAAACATAATTTTGGATAAGTGTATAGCGAAATTGTTACTGAAAATGTGGCATAGAATGCTAAATATCCAGCTGTTTTAAGTATCACTAAAATAAACTACTACTATTGCTACTACTATATGTTGTGTGTTTAACTGTGTTGTATGTTTAACTGCTATGTTCACATCTGGGTTGTGGACTCCATTAGGTAGTTGTAGTTTTGATTGGCACCATTTTGGGGTACATGCAACTTTTTAAATTACTTTTATTTCATTTTTTTGGGTGGGGAAAACCAAAATTTATTATTAGTTTTATTTTTAAGGTGTTCACCATGTGAGACAAACAATCTGTCTACTTTGTATTATGATTCATTACGATTGCAGTAATACCAATTATGTATAGCTGTTTTTTTTTTTCCAAAAAGCATTTGAAAATCTTTTTTTAAGGGAATTTTTTTTGTTTTTGTTTTTCCATTAGCTTTTTTTGCAAACATTATTAATGTATTTTAAATTTTTTCTTTTAGTCCCACTTGACTCTATAATACACTGCAATCAGTGGCGTAACTACCTCCGTAACAGCAGTAGCGGCTGCTACGGGGCCCGCGCCATTAAACAAAAGACATGTATCCCCTACGGGGCCCGCGCCATTAAACAAAAGACATGTATCCCCTATCCACAGGATAGGGGATACATGTGTGATCGCCTGCAGCGATAGGGAGAACTGGGGACTGAAAGTCTCCTGAAGTTCTCCATGACTCACCTCTGACTTCCGGGGTCTGTGTCGGCAGCTCCGGAGAAAAGAATGGAGCGCCGGTCCCGCTTGTGCGCATGCGTGACCAGCGCTCCTTTCATTTTTAGTGAGCTGCCGACACAGACGCCGGAAGTCAGAGGTTAGTCATGGAGAACTTCAGGGGAAATTAACAAAATATGCACAATGATAAGATTATTTTGTTCCGTTATTGATTCAAATTTACTGCCTGTAGTAGAACGATTAAAATATTGTTTAATTGATAATAATTAAAAATGGGCTATCCTTGCCCTAATTACAATAGAACAGGCTCAGATAAGGTGGTCAGTCATGAAGAGAGGAAAACTCGTGTGCTGACGTTATTCCAAACACCGAGCAAAACCTCTCCACTTATAGTATACTGCACTGACGCACCTCACTGACATAGGAGACAGTCCAACACGTTTCCGTGCCACTAATACATGTGACACATCATCAGGGACTCTCAATTCGGTTTATTAATTGTATATTCTATTACTGCCGTTAAGCACAGTTGTGTGCCAAATTGAACCTCACGGCGCGTGTCCGGCTCTAATGCATTGGCCGCACACACGCCGGCGAAGTTCCGGTCTATTTGACAGGCCTAAGCCCACCCATTCAACTGACGTAGCTACGGCCCGGCACCAACCCACAGTGAACACGTCAAAAATGACGTTGCAGGAGAAGTGCCGAGCCTCTAATACAGCAGCCAATCAGCTTTCATTTGAACGCTACAGCGTCCCACGTTGCCTAGGAGATCTCCAGGTGAATCAGTTTAACTGATGAGTGAATTCAAGACTAAGTGCAGATGCAGGTCAAACAAACAGAACAAACAAAGCATCAGAAACGCCATATAATTTTAAAGGTAATTAAGATATAGAAGTTTTGCGCGTATAGAATGAGTGAATAGGCAATATCAGACCGCTAAACACATTCCCATGATGGGATACATGTCAAATTGCCGCTGAAAACACGCATATCAGACCGCATGTTTGCGCATGATCATGAAAAAACATTTTTGCATCCCATGCCATGAAGATAACCTGTATTTACCATACGTGACACGAGAAAAGCCACTAACACAGCATCTAGTTGGTTTGTATTATCTTATGCTAGATAAGATTGATTATTTGTACAATCAGTGTTTTACCATGTATTCGCTTACCAAACCAAATACCAAGACGCTTGAGGTAGACACAAGTTTCAGTAGTAATAGTGACCTTAAAAGCAAGGAATTCGGTTAGATATAGTAAAGGTCCTCCGCAAAAATTGCATTAAACCATACGGAAATAAAACTGGAGACAGCGACCCGTGGAACACATTCAAAGATATCACCCAAACGGTATGATTTAACACTAGAGTAGATGTTAAAACCAGAGTATTACTATAGGAAGCATGCATAAGAAATCTGTTCATTTAAACCTAGGGGACAAATGGTTTGAAGACGATGGATCCATTGCGCTTCTTTTTGCATAATTCTTTTATCAGTGTCACCGCCTCTTAGTGTCTGTCTGATACATTCCACCCCTTGAAATTTGAGGTTTGAAGAGTCACCACCATGACACTCCCAGACATGGCGGGACACTGAGGTATCCTCTTGTCGCCTAACGTCCCCAATATGCTCTCTGATCCTCCTTCTAAATTCCCTTTTAGTTTTCCCTACATATTGCATTTTACAACCGCAGGTAATTAAGTAGACCAGCCCCTTGGTTTTGCAATTAATGTAGGACCTGTTCTCAAAACTTTACCTGGGTAAAGGATATTAATTTATTTGCTCGAAAATTAAAATGGAAGAAGTTTTTTTCTGACGCACGATCGTCGTAAATGCCTAGAATTGGGCATAGCTGAGGATGATTTACCAGACCTTAGAGTATTGGAAGGATTATGGGAGGAAGGTCAAAGAGAGATTGGTATGGGTCCATTTACAGATCTGAGGGCCCCATCCACTAAATTCGCACCTCTAAATGACAACACCCCCATTGATGTGTTCGTAAAAGTTGTTGAAGACCAACTTAGGTCACTTGATGACTGTAAGTTTGGTCATTTCAATACAACCAAGGAGGAAATGGCGGGTCTACGATCCCTTGAAATTGATGACACGATTGTTATAAAGCCTTCTGATAAAGGCGGTAATATCGTGGTCAATTCCTTGCGTTTAAGGTCACTATTACTACTGAAACTTGTGTCTACCTCAAGAGTCTTGGTATTTGGTTTGGTAAGCGAATACATGGTAAAACACTGATTGTACAAATAATCAATCTTATCTAGCATAAGATAATACAAACCAACTAGATGCTGTGTTAGTGGCTTTTCTCGTGTCACGTATGGTAAATACAGGTTATCTTCATGGCATGGGATACAAAAATGTTTTTTCATGATCATGCGCAAACATGCGGTCTGATATGCGTGTTTTCAGCGGCAATTTGACATGTATCCCATCATGGGAATGTGTTTAGCGGTCTGATATCGCCTATTCACTCATTCTATACGCGCAAAACTTCTATATCTTAATTACCTTTAAAATTATATGGCGTTTCTGATGCTTTGTTTGTTCTGTTTGTTTGACCTGCATCTGCACTTAGTCTTGAATTCACTCATCAGTTAAACTGATTCGCCTGGAGATCTCCTAGGCAACGTGGGACGCTGTAGCGTTCAAATGAAAGCTGATTGGCTGCTGTATTGGAGGCTCGGCACTTCTCCTGCAACGTCATTTTTGACGTGTTCACTGTGGGTTGGTGCCGGGCCGTAGCTACGTCAGTTGAATGGGTGGGCTTAGGCCTGTCAAATAGACCGGAACTTCGCCGGCGCGTGTGCGGCCAATGCATTAGAGCCGGACACGCGCCGTGAGGTTCAATTTGGCACACAACTGTGCTTAACGGCAGTAATAGAATATACAATTAATAAACCGAATTGAGAGTCCCTGATGATGTGTCACATGTATTAGTGGCACGGAAACGCGTTGGACTGTCTCCTATGTCAGTGAGGTGAGTCAGTGCAGTATACTATAAGTGGAGAGGTTTTGCTCGGTGTTTGGAATAACGTCAGCACACGAGTTTTCCTCTCTTCATGACTGACCACCTTATCTGAGCCTGTTCTATTGTAATTAGGGCTAGGATAGCCCATTTTTAATTATTATCAATTAAACAATATTTTAATCGTTCTACTACAGGCAGTAAATTAGAACTTCAGGGGACTTTCAGTCCCCCGTTCTCCCTATCGCTGCAAGCGATCACACATGTATCCCCTATCCTGTGGATAGGGAATACATGTCTTTTATTAGGACACACTGTAGGTCGCATTTTTTTGGGAGGGGGGACGCTGTATGGCGTTCCCTACGGGGGGGGCGCTGTATGGCGTTCCCTACGGGGGGACGCTGTATGGCGTTCCCTACAGGGGGGACGCTGTATGGCGTTCCCTACAGGGGGGGCTGTATGGACTTCCCTACAGGGGGGGGCTGTATGGCGTTCCCTACAGGGGGGGGCTGTATGGCGTTTCCTACAGGGGGGCTGTATGGCGTTCCCTACAGACCCCCGTGTAGGGAACGCCATACAGACTCCCTGCAGGTAATGCCATACAGTCCCCCCTGTAGATAACGCCAGACAGCCCCCTCTGTAGGGAACACCATACAGCCCCCCCGTAGATGACGCCATACAGTACCCCCTGTAGATAACGCCATACAGCCCCCCCTGTAGATAGCACCATACAGCCCCCCTGTAGATAACGCCATACAGCCCCCTGTAGATAGCGCCATACAGCCCCCCTGTAGATAGCGCCATACAGCCCCCCTGTAGATAGCGCCATACAGCCCCCTGTAGATAGCGCCATACAGCCCCCCTGTAGATAGCGCCATACAGCCCCCCCCTGTAGATAGTGCCATACAGCCCCCCCCTGTAGATAGTGCCATACAGCCCCCCCTGTAGGGACCGCCATACAGTCCCCCCTGTAGGGAACGCCATACAGTCCCCTCCTGTAGGGAACGCCATACAGTCCCCCCATAGATAACGCCATACAGTCCCCCCTGTAGATAACGTCATACAGTCCCCCCCGTAGATAACGCCATACAGCCCCCTCTGTAGATAACGGCATACAGCCCGCTCTGTAGATAACGCCATACAGCCCCCTCTGTAGATATCTACAAAGGGGGCTGTATGGCGTTATCTACAGGGGGGCTGTATGGCGTTATCAAAAGGGGGGGTTTGTAAAAAAGGCACTATCTACAAGGGGGGGGTTGTGTAACACCCAGGGGAGGGGGGCCCCAGTCAAAAGTTTGCTATGCGGCCCAGTCTTTCCTAGCTACGCCCCTGACTGCAATGCATCAGTATTGCAATGTATTATGTCTGTCAGTGTTATATTGATAGCTGACCTGTTAGGCTGACGTACATTGCACACATGGGGGACTTTATTTGGCCCCCTGCTGCCATGGTAACCCCTCAGCACCCTGTAATCGCGGTGCAAAGCCGTCATTATTTCCCATGTAAACAAATTAGATTCTAGCTTACATTTTCCCATCAATTTGAAAATGAAAGAAGTGATCTAATTGGTTGCTATAGATCATAATTACATTTTCTCTGTTTTTATGTGTCCAGAACTAGGGTTCCAGGATACATTGGATTACTGGCAAATAAAAGAAATGTGCTCCAGTACAGGCTATAGTAATCCAGGAATAATAATAATAATAATAATAATAATAATAATAATAATTATTATTATTATTATAATAATAATAATAATAATAATAATAAAAAAGCAGTATATTATCTGTGGTGGTAACTTGATGTAACATAGTCATTTCTATGACAACTTTCACTACACACACCCCACTTATTTATTCCATATTCAAAGTGACTTATATAACTTATTTTGTAGGACATTCTATGAAGAGTATGCACATATAATGCTAAAACATGGCTACGTCTTACTTTTGCAGTTTAGATTACACTTTGGATTCTCAAATATCTTTCCTTTTTTGCAGGGTTGGCATATATGGCCAGAGGCGGATTGCGAGCTTAAAGTGGCCCTGGAAAAAAATCTAAATGTGGCCCCATGATGTGGGTGGGGCCAGCACAAGTAGGCAGAGTCAGCAAACCGTTAGCTGTAGCCACATTGCTGATAGATTTAGTAATGTAGCCATATTATCATTGTCAGCATTGGGCTGTGTTCACATCTGCCTTGAACGCTCTTAGGCGGCTTTCACACCACAGTATTTCTACTAATATAAATGTATGTGCTCATAAAGCTCCCAGGAGATGCATTAAATGGTTTAAAATACGAATGTCTCTGCTGTCCGTCCTCCATAGACGCCCATGTTAAAAAAAAAAGCACATTTATATGTATTGGAATAGCGCAGCCTTCACAGATATTCCTCACAGCAAAAAAAAAAAGCCTCCGTTGGGTGTATAGGGGGTCTATGGATCCATTTATCATAGGCGTCAGGAGCTTTCCAGCCACATACAGTAAACTATTATAAATACTATGGTGTGAAAGACGCCTTAGAAGCTTCTACTACAGGTAAAAAAATTGTGACCAAAATATAGCAGCATGTTGCGCTTTTGTGCCTGGTAAAATGACGGCCAGCAAGTGGTAGGGGTACTACGGGGAACAGAAAGTGGCAGCGGATCTCGTGGGGTACAGGGAACACTGAAGAGGATTTTGAACCTTTATTTGTGGTGGTGGGGACAGATGGTGGCAGAGGCTCTGTGGGAGGAGTGTGGAGTGGCATATTAGGAGACAGAGATTAAGTGGGGTGCCAGGGGGGAGAGTGTTGGTGAAAGCTGGGCCGTAATTAGAGTTGATTCTGCCCTATAACTCCTGAAGTTACGGAAACAATGTAGCTCGCTGACATTTCGGCTCCAGCGCTGGACCCAGGAAACGTAAGTGTAATAATTGCTTTGCTTTTTTATGTGTTACTGATTATTTATTGTTTAGTGGTTTTTTTTTTACAGGTTCGGTTGTTGGACTAATTTGGATTCGAGGACTACTTCGATGACGGCGTTTTTTTTTTATTCTCAATAAAATGGTTAATGAGGATTGTGTGAGGGTTTTTGCTTTCAATAACATATTTTTTTTAATATCTGTTTTTATTATTACTTTTTTTTTATATATTTAAGATTTTTATTAAAGTTTCTAAGCATACTAAAACCAGAGTAATGAAATGCGAAAGCAAAAGACATATATGACATATCACAATCTCAAAAAAAATAAAAATGATTAAAGATTTAGTTTTTAGTTCTTATGATTCTCACCAACCCCTTCTTCTCCCCTAAAAAAACCCCCAGAAAAACACAAACATAAAAATAACTTTATTATTACTGCCTTAGGCCTTATTCACACTAACGTGTTTTACGTCCACGATACGCGAGTGAAAATCACGCACGTCGCACGGACCTGTGTTAGTCAATGGGGCCGTTCAGACAGTCCGTGATTTTTACTCAACGTATGTCCACTGCGTAAAACTCACCACATGTCCTATACTTGGCCATTTTTCGCGCATCACGCACCCATTGAAGTCAATGGGTGCGTGAAAATCGCGGACGGCCCACGTAAGCACTTCCGTGTATCGCGCATGATTCGCGCAACAGTAGATATAGAAATTAAGAAAAAAATAAAAGCATTTCCTTCAATTATTTTTCTAAACATCAAAACCGCGTGTCATAAACATGGCATATGCATGAAAATCACGCAGCCATGCAGCAAACACTGATGACACACGGAACTACAACGCGCAAAAAACACCGCGTTTTTTACGCACGCAAAACGCACATGTTTGTGTGAATAAGGCGATTGACACCGTCAATTAATAAGGCAGTGTTTAGTGTTAGCTAGTGAAAAGGCTAACACTAACCCCCCATTATTACCCTGTTACCCACCACCACCAGGGGCACCGGGAAGAGCCAGGTATTATCCATATGGACAGTGATCTCAGGGGCTTCCCAAGAGTCTGAGTGCCCGAGCATAACACTAATAGAGGCTCTGCCCCTGGGAAAAGTCCTGACGTCACTATCCATATTTGGACAGTGACATCAGGAGCAGTGCTGGAGTCCCCAGGCAGAGCGCTAGCTGATGCTCTGCTGTACTTCAGGCCGCGTGAATAGCCCCATTGGATTTTAATGCAGCCATGTTACAGCCGTAAAAAAAAATATGGCCTTAAGGGTGAATTGAAGAACATTAGATGTTTTGGACTAACTAAATGCCTGTCCCCACTGTTTGCAGGCAGCCTAGCCTCTGAAGCCCCTGAAGTCCCCTTCCCAGCTATGTCCTTGCGTAACACACACAGCACTCAGTCCCACAACACACACGCACATATACATTATATATATATACACATATACACACACACACATATTTATACACATACATACTCACATATATGTGTGTGTGTGTATGTGTATGTATATATATATAAATATATCCAAAAAAGAGAACGTGAAGCAGCACTCAAATAAAGTGAATTTATTCATCCAACATGGAACCACAACGTTTCACCTCCTCTTGAAAATGCCTTCATAAAGGAGGTGAAACGTTGTGGTTCCATGTTGGATGAATAAATTCACTTTATTTGAGTGCTGCTTCACGTTCTCTTTTTTGGATATCTAACACATAAGGAGAGGTCACTCCTTTATTTTTGAAGCTTTGCACCAGCCTAGTCAGGCATTTGTTCACAGTGCTGCTCCAATCCTCTGCTTTTTTTTTATATATAAATATATATACACATATATATAAACTCATATATACACACATTGAGGAAGTGAAACATTGCATCTGTTTGGTGATTAAATTCCTCACTTTTTTTAAGTTCTGTTTCCGTGCTCTTTATTTTGTGGATATTCATCATTTCCTGATCGTCTTACGGCAGCACACTTATGGGTTAAGATACTTCATCTGACCGGATAGAAGAGACATATTACTCAGCAGTAATCAATTAAACAATTAGGAGGTCCCAGGTAGCCTTAAATAGAGCGCAAATCCCTTCAGAAAGCGTATTTTTTAACTTCTATGAACATGGATAGTGAAGACATCTATACTGAATTCTTTATGCAGAGGATTTCCTCTGTCCCTAAGCTGCGACTCATTAGGACATGGGGGGCTGTATACTGGGGGTTTCCTCAGTCCCTCGGCCTGGCTTCTAAGTCTTACCAGGGATAGAAGCCACGTTTTCATTCGGGAGCGGCATACATGTTTACCTGTCCCTCGGCTCCTAGACGTGGATCCCATACACCTCCGGAAGGATGTTCGAAGATGGCCGCCATCAAAGTAAGGTGTACACAGGCTTCCGGCGAATGTGCCATGCACTCTCCCGCCCATCCTGTTATCACGGATTGGTTCCAGAAAGATCGGGATAAGCCGGAGAGACGTATCGATCAAGGGGTGAGGTTTAAATACACCTACAAAACAGATCCCAAGTTTAGTTCTAACCGGGATGTTCCGCCCAAGGTTGATCTGGCTGTCGCCAGATTATCAACTAAATCTGTGTTTCCTTCAGAGGAATACTCACAGTCCAATGGATCACAGAGTGGATTCTATATTAAAAAAGCCTACTTATCGTCGGTAGCGGTGTGTAAAATGGCATCAGCCTCCATCCCGGTTGCCAGAGCCCTTCGTACATGGCTTACTCAGCTCTCACAAGATCTAGAAGGCGGCATACTGAGAGAGAAGATCTTACATAATATCCCTCTCATGAAAGCTGCTGCTGAGTTTTTATGTGACGAACTGCTGGATGTCTTGAAGTTTTCTTCTAGATCCCTAGCTCTCTCTAATGTGGCGCGTAGAACCCTTTGTATCAAGCAATGGACAGGGGACGTGCCATCCAAGAATAATTTCTGTTCCCTACCATTTCATCCCTCTTCTCTCTTCGGACTTCAGCTGGAAGACATCCTTAAGTTGATATATGATGAAAGAGGGATTTCCTTCCCACGCCCCCCAAAGAGGCCGCCATTCAAAACTTTTCAAACCCGTTCCAAAAGGTCCCCTAAGGGTCAAAAATATTTTTGCGGTGGTGACAGGAAGCGTAGGTTCAAAAGCAAGCAAGAAGGTAACCCCCCCCCCCCCCCCCCGACCCTCCTTCAGGAATAAATCCCTCTTTCAAATAAATCCTAACTTATGACTCCAAGAGAGAAGAGTGTCCAGTAGGTGGAAGACTAGGAAAGTTTGTTCACCTATGGATAAAAACGTCCTCAGACACCTGGGTCAGATCGACCATCAAGAATGGCTACTCGTTGGAACTAAACACCATTCCAAAAAACAAATTCTGTAAAAACAGAGGAAGAAATCCGGTGGGTCTCAGTCTCATTCAAGACTTCATAAGGAAGGGAGCATTGGAAGAAGTCCCGTATCATCAGTGGGGTCAGGGAGTGTACTCCCCTATCTTTGCCATTCCAAAAAAGGTAGACAAGAGGCGGTTAGTGATAGATTTGACATACCTGAACAAATTCTTTGTAAAGAGAAAGTTCAAAATTGAATCTATACAATCGGTCATAAATATTATCCAATAAGGAGATTTTCTAGCCACTATAGATCTGCAAGATGCATACCTTCATATCCCGGTCCTGAAGAAACTCAGGAAATTTCTACGGGTAGCAGTTCTTCTTCATCATCAGGTTTTACATCTTCAGTTCACCTGCCTGCCCTTTGGGATAACATCAGCGCCCTGAGTGTTTACAAAGTTACTGTGGTACTGTCTGAAGTACTATGCATGAAAGGGATCTTCGTATGTCCTTACCTGGACAATTGGCTGGTGAGAGCCCCATCAGAAGACATCCTTACAGAGCACCTAAAAGTCACTCTAGACATGCTCATCTCGCACGGTTTCATGATAAACCTCCAAAAGTGTAATCTAACGCCATGCACCAGGTTGAAGTACTTAGGCTTGATGGTAGACACACAAGAAATGTCGCTGACATTGTCCAGTGACCGGATGTATTCTATCCGTCAAGGAGTTTAATGACTAATATCACTGCTCCATCCGTCAGGCCATGAGAGTGTTAGGGCTTCTAACATCGGCTATCGAGGCGGTACCCTGGGCAAGGGCACACATCCAAATGTTACAATCCAACATACTGAAAAGTTGGGACAAGAAAATAGTGTCTATCGACACCCTAATGTTAATGTCTTCAGATGTGAGACGAGACCTCCAGTGGTGGCTGGTACCCTACCATCCCGAATGAGGCAGGTCTCTGAGACCAGTTTGTCGAATGCTCCTCACTACGGATGCCTCAGGCTGGGTTGCACATGTGGGAACATCATGGGTGCAAAAGAAATGGTCCAAACACGACAGCTGCCTTTCATCCAACATGAAAGACCTCAGGGCGATCAAACTAGCCCTATTACTCTTTCAGCTTGTACTCCATAGTCACAATGTCCAAATTCAATCAGACAACCTCCCCGAAGTTTTTTTATGTAAACAAACAGGAGGGCACCTGAAGCAATTCCCTCAAAAAGGAATGCAGTCAGATCATTTGGTGGGCAGAACACAATCTGAGATCAATCTCCGCAGTCCACATTCGAGGAGTGTTGAATCTGAAAGCGGATTGGCTGAGCAGGAATCGGATTCATCCAGGAGAGTGGAGCTTGAATCCTGAAGTCTTCCTTCAAATCACTAGGAAGATGGGCAAATCATCTTTAGACATCATGGCGACCGCAAAGAATACCACATTATGGAAGTTCTGTCAGGGATCATTACCATGTATATTGTTTGAAAAATATTATCCTTACATATATATATATATATTCAGTATATTACACAAAGAGATTGGATTCATGGAGCACAAAGAGCCTGCATAACACGCCTATGGAAGACACCGCCCCCTGGAATGCAAAGAGGAGTGTGCAGAAAAATGTATAAGAAAACTTATAGCTGAGGAGCGAATAGAATTTAAGCAAGTCCCACATCTATAGGGAGGGGCATGTGTCTTCTCTGTGTGTGTTTCTTTGTTCTGAATAAAGTTCAGTTCCTCCTGGCTGACATTGAAGCTGTACCTCAGACATTTGTGTGGTGTACTTCTCTCCAGGCATGCCTTCAGCTTTCAATTTACAGAGGTGGTTATTCGGTGTGAAATACGGACCTGACATTTGGCACCCCAGATGGGACCTCACTCGAGGAAATATCAAAATCCGGACAACCGACAATCACAGGGTGAAACAGAGGACTCAAAGTTGCCCACTGAAGGAATTTGATCACCTCCGCAATAACACGGTAAGCTAATTGATTTTATAAATCTTCGTCTTATCTGTGTTAGTGGACAGTCTTGTGGCAATCTGTAGAACCCTTTTGTTGATTTCCTGGATTATCTCAGGTGACAGAGGTGATATTTTCCGCTGTGAGGTTGAAAACCAGTGAGACCTTAGTCGCGCCCGACTAACCATCCTCTGGGTAATTAGGGACTGGATAAAAATTATATAAGCGACCGGAGAGCTGTAGACTGTAAATTTTAATATTTCCAGCGAGGCCAGAGAGTCTAATTAAAGATTTTTATATCCTAGCGAGACGTAATAAATTTCATTGCAGACTAGAGATGATACTATTTCGGCTAGACTTAGCGTTGCAGACTGTGAAATTATAATATTTCCTGCCAGACCAAGAGTTGCAGATCGAAAATTGTTATATAAATTACGTGTATAATATAGACTGTTAGAATGGATGGTTTACGGTCCATATTCAAATCATCAGGATCACCCGATCCTATTCATGATTTGGTGAAGTGAATGGAAGTTAGGAATAAGAAAGGTATTGTATGTTATATGTATTAGAAAACACAGGACCAGCCGACGCCCGGTAATGGTGTCCGTAACTCATGTTGAGTGTGTCCTCATTGTGGGTGGGAAACCACCCCCCCCCCCCTTCACAGCTGCGCACTGTGTTTCCAATGGGAGAGGCTGCCCCCACCACCCTCCTCTGATGTGGCCACGCCCGGCCCAACCAAATCAGTATGAAATAATCGCCTTGTTAATTTTGTCATTTGTAGTGTCTTCTATTTTTTAGGTTCCATGCTAGACGCTGTTCACTGATGAAGCAACACGTCATCATAATATAGAGATGGTGGCCGACAGATTGTACTGTTACAAATTATATGTTTAATGTTTTGAACGTAGATAATTCCTATACAATGGTGTGATGAATGATTGCCGATACGTATGTTGTTTTGCCGGCATTGAAAGTGTTAAGATTGTGAGACTAGACGCTGTGAGAAGCTGTGAGTTTGTGACCCCCCTCCCTCCCCCCTGTAGTGTGCTGTGTTTGGGAGGAGGAGGAGGGGGGCTGACTCGGTGCAGTCTGCAGGGCTGATGAGACAAAGGGATTTCAATATGCACTGCTGAGAGATATATATATATCAGTAATGTCTACAAACCTAAATAAATTTCTTCTCTTTGCGCATGCGCTGTTGTTTATAAAAGTTACGATATTTATGTGTTATGATGTGATCAGATTTCATGTGTTTTGATGTTAATTCAGATGTATTAAACTACAGATACTGTGAGACACGGGGTTTTGAAAATGTATGTGCCCCCACCGTTCCCTATTTTTATATACAGTTTATTGGTTTGCAGTAATTAATGTTATCAGATATAATATTTTCTGTTTTTATTGAATAACTAACTACAATTGTTTTATTTTTGATTTCACATATAAATTATGTCATTGTAAAGATCAAATGTATTTGTCAGGAAAAAGTCATTTTTGTTTCAGGCTGTTGTACATTACAGGGGGTTAAACTAGTGTTATGTTGAGATGTAGTTTTGAACTCTGCTACATTACTCTCAAAGAGTCCACAAAGGGGGGAATGGTGAAGGAACTGATCAGGTAAAATTTTGGTTTATGTGTAAGAGACCATCCCCCTCCAGCAAAGTTACACAGGAGGCGAGGTGACATCACTCACACGAGTCTTTATGGATTTAGATGAGGGAGAAGGCAAAACAAAAATTGTCTGGACATTGTTAATTTGATGTAAAATTTTTAGGAATGTTTTATTTTTATTTGTTTTTGTATTAATCAAGTATTTGCAGAACCTGATAAAAGTGAGATTCTCAAAGTATTCTGGATTATCAGATGAGTGTGGAGAAGTGTATAACATTTGGTTTTATTTTAGAGAATGAAGACGCCACCCCTTTGAGATGTTCTATCTGTATGTGACATGGGTTTTTAATGTAAATTTGTAATAAAGAGATATTTTATTATCCAATATGTAAAAGACAGGATACGAGGCACCAGGTAAATCATCCAGAAACCACTCTCACCTTCTTGTTCATCTCAAGGAGCGGAGTTGGAGGTGCTCGCTGAGGCTGTAACCTGGCAGAAGGTAAGACGGCCGACATCTACACTGGCTCTAGGTACGCTTTTGGCATCGCCCACAATTATGGGCCCATTGGTAGTAGGAACTTTATTGGATCATCGAGTAAGCCAATTGAGAGAGCGAGAAAAGACAGACCTGACAACAAGGGTATGTGCGGTCAGGTGTCAGTAAATTGGCTTGTCCCTGGATACAATAATGCCACCACTAGGTTTGTAGCGCACGGCATGACATAAGTAAAACTGCAAAGGTACCTGTGAAAAGTGCAGCCTGGCCAGATTACCCATCCCAGCCACTGCAGAACATACAACTACCCAAGGTAGTAGAAGTGCATGACAAAGTGCTCGTGTGTGTAGACCTGTTCTCTGAAGCCCGGCCTGTATTTTCCCCACTGCAGGCGTTGTGTGTAAATGACAGGGGAACAATGTTATTCCAAGTATTGAACTGGTGTTTGTACAATGATAAGATGTCAGCAGTTCTCTAGACATTGTCCCAAAGTAAGTTTGTTTAATAATTGTATTTAAGAAGTGTTGTGGGAATATTAAATTCTGAAGTTAAGTTTTATGTAAAGTTCTAGACCAGCCTTAGCATTGGACTATTAGAGTCATGCGTGAGATAAAAGGTACAGAAGCGGAATATTCCCATTAGAAAACATTTTTATTTGTTTATTTTTGTTGTGAAAGGGAAATTTTAGAGCAGAGAATTCTGTGCAGTGTATATGTGTAAGTATAGATATGTATATAAAGAAGAAGAATCAGTTTGTAAGTTTTAGTTACTGACCAGTGTGAACGTTTAAAATAAATCTGTCATTGTTAATGTTCTCCTTCAAGTTAATTATCTGATTAAGATCAATTACTGATTAGGCTATGAAAAGCTTGTTCTTCACAGGAAGAGTCCAACTAGGAGCGGAAGGCGTGAGAACCAGATTCTAACAGAATGTGGACGGATAAGGGAAGATGAACCGGTAACACCCAAGGCACTCTTGATGGCACTTGCATTGATGGTGCATGACCTCACATATGCCCCAAGACTGCAAGGATCGATTTGGTAAGATCTAATTGGTATGTCCCAGGTTTTACAGCTGTCACTGCTAAATTCTGTTAGAGCTGTTTGATTTGCCTACAGAACAGTCCTGGCAGACCGGTGCCAACCTTATCATACCCGCCTCCCACGAAGAGAACAGACCTTGAGAGGCCTTCCCAGGTAGAATGAACCAGATTAGAGTAAGAAAAATTGGTTTGAGACACTTGTCAGATAAACATGTGGAATCTGTGTATGTTTCTGTGAGGTGGAGATGTTCTAGGCGATCAGCTGAAATCAAGGTACAAATCCTGCTGAAAGAGTATCACCAAGTGCAAATGAAATGTACCCAGTAATCACACATCTTCTAGGTGCCCTGTCCATTGTAACAGAGAAGTTTTTCCTTATATATATATATATATAAAGGTGTTTGATGTCGTTTAAGGGCCTGACATTATTGTATGTACTTAGAACAACGTTTATAATGTATGCGGATGATGTTATCACCAGATTAGTATTTATTTTAACAATTGACAAGAGTTGGGGGTCCCCAGCAAGTGCCAGTAAATATGAACTAAAAGACTTTTAACACGATGAACTCCATCACTGAGATGCGGCAGGCACAGCCTGAGCCAGTACAACGCATTTATCATGAACTGACGGCAGTGTCACAATTCTAAGCGGCCGCCCAGACAAGTAACTTGCCAGAGGAAGAGTACAGATGCGGAGGGTTTGATAGTCACAATACAACTCCACTAATCCGCCTACGTGGGATCTCACCCCAGGCTCACAACATGAGGTGCTATGTACAGCCTGATGACGTAAACTAAAGGAGACGGTGTCGGACAGATGAGAAGGACCAAACCAAGTCCTGATGACGTCAGCAAAGATCAAAGTAAAGACCAAAGACCTGAGTGAATCCGTCAGCAGGATCAAGTGTTTTGATAAGTAAGTGACTAGGAGGGGGTAATAATAACTCCCCCACTGGACACCAACGTAGTCTGACTCCACAATTGTGTGGGTTACCCTGAGGGTGACAGTCAGTGAAGAGCAGAAGACAGGAGAAGAAGAAGACGATGGTGTACAGGACTGGCAATGAACTGATGAGACACGAAACCTGAGTGTGATAGCATGAGATTGGTGATAGCATTATGTTATTAGTTGAGGTCCTATTGTTTATAATGTTTGAGGTTTATAATTATAATGTGTGCAAATATGCCACGGTGCTGCAAATTACAATCTGAGGAGTTTTATGTGAAGGTGTGAGGTGAAGGTCACTGTGCTGCCCATGACCTGTTATATCTGCAGGGGTAAAAGTCCCATTAGGACAGTAAGGCTGTATTCAGACGAACGTAAAATACGCGCGTGCAACGCGCGTGATTTTCACGCGCGTTGCCCGGACCTATATTAGTCTATGGGGCCGTGCAGACATGTGCGTGGTTTTTGCGCAGCGTTGCTCCGTTGCCAAAAAGGCACGACATGTCCGTACATTCAGCGTTTTCAACGCATCACGCACCCATTGAAGTCAATGGGTGAGTGAAAACAACGCAGGGCACACGGAAGCACCTCCGTACGCACAGCGTTTTTCACGCAACACTTGTTAAGTCTATGTAAATTAGTTGAGCAGACTAGACAAAACAACTACAAACCAGGAAGTGGCTTTTCACTTACTGAGCACATGCGCACAGTTTAAACTGACATCTGCAGCAATGTCACGTGCGTGCGATGTGGAAAAACTTATATGCTTGGTCCATGACAGACCCCAGTTGTGGAACACAAACGCAGAGGCCTACCACGACCGCACGGGCAAGGAGGTAGCCTGGGATGAGGTCGCGCATAGCCTATTTGGGCAGGAGTGGGATAAAAGTACCACAAGAGACCGCAAAAGCATAGGTAAGCGCTGATCTCAATTGATGCTAATGCAATCGGCCATGCTGTAGTGTATATCCTTGTGTTTCACATGTTCTGTACTGTGCTTGGTCACGGGTGTGGCACTGCATCATTTATAGGCCAGTGTTTAATGTGTGGTTGTGTTTTAAGTATAGCAACGTTTGGGACAAGTGAAGTTGTCCGTAAGGTCACATGGTCTCATTTTGTTGTCTGTCTCCTGTTCCTATGTCCAGTTGATGATGTTAAAACACGGTGGAGGAGCTGTCAGGATCAGTTCAGGAGGGAATATGGAAACAGAGGGCGAAGTGTGGATGGGGCGTCCAAAAAACGCCCGTATATATATATATGAAACAGCTGATGTTTCTCAAGGACATTATGGAGATGCGACCGTTAGTACTGACAGTACATTGATGACATGTGTGTGTTCACTGCATAGCCTGTATAAAAAGCTGTATGGCCCTTGTGGACATGGTCAAAGGAGTAACGCTAAATGTTTCTGGCAGATGCAGTGATAATCTCAATGACACCGAGGAGGAGGCTGGCCATGTGGAGTCGCAGCAGGTCACGGAACAACATCCCGTGCTGCCCTTGACCCCCGACCGCACGCAAACACAAGCAGGCACCCAGTTAAGCAGCCAACCCCAGCTGCCACCGGGCCTGGACAATGCCCGGACGCCACCAGCCAGACGCCGGCGCACCCAGGTTTCCCCAGCAGGTGCCAACGTGGATTCCAGAGTCCTGGAGTACCTTAGGCGCTGTGCGGAGGAGGATGGATGTGACGCTTTTGGCCGTACCATAGCACCACTACTTCGGCGAGTACCGGACTACCGGATGGCACGCGTCCAAGGGGCCATCCTTGCTATCACTGACTCTGCCACTCCTCCTAACAATCCACGGCAATGCTTCCAGGTAGTAGAGCAATGGCGTGGATTGCCTGAAGATTGCCTGACCTCTACTGCTCCTCTCCCTTCCCAGCCTGCTCACACCTTTCCACGGCCACAGAACCAGCGGCCGATGGTGAGCATAATGTCACCAGGTCATGTGGTGCCTCGCGAGCGCCTTTTCCCCCCCTACGTCAGACCCCAGCCTCCCTTTGTCCAGGGCCCCCCGGCAGGGCTCAACCCTCAGTATCAGCACTACTATGCTGTTGAGGAACATCCTCAGCAGGCCCAGGGACAGTATAGTGGTGGTGAAATGCAGAGCCAACAGTCTCCCTCACACAGGTATCACGATTTATAGAAGTGTGTAGGCCGATGACGGCTGTTTCTATGTGGTGATGTAAACATGGAAGTTCCAGTTTGTTTATGTAGCATCATGTTGGTGCGTTGTATATGTTTTTATGGCTGCTGGTTGCTGGTCACAGTTTACTTTTGAAATAACAGATTAAATGGTTATGCTGTTTGCAAGTCAGATTATATGTGTTTGCCTCCATTTATGTGTTGGAACCCAGGTTCCCCCAAACATTCTTTTATGTAATGTTCACAAATTAGGCCGGTGGAGCAAGAATGTAGCATGCCATGATTGAGGTATTAGTTTGTCTTTGGTGGTTTACCTCCATTCCTCATATTGCCCTCGCCTGCATTGCAGTCGTGTGAGAAATGGGGAACAAATGATTTTTGTCATGGAATTAGTGACCAAGGGCTAAGGCAACCGGCCTCCCAAGCTAATTCGTCTAGAGGAGATTTAACGTAAAAAGGAAAACCACCAAAGATATAAGTTCGCAACCCACGTCAAGGGTCCTCATGTCTTGCGAGTGCCGAATCAAAATATCCCCTCCCCAAAGAACAACAAAAGTCACAGAAAAATGCTACTGTGGCCCACTAATCTCAACTAGGACAGCCCTCACAGAACATCCTCCTGCCATGGCACAGCTCCATCCGGGCTGTCAAAATATTGTGCAAATATGTCACGTACTCGTATTCCCGATGTTTGCGCCCTTCCAAGTGGAATTGGCAGTGGAATGGTTGTTGAGGAAACATTTTGCCGAATATATTCGGCATCACAACCACCATCATGTATGCGACAAAAATTATGAAGCACGACACACGCTTGTATAACACGGGTGACATTTAGCTGCGTCAGTTGCATGGTGGTGAGGAAAACACGCCATTTGGAGGACATTATGCCAAATGCACATTCCACACATCGGCGTGCTCTGCTAAGCCGGTAATTGAATATGCGCCGGCGGTCGTCCAAGCCTCTTTGAGCAAATGGGCGCATTACTTGACTTGTGAGTCCAAAACCCTCATCTGCCACGATCACATAAGGGACTGGTGGTCCTCGCGAGCCAGGCAGGTGGGTCGGCACCGGCACCGAGAGCAGATTGCACATCAGACGATGGCCCATCCGGGATGTACGAAAGATGCGGGCATCAGCTGAGCTTCCATAGGACCCTATATGTACAATGGTAAAACAATAATTGCTGTCGGACAGGGCCAACAAGACGATTGAAAAATACTGTTTGTAGTTATAGAATCGGGATCCGGAGTGGGGGGGCTTCTTGACCCGAATATGCTTCCCGTCTAGGGCACCAATACAATTAGGAAATTGGGTGGTGGTGATAAAGTCTGATGCAATGGAAAGCCAGTGGTCTGTCGTCGGCTGCGGCATCACTGTGGCCTTCAATCACAGCCACAACACAACACAGGTGCCTGTGACAATGGCCGAAATTGTGCTCACTCCAAGAAGGAATTCGAAATGTAACGAATGATAGCTGTTTCCGGTAGCTAGAAATCTACATGGGCGAGATGCAAAAACACACAACACAAATAAGCGTGCTGGAGGACATGACAACCACACACCAGCCTGTAAGCAGCAATAGTTTTAAACACACATACCTTAACGTCACTAGGAGTCGCTCCTCGGGGGAAATGCAGCGCCGCATATTGGTGTCCGTGTAGGTTATGCCTGCGCGAATCTGCTCCAGTAGAATATCAAAAGTCAACACAGACATGCGGCAAAACGATCAAAATTTCTCAGGGTGGCTGCCAAGGTCCTCATATAGAGTATGAAAATGGCCTTTGGAGCTGCGCTGGGCCACAAGTGGATGAACCCAAATCCTCCCTCTTCTACGGGTTCCCTCCTCAAGCATGGGTCGGCGTTCACCAAATCTCCTAGAAACCATCCATGCTAGCAGCACACGGCCCAGCGGAGTCAAGGGCATATTGTAGTTTTTTTACCTGTAAAACCACCCAAAAACAACAAACACGGGCCAAAGTGTGAGGTAACGTGAAATCTTGATGCGAACATGTGCTCACAGCAAGCAGGTGTTGGAGAAGGTGTCTTTTTGTAGGCTGCCCTCTCCATTACTCCACCCTCCGTTGTTTTGACGCGCGTAAAAAACGCATGCCATACGCGCGTTAAATACGCTATCTCGCTGCCCAAACGGATGCCACACGCAACTCCAACGCAACCGAAACGGCACGTTTTTCACGCGCGCAAAAACGCAACGTTCGTGTGAATCCAGCCTGAGTGACAGTGCGACAGTTGTTACCATTAATAAAATGTAGACCGGATTAATTATATATATTACAACCAGCAGCTGTTTGTAGATTATATCAAGACAACCATCCTGTATCCAGAGGAGAATAGGGAAAGTTAGGACCACTCCGACACCTTGGAAGTCCAGGTACAAAGGGGGGTTACTCATCAGGAGTAGCTCGTCTCAAGCTGGTGAAGAAATCCAAAACCCCAACCCGCCTGGTTCGAGTGGTCAGTGGTAGGTTGCTAGGCAAGACTCAGGGATAGAATAATATTTTTAGGGGGGACTGTCAGGGATCATTACCATGTATATTGTTTGAAAAATATTATCCTTACATATATATATATATATATATATATATATTCAGTATATTACACAAAGAGATTGGATTCATGGAGCACAAAGAGCCTGCATAACACGCCTATGGAAGACACCGCCCCCTGGAATGCAAAGAGGAGTGTGCAGAAGAATGTATAAGAAAACTTATAGCTGAGGAGCGAATAGAATTCAAGCAAGTCCCACATCTATAGGGAGGGGCATGTGTCTTCTCTGTGTGTGTTTCTTTGTTCTGAATAAAGTTCAGTTCCTCCTGGCTGACATTGAAGCTGTACCTCAGACATTTGTGTGGTGTACTTCTCTCCAGGCATGCCTTCAGCTTTCAATTTACAGAGGTGGTTATTCGGTGTTAAATATGGACCTGACAGTTCTGCTCCCTCAGCAGGTCGGATCACCCCTATGCCATAGACAGCCTATCATTGAGTTGGGAAAATACCTTCATTTATGTCTTTCCCCCCATTCCAATAAGAGACGAGAAAGTGAAGGCCATAGAAATCATTCCTCATTGGCCCAGAAGGGCATGATTTCCACTCATGTTGAATCTCTCGAATGGCAACTTCTGGAAACTTCCATTACGTCCAGATCTCCCACTACAGGAGGGTTGGTTTCATCCCACGTTAGACAGGTTACTGTTAACGGCATGGAAACTGAACGACAGTCTCTGAAAAATAAGGGCTTCTCCGATGAGGTAGTCAATACCTTATTAGCCTCCAGGAAACCCAGTATAATGAAAATATATTCTCGAATATTGCTTTTTTTTTTCTAAATGGTGTCAGGACAATGACAGGTGACCAGATACAGTGTGCACAGTATTGCAGTTTCTACAAGAGGGATACCAGAAAGGCCTCAAGCCCTATGCGTTAAAAGTGCATTTGACGGCCATTAATGCCAATTCAGAGGGGAGGTTCTTCAACCATCCACTGAACCAGATTCCTGAAAGCGGTTCCAAAATTAAAGCCATACTATCACAATCCTTTGCCCTCTTGGGAGTTGCCCATGGCTTTGAAACACGTCAGCCGTGCCCCATTTGAACCACTTCACAGTATAAGCCTTAAGGTTCTTTCATATAAAACCCTATGCTTGATAGCAATTACCTCCACCAGACGGGTTGGCGAGTTGCAAGCTCTGTCCTGTAAAGAGCCTCTTAGGATCTTACCCGAGTTATACTTAGAAAAGTGCAACGGTTCTTACCAAAAGTACCATCCAGCTCCAACTTGAATCAAGAGATAGTTTTGCCAGTCTTACCATTAGACTCAGCCTCTAATATCCCTACTGATTCACAATGCTTAGACTTAAGGAGGTCCCTACTTGCGTATCTGGATATAACGGCCCCTTTTAGATAATCCGAAGGGGTGTTTCTCCAATTCCAGGGGCCAAATAAGGGGAAAAACACCAGCAAAGCTTCACTAGCTAGATGGCTCAAAGAAATCATCAGAGACTGCTACTCCTCGGAAGGCCTAGAGTCCCTCTTAGATATTCGGGCCCACTCAACCAGATCCACATCTACATAGTGACATAGTGGGCAGAAAGATGCCATGTCCCCTTAGATGAATTCTGCAAAGCAGCCACTTGGTCTTCTTCCTCGACCTTCATTAAACATTATAGGCTCGACTTATTTTCTTCTGAAGGTTCTGCCTTTGGCAAGAAAATACTAGTGGGAGCATCCAAAGCTTAAACCCCCCACCCATATTATCATTGCTTGCTAAGTCCCTTAGGTGTGCTGCCGTAGGATGATAAGGAAGTGGAAAATTTACCTGAAAATTTCATTTCCTGGAGTCCGTAGGCAGCACAATTTTCCCACCTTATATATATACAGCTGCATACTTTACGCTTTCTGAAGGGATTTGGGCTCTCTTTAAGGCTACCTGGGACCTCCTTATTGTTTAATTGATTACTGTTGAGTAATATGTCTCTTCTATTTGGTCAGATGAAGTATCTTAACCCTTAAGTGTGCTGCCTACGGACTCCAGGAAATGAAAATTTCAGGTAAATTTTCCACATAAGGAGAAGTCACTCCTTATTTTTGAAGCATAGCACCTACCATTTTAGGTTTATTGTCACAGTGCTGCTCCTTTTTTGGTTTATTATATATATATATATATATATATATATATATATACACACTCATATACACCCACACTCATATATACACACACACATATATATACACACACATAATATATATACACACACATACACACTCACACATAGACACACCCACATACACTCATACACACACACACAATCATAATCACACACACTTATATATACACACACTCATATATGTGTACACGCTCATACACACACACACAAAACACACACACACACACACTCTCATACACACACTCTCATACACACACTCATATATACACACACTCATATATATACACACACACACACACACACACACACACACACACACACTCACTCATATACACACACACTCATATACACACACTTATATACACACACACACACACACACACACACACACATATATACATATACGCACACACACACACACACACACTCATACACACTCACGCACACACACAAACAACTCTCTCATATATATATATATATATATATATATATGTGTGTATATATATATATATATATATATATATATATATATATACATATTTAGAGTAATTCATATAAATGGTATAATTTTCAAAATATCTGCATTATATTCAATGAGATATGAGATATGTTTTAAGAGTCTCTTAAAAGAAGACATTCCCCAACATTTGAATACTTAGGATAAAGATGAGGTCATCAGGCATTCCAAACTAATGACTACCAGATGTTCTTGAAGGTATGCAAGGAGGAAGAATCTTGTTACCTTATATAGAAGTGGACTACACATTGTATACTTCGCATCATCTGATTGGTTAATATGTGTTAAGTGAAAGCATTAACTTATAAATAAAGGCTCTGTTCACAGCCATTTTAGACTTCTGTACATCAAACCATTGTATGTGAAATCTCTCCTGATCGGTCATTTTTGTGAATTTGAATGAATCCTGGACAAATTCTGGTATTGAGAAAAGGAACTTAAGAATGATGGAGTTCACTCTAACATTTGGAGGCCCCAGCAAGATCTAATCAAAGCCCGTCTGATCTCAAACTAGTGTGGAATTTCCCCCTGGAGGAAGGGAGAGAAAATAGCGGTGAGTAAGCTATGGTCTTGCTATTCAAACTCTCTCTGTGGGGTAAGTCCCTTGCGGGACTGGTGGGTAGCGGAGAATCTCTGTTAATTTGTCTGGGATACAGTATGTGTTATATGTGTGGGGTTTAGTGTGTGATTGAAAAATGAGGGGAATAGTTGTTTGTCTCTGTTAATGTCTAAATTGTGCTGTGCAGTGAAATGATGTATATAGGTGTATGCTTTTATTAATGTATGATCTGAGCGATATCTAAGTCAGTGAAATGGTCCTCTTCAGTATTGTGTTAAATGGGATTATCACACCACAACTTCTAGTACTAAGCTCTCCAGAACTGCTAGTAATCCTTACATAAAGGGTTAATAGTGAGTCTTGTTGTGCATAGCTGAACTTTAGAAAAGGTGGGAGGGAAACAGAGGAAGTAGATGTTGTGGTACTACAAGCCCCAGTTTCTTGCATGTACCTCATCCTGATTGGTCATCCCATAGCGGCCTTATCTCTTCTTGAAGAGATCCTGTTACAACAGCTCATCCAGCTATATCTATTCTTGTCCCCCTTCCCCTTCCCCTTCTCAAAGCCTTGGAATGTCTTTGTCCAGTATTTTCTGTATCTTTATTATAAAGTAATAGTTTTAAGTGTGTATTGGCATTTGTAGATTTAAAATATTTTGGTTGAACCAGAATAAGGTTATACATTTGTATGTAACATTTAATTGTCAAATGTTTGTAAGGTAAAAATTGGTCACCAGAACAGTAGCTGCAGTGAGTTCTTACTTGTGGTGCATTATATCTGTGTTTGAAATATTGATTCCAGAAAGTCAGGTAGCCATCGTTAAAGGAAAAAAAAGTTCAGGTTAATGGAAATTTAGGTTAAAATTTCCAGGATAGAGGAACTTTTGAAGGGGAACTTAAGGAAAATAGTTCCAGGAATAGACTTTAAGAATTAGGGCTCGCTATCCTAATAAGTAGAGGTCTGGATTAAAATGAGCTCACTAAATAGAAAATTAGGTTCTAAGTGCCAGGAAAAGGCGAGGAGAACTGAGGCTAAGTGTAAAGGCTGCCGCGCCATTCCCCGCCTCTTCCACGGTCTCTGCTCTGGTTCCTGCACCCTCCGTTTCCTCATGCTCGTCCCGAGCTCCACTTACCCGATCCGGACGCCCTGCAGGCTCTGGGCGTCGTCAGGTAACTGCATCTCTCACCTCCCTCCACGGCCGTCATCCACGATGTGCGGCTGCAGCCACTAGAGGGCGCGCGCTGACTCTTTCCTTCTTAACCCCTTAAGGACGCAGCCTAGTTTGGGCCTTAAGGCTCAGAGCCCATTTTTCAAATCTGACATATTTCACTTTATGTGGTAATAACGTCGGGATGCTTAAACCTATCCAAGCGATTCTGAGATTTTTTTCTCGTGACACATTGGGCTTCATGTTTGTGGTAAAATTTGGTCGATATATTCAGTGTTTATTGGTGAAAAATTGCAAAATTTAGAGAAAATTTTGAAAAAATAGCATTTTTCATAATTTAAATGCATCTGCTTGTAAAACAGACGGTTATACCACCCAAAATAGTTACTAGTTCACATTTCCCATATGTCTACTTTAGATTGGCATCGTTTTTTGAACATTCTTTACCTCTTGAGTTCTGAAGTGGCTTTGAGGGGCCTATGTATTAGAAACCCTGATAAAACACCCCATTTTAAAAACTAGACCCCTCAAAGTATTCAAAACAGCATTTAGAAAGTTTTTTTAACCCTTCAGGCATTTCACAGGAGTTAAAGCAAAGTGGAGGTGAAATTTGCAAATTTCATTTTTCTTGCTGAATTTCAATTTAATTATTTTTTTTTTGTGTAACACAGAAGGTTTTACCAGAGAAATACTACTAAATATGTATTGTCCAGATTCTGCAGTTTTTATAAATGTCCCACATGTGGCTCTACTGCGCTCGTGGAATAAAACACAAGCCCTAGAAGCAAAGAAGCACCTAGTGCATTTTGAGGCCTCTTTTTTATCAGAATATATTTTAGGCAGCATGCCAGGTTTGAAAAGGTGTTGAGGTGCCAAAACAGCAGGAATCCCCCAATAATGACCCCATTTTGGACACTACACCCCTCAAGGAATACATTTATGGTTGTTGTTAGCATTTTGACCGCACAGTTTTTTCACAGCACCTATTTCAATTGGGCTGTGACATTAAAAAAATTAAATTCTTTCCAATAAGATGTAATTTTTTATCAAAATTTCTTCTTTTCACAGGGAACAAAATACCTCATTTTGTTGCCCAATTTCTCCTGAGTGCAGTAATACCCCATTTGTGGCGATAAACTGCCGTTTGGGCCCATGGGAGGCCTCAGAAGGGAAGGAGCGCTGTGTGTTCTTTGGAATACAGATTTTTCTGGTTTGGTTTTCGAGGTGCCATGTCACATTTGCAGAGCCCCAGAGGTATCAAAGCAATGGAAACCCGCCAGAAGTGACCCCATTTTGGAAACTAAACCCCTCAAGGAATTAATTTATGGGTAATGTGACCATTTAGACCCCATAGTTTCTTCACAGAACTTATTTGAATTGAGCTGGGAATTAAAAAAATATATTTTTGTTCCAATAATATGTCATTTTAGCTCAAAAATTCTTATTTTCACAAGAAATAAAATACTCCATTTTGTTGCCCAATTTGTCCTGAGTGCGTCAATACCCCATTTGTGGTGATAAACTGCCGTTTGGGCCCATGGGAGGGCTCAGAAGGAAAGGAGCGCAATTTGTTCTTTGGAGTCCAGATTTTGCTGGATTAGTTTTCGAGTGCCATGTCGAATTTGCAGAGCCCCAGAGGTATCAAAGCAATAGAAACCAACCACAAATGACACCATTTTGGAGACTACACCCCTCAAGGAATTCATTTATGGGTGTTGTGACCATTTTGACCCCATAGTTTTTTCACAGAACTTATTTGAATTGGGCTGGGAATGAAAACAAAATTATTTTTTTCAAATAATATGTCGTTTTGGCTGAAAATTTCTTATTTTCACAAGAAACAAAATACCCCATTCTGTTGCGCAATTTGTTCTGAGTGCCGCAATACCCCATTTGTGGTGAAAAACTGCCGTTTGGCCCATGGGAGGGATCAGAAGGAAAGGACCACCATTTGGCCTACCGGGGATTTTCTATTGCGAAGTCATGTATGCAGAAGCACCTGAGGTACCAGTACAGTTTAAACCCGCAAGAAGTGACCCCGTTTTAAAAACGACACCCTTAAGGCATTCATCTAGAGGTGTAGTGAGCATTTTGACCGGAGACCTACACCCCATAAACTGTAATGTGGGTTCTCCTGGGTACGGCAATACCCTACATGTGGCTGTTATCAGCTGCCTGGGCACACAGCAGGGCCCAGAGGGGAAACACGAGGGGGGATAAGCTATGTGGAGTACATCAGGGTAAGTAAAATTGGGGTAGATTAAAAATCAAGGACTGTATGATACATCTTAAAACACTCTTTCATACAGAGCTCTGGTTATTCGGGACACGTGTCACATTGATATATTGTGTCATCCCTTATCGCCCTCTTATAGCAGACTTTGCACCTCTTTTGACTTTTTCCCTTCTTGCCAGTTTGGGGAACTTCTCCTGGAAAGTGTTGCCACCCTGGTATGATGCGTGTGGCCCCGCTTCCAGAAGTACTGGGTGCCCCCCCTTCTTGGTCCCTAAAGATTAGGTTCTTGATAATCACCTCTTGAAATTCCAGGAAAGTTCCCGTCTGGCCTGCACATCGACGTATCACGTACACATTGTACAATGTCATCTGTATGATGTGCCCGGCCAGCTTCTTATACCACACCGCATGGCGCTGTAGGGCTTCAGGATTTGATCTGACAAGTCCACCCCTCCCATGTACTTATTGTAGTCCAGGATGCAGTCTGGTTTTGGGGTGGCCTTTCCTTCATATATCCTAAACCTGTAGGTATACCCTGATGCACTCTCGCAGCTTATACATCTTTACGCCATACCTTGCCCTCTTACCCGGCAGGTACTCGCGGAATTGAACCCTCCCTTTTAAATGTACCAGGGACTCATCAATAGAAATACACTTCTCGGGGGTGTATGCTTGGGAAAACCGGGCACTGAAACGGTCTAATAGGGGTCTCCATTTATACAAACGGTCAAAACTGGGGTAATCTCGGGGTGGGCACGGCTCATTATCAGTATAATGTAAGAAGCGAAGTATTGCCTCATTTATTTATTTTTTTAGGTTACAGTTCAGTTCTGAAGTTGCTTTGAGGGGCCCATATATTAGAAACCCCTATCAAACACCCCATTTTAGAAACTAGACCCCTCAAAGTATTCACAACAGCATTTAGAAAGTTTATGAACTCTTTAGGTGTTTCACAGAAATTTAGAGCAAAGTAGAGGTGAAATTTAAATTTTTTTTTTGTCAGAAAATCCTCTTTATACCATTTTTTTTATAACACAAAAGGATTTATCAGAGAAACGCAACTTAATACGTATTGCTCAGATTCTGCAGTTTAGAGAAATATCCCACATGTGGCCCTCGGGCGGTAATGGACGGAAGCAGCGGCCTTCAAAGCAAAGGAGCACCTAGTGGATTTTGAGGCCTCTTTTTTATTAGGCACCATGTCCGGTTTGAACAGGTCTTGTGGTGCCAAAACATTGGAAACCCCCCAAAAGTGACCCCAATTTGGAAACTAGACCCCTTGAGGAATCCATTGTAGTTTTCTTGGGGTGCATGCGGCTTTTTGATCAGTTTTTATTCTATTTTTAGGTGGCATGCTAACTAAAAAACAGCAATTGTACTATTGTTTTTTTATTCTATTTTTTTTACAGCGTTCACCGTGCGCTATAAATGACATATTCACTTTATTCTGCGGGGCGATACGATTACGGCGATACCAGATGTTTATAGTTTTTTTTATGTCTTATGGCGTTTGCACAATAAAATACGTTTTGTAAAAAATCATTCACTTTTTGTGTTACCTTATTCTAAGAGCCATAACGTTTTTATTTTTCAATCAATAAAGTCGTGCGAGGACTTATTTTTTGCGTAATGAACTGTAGTTTCGATCAGTACCATTTTTCGGTACATGCGACTTTTTGATCTCTTTTTATTCAATTTTTTGGGAGGTGAAGTGACCAAACAATTGTGATTCTGGTACGGTTTATTAATATTTTTTTTTACGGCGTTCACCGTGCGGGATAAATAACAAAATAATTTTGTAGTTCAGGCCTTTACGGACGCGGCGATACCAATTATGTATCGTTTATTTGTTTGTTTATATATTTTTATTAATAATAAATGACTGATAAGGTAAAAAGTGGGACTTTTACTTTTATTACTTTTAAAACTTTTATTTTCTTATTTTTACACATCTTTTTTGTAACTTTTTTTTTACTTTATTACTTTGTCCCACTAGGGGACTTGAGGGCAGGAGGCCCTGATCGCTAATCTAATACACTGCACTACATGCGTAGTGCAGTGTATTAGAACTGTCAGCTACTTACTGACAGCAAGCATAGTGGGTCCTGACGTTGTCAGGACCCACTAGGCTTCCGTCTATGGCATAGCCGGACGCCATTGTTTAGTGTCCGGTTGCCATAGTCACCATCGCCGGTCGCTATCGTGTAGCATGCTGGCGATGGCAGCTTAACCCCTAAAAAGCCGCGATCTCTATAGAACGCGGCTTTTAAGGGGTTAATCAGCGGGGATGCAGCGATCGGTTCCCGCTGTAGGAGCTGTGACAGCTGCTGAACAAGACAGCAGCTGTCACAGCTCCTGTATGTGTCGGGAGGACGGCCGAAACGGCCGTTACTCCCGAGACGTACAATTAGGCCATGGAGCGCGAACGATACAGCTGCCATGACCTAATAGTACGTCCAGGAGCGGGAAGGGGTTAAAGGGCCAGTGCGTGCCAAAATTCCTAGACTTTCTATTTAAGGATCCTCCTTCCTCTCAATCCTTGCTTGTTCAACCAAGTTCCCCATGAGTTTCCCTGTACTCTGGTTCCCTGTTTTCTTGCCTTCTGCCTTTGTCTGGATTTCCTGTTTTTGACCTCTGCCTGTACTTGACTATCCTTGCCTGCTGCCTGCCTTGACCTATTGCTATCGATACCCGTAACAACGTCTGCTGCAGGTCCTGACTTCTGGCCAGTGGCGGATTAAGTAAACCATGGGCCCTGGGCTGTTCCACAAGCTTGGGCCCCCTTCTCCACCACCGCCCTGCCACGTCATGTCTATATTAAACACCACCTTTCTGTGTGAGCATTGACAAATGAGTGCTACGATTCCCCTTGTCAAAGGGCTGTGCCCCTACACACTGACAGTCTCCAACCATCGCTGACAGTATCACACTGTGTAGGGACACATCCTCCTGACAAGGGGAATGGTAACACGCATTTGTCTATTAGTCCTGGGTACACAAAGACTTTATGTGGAATACAAGGATTTCCGATAACAGACATGTCAGGAGAGGTGACAGATCTATAAATGCAATGACTCACAGGTGATGTCTTCACTGATGGGTCGTTCTCTTTTCTTCTCCATCTGACACAGACCGTTATGGCGACTTCTCCTGATGACTGCAGAGTTTCCTGATGAGACATCTTTTCCCCTTGATTCTGTAGCCATTTTCAGCATCTATAGCAACATAAAAATTCAGAAATAAACACCATAAATTGTCTTATACCCCAGACACCTAAGCAAATTAAGACCCAGGCCCATACATTAACTCAAACCAATAAATTCAGTCCCCAAGAGGTAACTAAACTTTTAAAAAACATTTGGCGTGTCATAGTGAGAGTGATATGTCAGAAGTTTTGATTGATGGGGGTCCCAGCATTGAGACCACCACCGATCACTAAAACAAAGCAGCAGGAGTGCTCGGGTGAGCGCTGTTCCACTTCATTTCTGACTGTCTTTTCTCTGCGCGGTGTACGGACTCATAGACTTTCTGTTGTGCCCAAACACCGCATGCTCGGCTATCAGAGGAAAGACGATCAGAAACAAAGTGGCAAAGCACTCACCTGAGCGCTTGTGCCACTTTGTTTCAGCGATTGGTGGGGTCTCAGTGCCCGGACCCCCACCGATTAGAACATTTGACATGTCACTATGACATGTAATTTTTTCAAAATTTTTTCGTTAGTTACCCTTTAAGCAGTCAGACACCCCTCCCCAGTGCATCTGACTGACTGCTGAGTGCCCTATGGGAGGGTCTAAGTGTCTCACACTTAGGGCGGATTTACACGAGCGTGTGCGCTTTGCGCACGCAAAAAAATGCGGCGTTTTGCGCGCGCAAAAGGCACTTAACAGCTCCGTGTGTCATCACCATATGATGCGCGGCTGCGTGCCTTTCGCGCAGCCGCCATCATTATGACACTCTGTTTGTATGTTTGTAGCACGTGGTGCTTTTCTGTTTGCAATCATAGTTATACTGCTGTTGAGCAAATCACGCACGTCCCACGGAGGTGCCTCCGTGTGGCATGCGTGATTTTCACGCACCCATTAACTTCAATGGGTGCGTGATGCGCAAAAAACGCAGAAATATAGGACATGTCGTCAGTTTTACGCAGCGGACACATGCTGCGCAAAAATCACTGACAGTCTGCACTGCCCCATATACTTGCATAGGTCCGTGCGACGCGCGTGAAAAGCACGCGCGTTGCACGGACGTATTACACGTTCGTGTAAATCCGCCCTTATGGCTCTTGGGGGGGAAGGAGTTATTCCCCTATAGAACCCTGAACAGTCAATCAAACGCTCTGACCCCCCCCCCCCCCCTGCAGTATAATAACTACTGAGGGCTCCATGGGGGAGATTATACTGCAGGGGGGGGGGGGGTTCTGAGCATCTGACTTACTGCAGAGGGCTCTATGGGTGGGAAATTATTTTGCACACAAAAAATGTGACATTAAACACCCCATATACAATTCACACTAACACCAAACACTATATACTCAAACCACACACACTATATAGACTTACATTATAGACACTATAAACACAGCACACACTATATACACAGCACACACTATATACACAGCACACACTATATAGACTTACATTATGACACACACACATAAACACACACACACTACATAGACTTACATTATAGACACTATATACACAGCACACACTATATACACAGCACACACTATATACACAGCACACACTATATAGACTTACATTATGACACACACACATAAACACACACACACTACATAGACTTACATTATAGACACTATAAACACAGCACACACTATATAGACTTACATTATGACACACACACACACACACTACATAGACTTACATTATAGACACTATATACACAGCACACACTATATACACAGCACACACTATATAGACTTACATTATGACACACACACACTACATAGACTTACATTATAGACACTATATACACAGCACACACTATATAGACTTACATTAACTAACACACACACACACACACACACACACTTACTTACCAGCCTCTTCCTCTGCGGTGCTTGTCTCTGGCAGCCTCCAGGACCTTAATCATGTGACTGTGACGTCACCACAGGTCCTTCACCCTCTAGTTTCAGTTTTGCCGTTATCAGGCAGCTGCTGGAGGTTTAGACAGGAGGGAGAGTGCACAGCAGCACAGAGGAGCAGACTGTCAGGGAGACTCCAGCACCTGCCCATCACAATCTCTGACAGTCTGCTCTCTACAGCTGATGTGCTGTGCCCCTGTTCCCTGGCCGCAATTGACTCCCCCTGCACATTCCCCCCGCCTCTTCATCAGCACGTGGGACCGATGATCACTAGAATGCGGCCGACAGCAGCCCTGGAGAGTTTTGGTTCACTTGTGTGCGGTGTGGGAAGCTATGGGCCCCCTGCAAGCCTTGGGCCCCGGGCGACCGCCCGAAATGCCCATATGGGGATCCGCTACTGCTTCTGGCCTATACATCCGACTACCTCTAAACCTGCTGTGCCAAGCGTTGCCCTGGGTTACTAGCACCATCTTCCGGACGACACAGAGGATCCACAAACGAACCAGGTGAGAACCTTGATACTATGGATATAGTGAGATCACAGAAGGGAGGATGGGCAATAGAAGGAATAAGGGAGGGTTTGGAGGAAAGGAAAGATTTAGAAAGTGATGCTGTAAATGAGAGAGACAAACTTGGTTAGAAGTGTCAAAGAAAGTAATGAAAAGTAAAGGGAAAACTGTTATAGTAGAACCAGATATAAAACACACAAGGTCAGAATTTAGAAAAACAAATAAAACACTGCAGCTAGAGATACAGCTAGAGATAAATCTACCACTATGATAGTCAGACCCCCCCTCAATTGATACCTCAGATACCTGAATATATAATAAGGGAAGGATCCCAGTTGTATTCAGATATCTACAGAGGGTTGGAGTGCCCCATAGATAGACAATGTAATCCTATGAATGCCTTTTTTTGTTCTAAATGTAGAAATGGCAAACCACTAGGCGTTAATTAATGTTGGGAGGCTTGCTGTCATGGACACAACCTGAACATCTTGCTATGACAAGTAAATTGCCAGACTCTACGGAATTGAGGGAAAAATCGATGGGAGGAATACACCAGGCTGTATTCAGATACCTGTGGAACAAACAATTTTGGTCCTAAGGGCATTAGAAGAGCAAAAAGAAAGACAGAAAAGGGCAAATAAACCCCAGCCCATCCTGATTAATTTAGTCACAGACACCCAGAGCAATGCCAGACTGCGAAGACGTACATGGTCGTGCTTCATGCTTAAAGTTATTTTCCATGTTTTTAACCTTTGTTGTGGTACATGAATTTCCCTGGTTTACAAAACTGTGTGACTGCTTGTTACTCCTTTATTCCTTGCTTTCCTCATTATGCTGGCCACCTAATGCTCTATTTATTCCCCCCCCCGCTTTATGTTTTGTCACCTGGGAACAATGTACCAAAGCTAAGGAAATGCTCCCAATAATATGAGCCAATATGTTAAACTATTAGTGTTTCTGTGTAACTATTTCACTTACCTGTACTAGTGCAGCTGCAGCAGGTTGTGTACTCTATGCGTAAAAGAGACAGACCAGCAGCGACTCTAGTCTTTTATAGTGAAATCTGCATGGGATTGTGGAAGTTGTTGTTGTTGTTATGAAAGGTCTCATGAAACAGCAATCAGAGGTAGATGAGAGTAGAGACTGAAAGGTGTGGTGTTGACATGATGGGAGTCTTTGGCATTGCAACATCCTGATGTTTAACCCCTTAAGGACGCAGCCTAGTTTGGGCCTTAAGGCTCAGAGCCCATTTTTCAAATCTGACATATTTCACTTTATGTGGTAATAACGTCGGAATGCTTAAACCTATCCAAGCGATTCTGAGATTGTTTTCTCGTGACACTTTGGGCTTCATGTTCGTGGTAAAATTTGGTCGATATATTCAGTCTTTATTTGTGATAAATTGCAAAATTTAGAGAAAATTTACAAAAAATAGCATTTTTCAGAATTTAAATGCATCTGCTTGTAAAACAGACGGTTATACCACCCAAAATAGTTACTAGTTCACATTTCCCATATGTCTACTTTAGATTGGCATCGTTTTTTGAACATTATTTTATTTTTCTTGGACGTTACAAGGTTTAGAACATAAACAACAATTTCTCATATTCTTAAGAAAATTTCAAAAGCCTTTTTTTGAAGGTGCCAGTTCAGTTCTGAAGTGGATTTGAGGGGCCTATGTATTAGAAACCCCCATAAAACACCCCATTTTAAAAACTAGACCCCTCAAAGTATTCAAAACAGCATATAGAAAGTTTTTTAACCCTTCAGGCATTTCACAGGAATTAAAGCAAAGTGGAAATGAAATTTGCAAATTTCATTTTTTCTGCTGAATTTCAATTTTATTCAATTTTTTTTAGTAACAGAGAAGGTTTTACCAGAGAAACACTACTAAATATGTATTGTCCAGATTCTGCAGTTTTTAGAAATGTCCCACATGTGTCTCTAGTGCGCTCGTGGACTAAAACACAAGCCCTAGAAGCAAAGAAGCACCTAGTGCATTTTGAGGCCTCTTTTTTATTAGAATATATTTTAGGCAGCATGCCAGGTTTGAAGAGGCATTGAGGTATCAAAACAATGGAAACCCACCAGAAGTGACCCCATTTTGGAAATTACACCCCTCAAGGAATTCATTTATGGTTTTTGTTATCATTTTGACCGCACAGTTTTTTCACAGCACCTATTTGAATTGGGCTGTGAAATGAAAAAAATGATATTTTTTCCAATAAAATGTCATTTTTGATCAAATTTTCTTATTTTCACAGGGAACAACATACCCCATTTTGTTGCCCAATTTGTCCTTAGTGCGGCAATACCCCATTTGTGGTGATAAACTGCCGTTTGGGCCCATGGGAGGGCTCAGAAGGAAAGGAGCGCTATGTGTTTGTTGGAGTCCAGATTTTGCTGGATTGGTTTTCGGGTGCCATGTCGCATTTGCAGAGCCCCAGAGGTATCAAAGCAATGGAAACCCACCAGAAGTGACCCCATTTTGGAAACTACACCCCTCAAGGAATTCATTTATGG
Source organism: Rhinoderma darwinii (assembly GCF_050947455.1). Classification (NCBI taxonomy): domain Eukaryota; kingdom Metazoa; phylum Chordata; class Amphibia; order Anura; family Rhinodermatidae; genus Rhinoderma; species Rhinoderma darwinii. Next base: position 120,759,574 of record NC_134689.1, read on the forward strand.
TTTTTGTTATCATTTTGACCGCACAGATTTTTCACAGCACCTATTTGAATTGGGCTGTGAAATGAAAAAAATTATATTTTTTCCAATAAGATGTCATTTTTGATCAAAATTTCTTATTTTCACAGGGAACAACATACCCCATTTTGTTGCCCAATTTGTCCTTAGTGCGGCAATACCCCATTTGTGGTGATAAACTGCCGTTTGGGCCCATGGGAGGGCTCAGACGGAAAGGAGCGCTATGTGTTTGTTGGAGTCCAGATTTTGCTGGATTGGTTTTCGGGTGCCATGTTGCATTTGCAGAGCCCCAGAGGTATCAAAGCAATGGAAACCCACCAGAAGTGACCCCATTTTGGAAACTACACCCCTCAAGGAATTCATTTATGGTTTTTGTTATCATTTTGACCGCACAGTTTTTTCACAGCACCTATTTGAATTGGGCTGTGAAATGAAAAAAATGATATTTTTTCCAATAAGATGTCATTTTTGATCAAAATTTCTTATTTTCACAAGGAACAACATACCCCATTTTGTTGCCCAATTTGTCCTTAGTGCGGCAATACCCCACTTGTGGTGATAAACTGCCCTTTGGGCCCATGGGAGGGCTCAGAAGGAAAGGACCACCATTTGGCCTACTGGAGCTTTTCTGGTGCTAAGTCATGTGTGCAGAAGCCCCTGAGGTACCAGTACAGTTGAAACCCCCGAGAAGTGACCCCATTTTAAAAACTACACCCCTTAAGACATTCATCTAGAGGTGTAGTGAGCATTTTGACCCCACAGGTACTGTGTAAAAGATAATGCGCAGCAGATGGTGCAGTGTGAGATTTGCAATTTTATATATGTATATGCCATTTCAGTGTCCAATATAGTGTGCCCAGCATGCGCCACCGGAGATATACACCCCTTAAATTGTAATGTGGGTTCTCCTGGGTACGACAATACCCTACATGTGGCTGTTATCAGCTGCCTGGGCATACGGCAGGGCTCAGAAGGGAAAGATGAGGGGGGTAAGCTGTGCGGAGTGCATCACGGTAAATTAAAAATCAAGGGATGTATGATACATTTTAAAACAATCTTTTATACAGAGCCCTGGTTTTTCGGGACACGTGTCACATTGGTATATTGTGTTCTTCCTTATCCCCCTCTTATAGCAGACTCTGCACCTCTTTTGACTCTTTCCCTTTCCACCGGTTTGGGGACCTTCTCCTGGAAAGTGTTGCCCTGGTACGATGCGTGTGGCCTCGCTTCCAGAAGTACTGGGTGCCCCCCCTTCCTGGTCCCTAAAGATTAGATCTTGAAATTCCAGGAAAGTTCCCCTCTGGCCTGCACATCGACGTAGCACATACGCATTGTACAAAGCCATCTGTATGATGTGCCCGGCCAGCTTCTTATACCACACCGCATGGCGCTGTAGGGCTTCAGGACTTGATTTGACAAGTCCATCCCTCCCATGTACCTATTGTAGTCCAGGATGCAGTCTGGTTTGGGGGTGGCCTTTCCTTCATATATCCTAAACCTGTAGGTATACCCTGATGCACTCTCGCACAGCTTATACATCTTCACGCCATACCTTGCCCTCTTACCCGGCAGGTACTGGCGGAATTGAACCCTCCCTTTAAAATGTACCAGGGACTCATCAATAGAAAAACACTTCTCGGGGGTGTATGCTTGGGAAAACCGGGCACTGGAACGGTCTAATAGGGGTCTCCGTTTATACAAACGGTCAAAACTGGGGTCATCTCGGAGTGGGCACGGCTCATTATCAGTATAATGTAAGAAGCGAAGTATTGCCTCATTTATTTATTTTTTTAGGTTCCAGTTCATTTCTGAAGTTGCTTTGAGGGGCCCATATATTAGAAACCCCTATCAAACACCCCATTTTAGAAACTAGACCCCTCAAAGTATTCACAACAGCATTTAGAAAGTTTATGAACCCTTTAGGTGTTTCACAGAAATTTAGAGCAAAGTAGAGGTGAAATTTACTCTTTTTATACCATTTTTTTTATAACACAAAAGGATTTATCAGAGAAACGCAACTTAATACGTATTGCCCAGATTCTGCAGTTTAGAGAAATATCCCACATGTGGCCCTTGGGCGGTAATGGACTGAAGCACCGGCCTCCGAAGCAAAGGAGCACCTAGCGGATTTTGAGCCCTCTTTTTTATTAGGCACCATGTCCGGTTTGAAGAGGTCTTGTGGTGCCAAAACATTGGAAACCCCCCAAAAGTGACCCCAATTTGGAAACTAGACCCCTTGAGGAATCCATTGTAGTTTTCATGGGGTGCATGCGGCTTTTTGATCAGTTTTTATTCCATTTTTAGGTGGCGTGGTGACTAATAAACAGCAATTCTACTATTGTTTTTGTATACTTTTTTTTTTTACAGCGTTCACCGTGCGCTATAAATGATATATTAACTTTATTCTGCGGGGCGATACGATTACGGCGATACCAGATGTTTATAGTTTTTTTTTATGTCTTATGGCGTTTGCACAATAAAATACGTTTTGTAAACAATCATTCACTTTTTGTGTTACCTTATTCTAAGAGCCAGAACTTTTTTATTTTTCAATCAATAAAGCCGTGCGAGGACTTATTTTTTGCGTAACGAACTGTATTTTCCATCAGTACCATTTTTAGGTACATGCGACTTTTTGATCTCTTTTTATTCCATTTTTTGGGAGGTGAAGTGACCAAACAATTGTGATTGTGGTACGGTTTATTAATATTTTTTTTTACGGCGTTCACCGTGCGGGATAAATAACAAAATAATTTTGTAGTTCAGGCCGTTACGGACGCGGCGATACCAATTATGTATAGTTTATTTGTTTGTTTATATATTTTTATTAATAATAAAGGACTGATAAGGGAAAAAGTGGGACTTTTACTTTTATTACTTTTAAAACTTTTATTTTCTTATTTTTACACAACTTTTTTTAACTTTTTTTTTACTTTATTACTTTGTCCCACTAGGGGACTTGAGGGCAGGAGGCCCTGATCGCTATTCTAATACACTGCACTACATGCGTAGTGCAGTGTATTAGAACTGTCAGCTACTCACTGACAGCAAGCATAGTGGGTCCTGACGTTGTCAGGACCCACTAGGCTTCCGTCTATGGCATAGCCGGACGCCATTGTTTGGTGTCCGGTTGCCATAGTCACCATCGCCGGCCGCTATCGCGTAGCAGGCCGGCGATGGCAGCTTAACCCCTAAAAAGCCGCGATCTCTATAGAACGCGGCTTTTAAGGGGTTAATCAGCGGGGACACAGCGATCGGTCCCCGCTGTAGGAGCTGTGACAGCTGCTGAACAAGACAGCAGCGTCACAGCTCCTGTATGTGTCGGGAGGACGGCCGAAACGGCCGTTACTCCCGTGACGTACTATTACGGCATGGAGCGCGAACGATACAGCTGCCATGACGTAATAGTACGTCAAGGAGCGGGAAGGGGTTAAGGATTTTGTTGTACAAATTATTGATTTTTCAAACCCAAATTCAGTAGTAACAGACTAAGAGTATGATGACGAGGAAAAAGGCAGAAAAATTTCACTTGACAGCTGAGGAATTGACAACAATTCAGCAGCTAAAGGAGGACATTTTTAGCTACATCAGCCTTAGGCATACCAAACTACATGAAACCTTTTAACCTCTTTTGTCATGAAGAAAAAGTACATGCACAAGTTGTCTTTACACTACTACATATGTCAAAACAAGCACTATTGGGGTACTACTCTGTTGATCTAGACCCTGTGATCAGAGGGGCACCGTCATGCATCAGAGCAGTAGCAGCAGCAGCAGATCTTTTAAAAGATAAAGTAGTAGATATTGTAATTGAGAGCCCTCTCACCACACAGGTACCACATTCAGTACAGGAAATGTTGTCACAGGCCAGTACAAAACATCTATCAGCTGAAAGACTTACACAATATGAGGTAGCAATACTGAAACACCACCCCTCATCACAGGGGCGTAACTAGGAAAGACTGGGCCCATAGCAAACTTTTGACTAGGGCCCCCCCTCTGCTGGGTATCACGCAACCCCCCCCCTTTATAGATAGTGCCTCCCTATAGATTCCACCACACAGCGCCCCCCTATAGATAGCACCATACACAGCCCCCTGCAGATAACGCCATACAGCCCCCCCTGTAGAGAATGCCATACAGCCCCCCATGTAGATAATGCCATACAGAACCCCTCTGTTGATAACGCCATATAGCCCCCCCCCCAAAAAAAAACGGCCTATAGTTTGTCCTACAAAAGACATGCATCCCCTATCCACAGGATAGGGGATACATGTGTGATCGCTGGCAGCGATAAGGAGAATGGGGGACCGAAAGTCCCCCGAAGTTCTCCATGACTAACCTCGGACTTCCGGCGTCTGCGCAGTTCAATAAAAATGAAAGGAGCGCTAGTCACGCATGCGCACAAGCGCGACCGGCGCTCCATTCATTTCTACGGAGCTGCCGACACAGACCCCGGAAGTCCGAGGTTTGTCATGGAGAACTTAGGGGGGACTTTCGGTCCCCCGTTCTCCTCATCGCTGCCAGCGATCACACATGTATCCCCTATCCTGTGATTAGGGGATACATGTCTTATGTAGGAACAACCCCTTCAGTGGCGTCGCGCTGTAGCAGCCATAGCGGCTGCTAGTGGAGCCTGCGGCCATGGGAGGGGGCCGTGCCGGCGGGTGGCACGGGCCCCCTCATGCTGCAGGCCCTGTAGAAGTCGCTACGGCTGCTATAGCGGTAGTTACACCACTGCGTATAGGTTTGTACGGCGTATAACTACAGCTCCCAGCATGGCCTGAACAATGATAAGGATATGCTGGGAGATGCGGTTTCACAAAAAAAATCCTATCACCATCATCTCGCTGCAGATCATACAGTGACTACATTACTGATTAGAGGCAGAATAAACATTTACATTAAGTGACTCACCGGTGACGTCTCAGATTCTAGTTCTTTTCTTCTCCCTCCGGCTCAGACATCTATGATGGATTTCTACCGGCCATGACCCATTTCTGCAGTTTTCCGTTCAGATGTCTTCAGCTTCTCACTTTTAAAACATTTCTGCACCTATAAACAAAGTTAAAATTCTCAACACATCTAAATATAACTGTCACAAACACACAACATGCCCCCTGTAGATAGTGACCTACATAGAAGCCCCTATAGATAGTGCCCACATATGGACTCCAGAGCTGCAAGGCAATAGTGCTAACCACTGAGCCACCGTGCTGCCCTACATATAGCTTCCCCTATAGTTATTGCTCCACGTATAGCCCACCTCTGTACATAGTGTCTCACATATAGCTCCCCCTGTATATAGTGTCCCACATATAGCCCACCCCTGTAGACTGTGCACTACATATAGCCACCCTGTTGCTAGTGCCCCACAGGTAACCCACCCCTGTATATAGTGGCCCACATATAGACCCCCCTGTATATAGTGGCCCACATATAGACCCCCCTGTATATAGTGGCCCACATATAGAGCCCCCTGTATATAATGGCTCACATATAGAGCCCCCTGTATATAGTGGCCCACATATAGACCCCCCCTGTATATAGTGGCCCACATATAGAGCCCCCTGTATATAATGGCCCACATATAGAGCCCCCTGTATATAGTGGCCCACACCCCCACATATAGACCCCCCCTGTAGCTACTGCCCCACATATAGACCCCCCTGTAGCTACTGCCCCACATATAGAACCCTATATATAATAGCCCACATAAAGATGACCCCTCCCCCCCACCCCCCCACTATAGATAATGCCATTCGCATTTTTATGAGGGAAAAAAAAACAAAAACTTGACATACTCACATTCTCCGGTTCCCACGCTGTTCACTGGCGATGCAGACATGCTCTCTTCTGAGCATGTCTGCAGGATCTGAACGAGCGTCCTCCAATGACGCTGATTGGCGGGGCAGAATGACTTGCCCCGCCAATCAGCACCTTCTAAGCATGGAAGCGGCGCGATGATGTCATCGCGCCGCTAGCCAATCAGTGTCATTGTAAGGCACTGGATGGTCAGGCACGGAACATGCCCGGCCATTCAGTGCTAATACATGTATTTGGCTGCCGCTAGCACTGGGGCCTCCTCCGGTGCTAGCGACACCTACAGGCATGAGAGGGCCTGTGTAAGGCTCGGCGTCGCGGGCCCCACAGTAGCGACGCTACCGCTGTAGTAGCCATAACGGCTGCTAGCGGCGCCACCGGGCCCCCTCAAGCCCCGGGCCCCGTAGCAGCCGCTACTGCTGCTACCGCGGTAGTTACGCCACTGCCTCATCATCAAAAGATGCACAGTTCTGCACCCAGCGATATAACTTCCGCTTGATCCAGAAGAGGAGAATGAATAATGGCAAGAAAGGCTAGAACAGAGAGAAGAGGCCTATGAGAAAGCATTAGAGAGAGAGAGCAGAACATGAAGCTGGTGATTGGGAATTAGGAAGAAAGGTGATAATAAAATACCACACAAATTTTTCTTATTTGCTGATCCAGATGACATGCATGATTGTTTTTAATTAATGAAACAAGAAGCAAATGAACTTGTTAATGTGGTAGAAACACCCAATGCTAATGTAGATCTTGAGCTTTTTGTAGATGGATCCTGATCATATTACAACGGAGAACCCAAGACAGGATATGCCGTTACCACCTTGTTTGAAACTTTAATTCAGCAAACCACTCCCACCAGGGATTTCGGCCCAGGACACGGGGCAGAAGGCACTCACTGCAGCGTGTACACAGGCTTTTATACGGTCTCAAGGTATGCTTTTGGTGTTGCACATGATTATGGCCTAATTTGGAGGAGCAGAGATTCTGTTGGCTTATCAGGTAAACCTGTGAACACAGTGAAACTGTAGCAGCCATATCCAGAGCCTATTAGCTACCTAAAAAGGTAGCCATTTTTTAAAGTCCAGACACATACAAGGGAACAGTCACCCGAGGTCGTAGGTAACCAAAAGGCAGATGAGGCGGCCAAGGCAGCTGCACTGACGCCTCTCCCCACAATAATGATATGAGCCTGCTGAAGCAGGCCAGGGGGTGGTTGATATGACAATTCTCAGATTACTCTAAAAACATGCTGCAATGGAAGAAAAAGAAAAGTGGTAGGAAAAAGGGGCAAAAGAGGACTAAGAGGGGCCATGGTAGACAGAAGGTAAATGGTGTCTACCCCATGTCCTATGGGAGACTGGAGAGACCCTGGTAGTTGGCAGGTATATGAATAAATCAAGAAACTAATATGCCTGAGGCACAATGAAACCCTAGTTACCAACTACTTCAACAATGAAAAAAATAAAATATAACTTTTAATACTGTAAGCTTAAAATGTCCAAGGAAAGACGTACAACATATAAGATGAATAAAGGCTAGCACAACGTATCAGGTCAGAGTACGTTGCTGTAGCATATAAATGGATATTTGTGGTGACTGAGTATAACTGCTTTGGTCAGCAGCTGCAGACTACTGAACTATCTGCTCATTTAGCGATTGGATTGCAGTGAAAGTGCTAGCCTAACATTGATATTAAAAAAAAAGATAGCCCCCCCCAACATGTTTTGCCACACATAGCAGCGTCCTCACGGGATTAAATGGGGCTAAACCTGGTCCTATACCCTATGATGACAGATCATTTGACACATGGACCAACACATGCGGCTAAGGATGCAATGGTAAGTTTAGTTTCCAGGTTCTGGGTTGCCCCTGGGTACAACAACACTGCTACCCGATATGTGCAAACATGTCTTCCCTGTGCCAGCCATAACACAGGGAGAACTGTAAAAGTTCAAGAGAAGCATACCCCAAGGCCATTATACCCGTTCCAGCGACTGCAGATTTATTACATACAGCTACACAAGGTTGGTCGGTATGAATATGTCCTTGCCTGTGTTGATATCTTTTCAGGAAGGCCTGAAACATGATCTGTGGTAACAGCCAATGCAAAAGCATGGCTAAGAAGCTGCGCAATGAAGTGATATGTAGGTATGGTGTTCCAGAAACCATAGAAAGTGTACCAGTCACTGCAAGAAGGTTCTGAACCCTGAGCCTTCATGATTGTAACCTATCTTTTTCTCCCATGTATAACAATCTTGAATCCTAAAGGAGAATTGAGACAAGTTTATCAAATATCATCAGACTGTATTAAAAAAAAATTACTAAATTGTGTCCGATTGTTGGAACTTGACATTGTACGATTACCATATGTGGACGAATGTTAGTGTCCCTCTTCCAATAGTGGAGCATGTTTTTGATGGGTGGTTAACATTACTGTAAGGGAGTTGAAAAAGGGTTAATATGACAGCACTTAAGTTGGGAGATACCACTAGTAGTAAATTGAAAATTAGCTTTCAGAAGGCCTCAGATTATCTAGGCGGTCACATGCCATATTCAAAAGACTGTTTGGGCCAGTATGCACATGATCCAGTTGGAGATGGGCTTCAAATTTCACGAAAGGAGAGAATACCACCTGTACCCAAAGGGGAGCTATTCCTGATCTTGGGGATAATTATAATCAAAGTAATCCTTCTATATACAGACATTAAAGATATCATAGCCCCATGGGTAACAAGACTAGTGAACCCTGGTGCCTTTTCCATAATTCCCTAAGACTTGTGTAACTAGCAGATATGAGGGTACATCATATGAGTGGCGCCTCTAAGCTTCCAAATGATATCTATATAGTGTGTGGTAGTAATGCATATACATGGATACCTATGGGAAAATAAGGAACCTGTACATTAGCTAGACTCCAGTCAGTCACATGGATATGGGAAGATAATGATTTTGATTACAGTAACATACCAAATCTTATGTTGTTCAAGTGGGAAGCCAACCCAAGTAAGGCTAACTCCCTAGTACATGTTCCCTGGCAGGAAAAGTTTGGCCTATCACTCACACTAGTAGGGCTCTTTGTAAGAAATGCACATAATATTGAAAAGCTTGTTGACTTATTTGCCAATATTACAGAATATGTTTATAATGCTTTAGATATAACGAGCACACTTACCAGTCAGCTTCACTTAGTAACTAATCAGCATGCTATAGTCCTAGACTATCTCATACCATCCCAAGGCGGTATGTGTCAGATAATAGGCCCTGCCTGCTAGCATTATATAGAACTCTCTGGCCCGTTGCAAGTCAAGTATGATATCGAGAAGGCTAAGAGTGTAAAGTAAGGGTTCAGGAAAGTTAACTCTCAAGATGACTGGAATTTTAACTGGCCAGATTTGCTTAGTTGGCTAAACCCAGCTAACTTGTTTAAGGGAATAGGTGGTTGGTTTTACGGAATATTACATGTAGCTTTGTAGGTATTTATTATAGGAATACTGATTTATCTGATTGTCAAACTAATTTTTCTGCTGATAACAAAGTGTTATAATGATTATAAAAACCAGACGCAGATTAAAGTTCTGTGTGTAGAAAAAGGAGAAACATTGGGACATTAAATAACTTCTATATCCTTGCTTCCAGTAACAGTTCACATGCCTCAATTCATCAAGGATGATGGATGGATACGCGCCTACTGTGATGGATGAAACCCTTCTCAAGTCGACATGTGTCCATTGTGGTGGTGTTGTTAGGAAAGAATCAGATAGTTAGGGATAGATTTGTGTGGCCAGGAACACCCCACTCTTAGGTAAATGATTTATAGACAATCTGTGGGAAAGGATCTCAAGGCAAGTTTTATGATCCCACTGTTTATATGGTTACCCGTGCCCGTGTAATCCGTGATATACCACAGTTTCGGCTGTAACTCATGATAGGTAGATCCCCCAATCTAATGGCCACCATACTAGGTTAGGAAGGGATAGGAGGATCCAAGTTTTCACCTTCAGGGAGTATCGGGTCCCTTAGGAATAGAATAGTTGGATGCAGTATTTTGTCAAAAAGAGGGGAACTGTTGAATTAATTCGTATAAATTGTATAATTATCAAAATATCTGCATTATATTCAATGGGATATGAGACATGTTTTAAGATTCTCTTAAAAGAAGACATTCCCCATCATTTCAATACATAGGATAAAGATGATGTCATCAGGCATTCCAAACTAATGACTACCAGATGTTCTTGAAGGGATTCAAGGAGGAAGAATCTTGTTATCTTATATAGAAGTGGACTACACATTGTATACTTGGCATCATCTGATTGGTTAATATGTGTTAAGTGAAAGCATGAACCTATAAATAAATGCTCCGTACACAGCCATTTTAGACTTCTATACATCAAACCATTGTATGTGCAATCTCTCCCGATCGATCATTTTTGTGAATTTGAATGAATCCTGGACAAATTCTGGTATCGAGAAAAAGGAACTCAAGAATGATGGAGTTTACTCTAACAATATATACACACTCATATATATACACACACACACACATACACACACACACACACACACACACTCTCACTCACTCACACACACACACACACACACACACATTTCTACACAGATATACATACACACTCAAACATACACACACACATATATACACACATACTCATACACACACACACTCATATACACCACCCATATACACACACACACACGCACACGCACTCATATATATACACACACTCTCTCTCTCTATCTCTCTCTCACACACTCACACACACAGACACACACTCTCACTCATACTCATATATACACACATATATACACACACTTCATTTATCACTTACCTTTCTCAGGATTTCGTCCCTCCTATGTCCGGAGTCTTGAAGCTGCAGTGATTGGTTTAGGACCTTTGATCACGGGATAGTCACGTGATGTTCTCAAAGGTTCTGCAAGTACTTTGAGGAGCAGACAGTGGACGGAGAATCCTGCATAAATCTGTGTATATTGAGATTTCTTTATATCACAGTTCAGTCCCCACAAACACAGATGTATGCAGGACTGTAAAGGAGAGTGGCCCCTGGGCTGTGGAGCGGCCGGCCAACCGGGAAAATTCCTGGTGAAGTGCATGGCCAATCCGCCCCTGTGCATGGCATAAAGATGCTCCAAGGTCCACCTGAAAATATCCAGGTGTATTTTTAGACAAAATTTTGGACTATCATGACAAATCACTAACCTGCAGTTCAGAAATCCCTCTTTGCTGTATCTGTGTACATAGCAAATCTTTCCTTTACCATTAGTGTGCTGCCTTAGCCATGTATCTAAATAGCCTGACCAAGGCTGAGTGACTTGTTGGCGCCCCCTGGCACCAGATCACATGCCCTGCCAGCCGTCCCATAAGTACTCCCTTGATCTCATGTACATGGCTGTTTTAAGTCTTACCTTATTGTAGACAAGATACAATGGCGCAGGCAGGCAAGTTATGGTGTTCTTTGTGTCCATACTTAGTAATTGTGCAGATTATCTTCCTATTAATTTAGATCTTGATCAGTGCGTCCACCAGACACCTTGCTTTCCTCTGTATTTCAAGCTGTAACATCAGACCAGCAGCCTAATATTATTCCATAAATATGCAGTCGTACTTAGAAAAATATCTGTAATCATTGTTCTTATGAATGCCTGGGGGAAGGATCACCATCCATATCATTTTAAATATTTAAACTATGCAGGATTCATATTTCTATTTACTTTGAAATTTGCTCTAAATAAAAAATAATTACATTTTTGCATAAAGTTTTTTTCTAACATGCTGAGAATGCTTTAGTTTGAAACTGACATCAGAACCAGCTGTATCTTTTTTTGACTGCAAAAACGTATGAACTTTTCACAAGTCACATACCAGGTATCAAAGCTAAATGCTTTTAAAGGATTGAGAACACCTTTCTTTTTGTTGTATATTAATACTGATGCATGGATTTGTTTCCTCTATGTGACAGTCTGCACATCGAATTTTAGAGTAAAAGTTCCAAAAAAGAAATACAAATTTGAATATGCAGGAATAAACTAAGTAAATATAAAATAAATATATGTAACAAATTTAGTATAAAAAAAATGTAACCATAGTAATATCAACAATAAACAGTTTACGAAATATTGAATGAAAACATTCATGGCGGATTAAAGCCAACGCTGGAGTTTTAACTCATTCAGATATAGGGAAAAGAAGTTGAAACCATTTCTGTTTATTGAGTTGGGAGCTTTGGCAACTGTCACAATCTAGGGGTATGTGGACCCACTAGGCCGATCCTCCGTAGTGGAGATGCAGCTGGCCAAGTCACAGTCAATGCACAAGTCTATACAATGAGTTTAAAGCACGAAAGTACTTGAGATAGTCCAGACAATGGCAGAGGCTTTAGCACGGATGGGGCTGGATGTGGCAGGTTGCGCCAGATGTGGCAGATGGCAGTAGGTGCAGCAGGTTGTGCCAGACGTGGTGGACGACAGTAGGTGCAGCAGGTTGTGCCAGACATGGCGGATGACAGCAGGTGCAGCAGGCTGCGCCAGACGTGGCGGATGACAGCAGGTGCAGCAGGTTGCGCCAGACATGGCGGACGACAGTAGGTGCAGCAGGGCACGACTGCCAATACTAAACAGGTTCAGGATCAAATCACAGCACGGGACACAGGCTATATGCAGTAGGGCACGGGAACACTGGGAACAGAATAACACTAAGGGACCATTTCCGATTCAGACATGGGAAGACTACAACAGCGCTCAGGCAAGGAATGAAAGGGCAGGGCCCTTTTTATAGTTCAAGGTGATCTGGAGCATAATTAATTGTAAAAATTGCATATGCGCACACCGACCCTTTAAGCTTGGGAACCAGCGTGCGCGTCCTCTAGTGGACACCATGGGACAGAGCAGCCGCATGTGCTGACGTCCATGAGGAGGGAGACACCGGCAGGAAGATAGAGGTCTGTGGATGGAAGGTAAGTGGAGGTTGTGGTCCATGACCGTGGCCATAACAGTACCCCCCCTTACGCCCCTTCTTGTGACCAGAGCGAGAGAGGATTTTTTTAATGACGGTAGGGGCATTGAGGTTCTACTCTGGTTCCCACGATCTCTCCAGTCCACCAAATAGAAAGTCCTTCCTCCTACCCTTTTGAAGTCCAGGATCTCCTTCACCTCAAACACATCAGATGAACCACTTTCAGCAACCACAGGACCAGGAGTATTACTTTAGTTGTTCAGGACCACAGGTTTAAGGAGGGACACGTGAAATGAGTTGGGAATCTTGAGCGTAGGTGGCAACCAAAGTTTATAGGATACAGAGTTTATCCTTTGCAGGACTTTGAAAGGACAAAGGAACCTGGGAGCGAATTTGTGAGAAGGCATCTTGAGTCTAATGTTTCTCGAGGATAGCCAAACTTTGGCTCCAGGAGAGAATTGAGAAGGAACTTCTTTTCTTGGCCTGCTTTTATATGTGGGCCACTGATTGGAGAATGGCAGCCTTAGTTTGCTGCCGGATGTGAATAAAAGTCCCACGTGAAGAGTTAGCTGCCGGTTCTTGAGTCATGGCTGGCACAGGAAGAGGAACTCGAGGATGCTGGCTGTGCACAATGTAGAAGGGAGACTCACTTGTGTGATTGTTTTACAAGAATTCCACCCAAGGCAGAAGTTGTACCCAATTGGCATATTGGGCGGAAACAAAATGCCGAAGATAGTTATCCAAAATTTGATTGGTCCTCTTCACTTCACCATTGGACTGTGGGTGGTAGGCAGAAGAGAAGACCAGCTTAACATCTAGCAGGTTGCACAGGGCTCTACAGAACTTGGACGTAAACTGTACACCCCGATCCGAGACAATGTGCAGAGGAAGTCTGTGCAGACGGGAAATGTGGAGAATAAACAGGTTTGCCAGGTAAGGGGCAGATGGAAGGCCAGTCAACAGAATAAAATGTGCCATTTTAGAGAAACGATCCACTACTACCCAGATTGTAGTACATCCAGCTGAGGGGGGATGGTCTGTAATAAAGTCCATAGCGATATGCTGCCAAGGCGCATCAGGGACAGGCAGGGGTAAGAGCAGACCAACAGCAGGTTTGGAACGGGTAGACTTGTTTGAGGCACAGTTTGTACATGAAAAGACGTAGTCCGCACCATCTCTAGGCAGAGAGGGCCACCAGTAATGACGAACTACCAAGTCCTGAGTCTTTCGAACACCAGAGTGCCCCGCCAGTTTGGAGCTGTGTCCCCAGTGGTGAATTCTCTTCCTGTCTGCAAGCCAAACAAAAGTCTTTCCAGGAGGAATGTCTCTAATCTGAAGAGGGTTAGCGGCAATAATCCTAGAAGGATCTATAATATATTAAGGAATCTCCTCAGAGTCATCAGTCTCAAATGATCGAGACATGGCATCAGCCTTCACATTCTTATCAGCAGGACGGAAATGAAACAAGAATTGAAATTAGGCGAAGAATAACGACCACCTGGCTTAGCGAGGATTTAGTCATTGTGCTGACTGTAGGTACGTGAGGTTCTTGTGATCCATATAAATGGTAATAGGGTGAACCCCGCCTTCCAGCAAGTGTCTCCACTTCTCTAATGCCAACTTGACGGCCAGCAACTCCCGATCCCTGATGGAATAGTTACATTCAGCCGGAGAGAATAGTTTTGAAAAGAAGCCACAGGCCAATATCTTGCCCTTAGGGGTTTTCTGACATAGCAGAAAGAATTGCCGAGATGCATCAGGGTGATGAAGAATGAAGGCTGAGGTGAAAGCGTTCTTGAGGTTTATAAATGCTGACTCTGCCTCCAGAGGCCGAACCTTGGAGTTCACCCCCTTCTTGGTGAGGGTGTAGATTGGAGCAGTCAGAGGTGAGAAGTTCGAGATAAATTGCCGAAAAAAGTTTGCGAATCCAAGACATTGTTGTATGGACTGAAGCCCCTGTGGACGTAGCCACTCAAAGACGGATCTCACCTTCTCTGGATCCATCATGAGTCCACGGTCGGATACGATGTAGCCCAAGAAGGGCAGAGAGTTCCTCTCGAACACACACTTCTTGAGTTTAGCATACAGGAGATTCCCCCTTAACAGTGACAGAACTTGGCGAACATGCCTCCGATGCATCGTCAAATCAGGTGAATAGATCAGGATGTCGTCCAGATAGACCACCACACAGACATACAGCACATCCCGGAAGATGTCATTCACGAACTCCTGGAACACAGCTGGAGCATTTTGCAGACCAAAAGGAATCACGAGATATTCGTAGTGACCGTCTCGGGTGATGAATGCGGTTTTCCACCCCTTTGCTGATACGGATTAAGTTATAGGCCCCGCGTAGTTCCAGCTTCGTGAACACTTTGGCACTGAAAATTCTATTGAAAAGTTCTGAGATGAGTGGCAAGGGGTACTTATTCTTGACCGTGATTTGATTCAAACCATGGTAATCGATACATGGACGAAGAGATCCATCCTTCTTTTTCACAAAGAAGAATCCGGCTCCAGCCGGGGAGGAAGACTTCCAGATGAACCCCCTCTCCAGATTCCCCTTAATGTAGGCAGACATGGCTAGGCTGATATCGGGCAGGGAGAGGGGATAGACTCGCCCACGGGGTGGTGAGGTGTCAGGAAGTAACTCAACAGGGCAATCGTAGCTGCGATGGGGAGGAAGAGTCTCTGCCTCCTTTTTGCTATATACGTCCGCAAAACTGGCATAGTGTGAAGGTAGATTGGAGAGTGACTGAGGCAGTGGAGGCAAAACTGGACGAACCTGTGGCAAGCAGCGGATAAGGCATTTGGGGCCCCATTGGAGGACTACCCTGTAACTCCAATTGAGAACAGGGGAGTGTAGACGAAGCCATGGCTGGCCCAGCAGAATAGGGTTAATAGCTTTAGGCAATACAAGGAAGGCTATCTGTTCTGAGTGAAGAACTACGACTTGCAGTGTCAGTGGTTCCATGATGAACACAATTGGATCGGGCAATGGTAGACCATTCACAGAGGCAACAGCCAGAGGTCTCTCCAGAAGAACTGTGGGTAGATGTAGGCGATCCACTAGATCCTGCTGGATTAAATTTGCAGCTGCTCCGGAATCAAGATAGGCAGAGGACGAATGTGATGTCTCTCCAGATATGATGGCCACAGGAATAGATAATTTGGAAGAGGTTTTTACATTTGGGGATGTCCCCCCTAGAGTTGCCTCTCCAACCAACCCTAGGTGCTGGAGTTTCCCGGCTTCTGTGGACATTGGCGCACAAAATCACCTTTAAGGCCGCAATACAGACATAAACCAAAAGCATTGTTTCTCCTGCTCGGACAACTTAACTCTGTCTACCTGCATCGGTTCTTCAGGTAGTTCACTGGTTTATATCTTTAGGGATATATATATTTTTAAAGTGCCAGTATCATTGCAATATTTCCAAATTGCAATCTGCCTGTGTCAGATGCACAGCACAGATTGCAAAAAATATATCAACTATCAGGTTCAACTGTTGATGCGCTTTCTTTGCCACTATGGTTTCAGTGATTTATTGGAAAAATTTGGGTGGATACCCATAAGCTCACAGTTTGTGTCAGCCGAACATAACGTTGCTTTATTATACTTGGTTTTATTTTTATTTTTATTTTTATTTTTGTTTGTTATATTTTGTATATATATTTTGTTTTTGTTATTTTATGTTTTTTATTCCAAGTTGTGCAAAGTTTGTCCGAATATGAGCTTAAATACCCCCAGGGATATCTCCCCGTTGGTATAAATATTCAGCCTGATAGCTACCGAGTCTCAGCACGAGAGTGAGTCCAGTGACAGACTGGAACGAGGATGCAGCCCCTAAGGGGACTTAGAAGCTAGCAGCTGCACCAGCTGATATACACTGGCTTACAGCCTCAGACAGTGCAGCTACCGAGTCTCAGCACAGCTACCGAGTCTCAGCACGAGAGTGAGTCCAGTGACAGACTGGAACGAGGAAGCAGCCCCTAAGGGGACTTAGAAGCTAGCAGCTGCACCAGCTGATATACACTGGCTTACAGCCTTAGACAGTGCAGCTACCGAGTCTCAGCACAGCTACCGAGTCTCAGCACGAGAGTGAGTTCAGTGACAGGAACGAGAAAGCAGCCCTTATAAGGGCTCTGTAGCTGATAAACACTGACTCACATCCCTAGATAGTGCAGCTATCCAGACTCAGCACAACAGCAGCAGCCCCTGTAAGGACTTAGCAGCTGATAGCTGCATCAGCCAACACAGGCTGATATCCATACAAATTGCAGCTATCCAGTCTCAATATAATAATATAGATGCAACAGACGGAGGACACACTCCAACAGCATCTATCAGGCTGAATATTTATACCAACGGGGAGATATCCCTGGGGGTATTTAAGCTCATATTCGGACAAACTTTGCACAACTTGGAATAAAAAACATAAAATAACAAAAACAAAATATATATACAAAATATAACAAACAAAAATAAAAATAAAAATAAAACCAAGTATAATAAAGCAACGTTATGTTCGGCTGACACAAACTGTGAGCTTATGGGTATCCACCCAAATTTTTCCAATAAATCACTGAAACCATAGTGGCAAAGAAAGCGCATCAACAGTTGAACCTGATAGTTGATATATTTTTTGCAATCTGTGCTGTGCATCTGACACAGGCAGATTGCAATTTGGAAATATTGCAATGATACTGGCACTTTAAAAATATATATATCCCTAAAGATATAAACCAGTGAATTTCAGAATTGTACTAGGGAGAACTACATGACATTTATATACTCAGTGAATTATGGTTCTTCAGGTAGTGCAACAGGGGAAGGCAATAGTGGTCTCTGGACCGCAGGTGTGAGTCTGTAAAACCGTCTCTCCTGTCGAACCTCCTGAGTGCGTTCCTGGATCCCCATGTCAACCCGGGTGGCCAACAGGATGAGTGCATCCAAGGTAGAAGGAAGGACAGTCCCTGCCAAAAGGTTGCCACCAATGCCTCATTGTTCCATGCCAACTCTGTTGCCATGGTACGAAAGGAGATGGCATACTCTCCTACAGTGCAGCCTCTTTGCTTGAGGGTTAGCAGAGTGGCCGCAGCAGAAGATGTTCTGCCCGGCTCCTCGAACACGGCACGGAAAAACTGCAGGAACAAGGCTAGGTCAGAGAATTCAGGTCCCTGTTGCTCCAAGATGGGATTCGCCCATGCGAGGGCCTTGCCAGTGAGGAGAGAGATAGTAAATGCTACTTTGGCCTCCTCAGAGGGGAAGAGATGAGTTTGTAGCCTAAAATGAATAGTGCATTGATTGATGAACACCCTACAGGTTCTAGGGTCACCGTCATAGCGAGGAAGAAGAGGTAGCAAAACTGTGGATCCGGAACAAACAAGAGAAGTAACAGGCAGTGGAACGGCAACGGTCTCTGGAGGAGGAACCAGAGGGGGAACAGTGAGTTGATCCAAACGGGCCATGATGGAGTTTATGGCCTTAAGGAGTTGATCCTGACGTGTCCGTAGGGCATGCATCTCCGTCTCTATCCTTTGAACTGCGGTCTTGGGCTGGCCAGGAGGTTCCATGGCCTGAGCGTACTGTCACAATCTAGGGGTATGTGGACCCACTAGGCCGATCCTCCGTAGTGGAGATGCAGCTGGCCAAGTCACAGTCAATGCACAAGTCTATACAATGAATTTGTAGCACGACAGTACCTGAGGTAGTCCAAACAATGGTAGAGGCTTTAGCACGGATGGGGCCAGATGTGGCAGGTGGCGCCAGATGTGGCGGATGGCAGTAGGTGCAGCACTTTGCGCCAGATGTGGCGGACGTCAGTAGGTGCAGCAGGTTGCGCCAGACGTGGTGGATGACAGCAGGTGCAGCAGGTTGCGCTAGTTGTGGCAGACGATAGTAGGTGCAGCAGGACACGACTCCAACACTCGACAGGCTCAGAAACAAATCACAGCATGGGATACAGGGTAGAGGTAGCAGGGCATGGGAAAACACTGGGAAAAGGATAACACTAAGGGACCATTTGCGATACAGACATGGAAGACTACAACAAAGCTCAGGCAAGGAACGAAAGGGCAGGGCCCTTTTTATAGTTCAAGGTGATGTAGAACATAATTAATTAATTACATATGCGCGTGCTGGCCCTTTTAGGCCGGGAACCGCCGTACACACCCTCTAGTGGACACTACGGGAAAGAGCGGCCGCATGTGCTGACGTCCCTGGGAGGGAGATGCCGGCAGGAAGAGAGAGGTCTGCGGATGGAAGGTAAGTGGAGGTTGCAGTCCGTGACCGCGGCCGTAACAGCAACTAGTCATAGAAGAATGCATCTTTATCCTTGCTCTCTTCTTACTCCCCCCCACATCCTTTTTCTATGTTTTAAAACTAAATTAATGCTACTAATAGTCTGCACCTTCTTGGGTAAAGTACAAAACACATGTACAGATGGGCCATTGTACATGGATAAACACTGAAGGGGATCCTCTGTTCTTCTGACCAATGGGGGTCTCTGGGGTCATACCTGAGCATTAACACATTGATAGCTTGCCAGGGTTGGACTGGCCCACCAGAGATCCAGGGCATATGGAGCAATCACTTACCACTATTGTCTATTTCTCATGAGTTGATTCACAAATAACCTATTAGACCTTATTGATGATATGTCCTGTGTGTACAAAGATAACAACAAGGACTATGATGAACTGAAAAGTGGACATGTTCTATATAGATATAGGGTGGGCCCTCAAAGTCAATTCCTCTGATGGGCCTAAGAACGCCAGTATGACGCTGCCACTTACCCTAAGGATAGGCCATCAAATGTTTATTCCTGTAAAACCTCTTTAATCCATAAGGGAAAGGAGTAACAACATGACAGTCTATCTGTGTCTTGGAAGTTAGCATTAAAAAATTATTTTCTTAAGCTTTTCAATTATTTCAAAGAAGGGGACCCTATGGCAGAAACTTATATAGTATTACAGTATACAAAGATATGCACATTTTAAATACATATTGAATAGGGGCAGATTTACTAATGCTGTCTGCGATTTAGACAGTGTTTACTTAGACCATGTAGTCAGTAGATGCACCAAATTTATCAAAGTGGTGCATGACGTATGATAAATGTGGCACATCTTACTTCTTAGACACTTTTCTCTTCCTTATACCATCTCTTGATTGGCTTACTTTATGCACATTTAAAATCACACCCCTTTGTAGTAAGCCACACACCCTTTTTTTACAATTTCTAATGTTCGGTACTCTGTAGATTGGTAAAAGTTGCTCGTGAGAGACCTAATTAGATCCGATCGACATCCAACAATAATTTCCTGGCACTTAATATTTCTGCTGCTAATATTGTGACAAAGATGTCTTATTCTGACAAGTGTCATACGGTGAAAAAAGTGAACATAAGGACACACTACTCGCATATCACATATATAAAAAATCCATTCTAGAGTTAATTTGACGAAACACCGTAATGATACCAAATGTTTCAGTATTCCAGGCCTTTCTCAACCAATTGTGGTATCTATATGGCAAAGACACAAATATTAGTGACCGCTAAACAACACAAATGTAACCGTATGCACATATGGAAAAAATGAACTATGTAAAATATGCATATTAAATTAATATTGTCAGAAAATGACATTATTTAAACCACATTTTTAGGTTGCTAATTCTTATAGTTTTTTTCATGTCATTATCTATACACAGAAATGTAGAAATATTGTCGTTTTTTACTCTGGCCACTAGAGCATTGATAATAGACAAACTTCCTGTTAGGTAGCTCAGTTTTCACCTTGCTGCACAAGCTAGGGGTGTGTTATCAGAATCACCTACTTATGAATAGAGGGAGGGGTTACAATAACCGATGACAGCTCTGATGCTCTGCTGAAAGCTCTATTCACATCATGCAAAGACTAAGGTGTACTTTTTTAAACATATAAAGTACAAAAAATAATGCATTTGTAATGTGTTCAGTATTTCTTTAATACTCCCCCATTTAATTTTTTTAGAGGACAGGAATTTTTGTCCAAAATGCAAATCTATGGTATGTGTTAGCATATTTTTGCACACAAAAAAATATATACTTATTTTTGCAGTGCCTACAGTAATAGCAAAGCAGTCCCACAGCTTTTCTCTGAATTGTCAATCACAGGTGTCCCCATAGGTGACTCAAAATTATGGGTGAATCTGTGGCTGGCAATTATGCAGACACTTGTCTATAATGATAGGTGCCCCCATGAGACTCTTGATGCACGTTCCCCCACCCCATATATTGTATTTTAGCAACGGTTGTCCCATAGGTGTCAAGCCAAAGGTACCCCTATAATTTTCAGCCACAGCTCACTCTCATGATTACCAGCAACAGCCTCCCATAATTGCCTGCCACAGTTCCCCTACGATTGCCAGCCACAACCCTCAATAATTGCCAGTCCCCCTCCCATAATTGCCAGCCACAGTCCCCCATGTAACTGCCAGCCACACATACCCACCTATAACTATCAGCCACAGTCCCCCTATAACTGCCAGCCATAGCCCCCTATAACTGCCAGACACAGCCCCCTATAACTGCCAGATATAGCCCCCTATAACTGCCAGCCATAGCCCACTATAATTGCCAGCCACATCACCCGCTTTAACTGCCAGCCACAGTCCCACTCCCATAATTGCCAGCCACAGTCCCCCACACAATTGCCAGAAACAACCCAACATAATTGCCAGCCACAGTAGAGTAAACAGTCCTCATCCCATAATTGTCAGCCACAGTAGGGTTGCTCGATGCATCAAAATATCAATATTATTTTGATGCTGTGCACCCTCAAATGGTTCAATACAGTGAATTCATGTATTTTGATACTAAGATGTGTGGCCACAGAGCTTAGTATTGCAATACATAAATTTAGTGACTATCAAGTCTTCCCGCGTGATCAGGAGCGGGGTAATGGCCGTAATACAGAGCCGCAGCCCTGCTCTAATAGTGGAGATCAGAGAAACCTCTGATCTCCCCTGTTATCCCCTTGAATGCTGCGATCACTGCTGACCACAGCATTCGAGGGGAAAATGAAAAGGGGGTTTGCCTGTGATGCAATCGAGGGACATAGCTTATATGGACAGACAGCCAAGGGTCCATTTAGGTATGCCCTAACAACTGCCTGTGTTCTATCAGTACACAGTCTAATGTACTGGTATATATAGACATATGCTAGTATATTTAAAGTTTAAAAATAGAAAAGTTAAATTAACAAAAAATAAAGTTACATAGTTACATAGTTAGTACGGCTGAAAAAAGACACATGTCCATCAAGTTCAACTAAGGGACGGGAAAAGGGAACTAAAAAATTTCTACACATAGGAGCTAATACTTTTTTGTTCTTGGAAATTATCTAACCCTTTTTTAAAGCCATCTACTGTCCCTGCTGTGACCAGCTCCTGTGGTGACTATTCCATAGATTCACAGTTCTCAATGTAAAGAAGCCTTGTCGCCTCTGCAGCTTGAACCTTTTTTTCTCCAGACGGAGGGAGTACC
This sequence comes from Rhinoderma darwinii, assembly GCF_050947455.1. Classification (NCBI taxonomy): domain Eukaryota; kingdom Metazoa; phylum Chordata; class Amphibia; order Anura; family Rhinodermatidae; genus Rhinoderma; species Rhinoderma darwinii. The sequence goes on from NC_134689.1 coordinate 120,781,930, forward strand.
CCCTTGTTTTTTAAGTAATGTTAAATAAAATAAATCTGTAAAAAAAATACACACAAGGCACATTTTTTACAATAAACATTATTAAAATAAAAGTATCAATGTATAAAATATACACCTACTTGGTATCGTCACGATTGTAAAAACCTGCACAGCAAATAAATAGTGTAATTTATGATGGATGTGTACCCTTTAAAAAAAAAAGAAAAGAAAAACTGCTTTCTTTCACTTATTAATGTGAGGCATATGGTGTTATAGATTTTAAACCTCCATGTGCCTCACATTAATAGTAATTAACCCCATCATGTACCTCACACGTTAACCCAAAGTGACATTAACCCATTATGACTGTGAGGTACATTGTGAGGTTAATTAGTATTAATGTGAGGCACATGGAGGTTTAAAATTAACACCATGTGCCTCACATAAGAAAATGTAAGGACTAATTATTTTTTTATTTTTTAATTGTAGGAGAAGTATCATTTTGGTATCGAGTATCGCAATACTACACAAAGTATCTGTAACAAAGTCCTAATTCTGGTGTGGTGGCAACCCTAATCCACAGTCCCCCTATAACTGCCAGCCACACCACTCCCCCCATAATTGCCAGCCACAGCCACCCTATAGCTGTCAGCCACAGTCCCCCTTCGGCCGCCAGCCACAACCTCCTATAATTGCCCACCACATTTGACCATATAACTGACAGCCACAGCCCTTCTCCCATAATTGCCAATCACAGTTTCCGCTATAACTGCACTGTTTATGTTAGCATTTAAATTTTATTAATTTTATTTTGGGGGTACAAGCAAGAACAAAAAAATTCCCCCATGCTTTTTCTCTCTTTTTTTTTATTTTTTTTATAATTGCTATAGTAGCATCCATAAAAGTCTGAACTATTACAATATAACATTATTTAACCCGCAAGATGAACGCTGTAAAAAAAAGAAAACCCTCCAAAAATTACATTAAGCTTAAAGGGGTATTCCCAAGATTGCATTGGTGGCTCACTGTTATCTAAACCTAAAAAAAATATTCTTCCGAACTGTAGTTCCCAGTTCGAATCGGTGGCCCATTTTACTGTCTGAAGAGAGAAGCATGAACAGGATAAAAGAGGGTGACATACATACACTGGAAGCTAAGAGTAAATTTATTTTTGCTTGGGGCAGTTTCTATTAATAAGTTTACTTTGGAGAACGAAGAAAAAGCACAATACACTGCAATACATAAGAATTGCAGTGCATTGTACCTGCGATATAATGATTGCATGTACAAGTCCCCTAGTTGTTGGTAATATGCAAAAAATAAACATATATACTGTGTATATATATATATATATATATATATATTTATTTATTTATATATATATATATATATATATATATATATATATAGCTATATATATATAGATATATATCTATCTATATATCTATCTATATATATATTGAAGAAAATCCCACAGCACTCCGTGTTAGTGAAAAAAATGGTGGTTTATTAAGCCAGCACAAGCTGCAACGTTTCCGTCCTGCTATAGGACCTTTATTCCGTCCTGCTATAGGACCTTTATATAGCAGGACGGAAACGTTGCAGCTTGTGCTGGCTTAATAAACCACCATTTTTTTCACTAACACGGAGTGCTGTGGGATTTTCTTCAATATTGATCTATATCCCCTGGATCGGCATTACCTGCTTGCACCTGAGACCATCCTGGAATTGCATTGTGAGTGCTGCTGCTTTTCCATTGTGTATATATATATATATATATATATATATATATATATATATATATATATATATATATATATGCATACACTAAATGTGAAAAAAAAAGTCTGAACTATTACAACATAACATTATTTAACCTGCCTGGTAAATGGCGTAAATGAAAATGTGAAAACATCAGTATTGCTATTTATTTTACACTCCTAAAGAAAAAAAAACCTCAAATTAAATAAAGAAACCTAAGTGAAGTAACAGTGCATGTCACAGTGCAGGAATTATGCACAGGGTAATGTCACAAAACAGGAATATCAAACTCAATGATGATCACAAGGATAATAAACATTGTGCAGTGATAGGAATAGGATAATACACACAATGATGTCACAGTATGGCAAAAATGTGCATAGTAATGTCACAGAACAGGGATATTTTAAAGTCAGAGAAGTGACAGCACCCACTATGTATCAATATTTATTGTGTCCAAAAATGCATACAGAACAGCATAATTTCAACCCTTACAGTAGATGAGTCTTTCTCTAGCTCGTGCTTGAGAAACTAAGACTTTCAGCAAAGTTTCCTTATCAGAAAATGTCTTCATATTATAAAAGTATTAAGAAATTAACATATCCTAAGTTTACCCGTCAACTTATTTGTACGGTTATTGAATTTCTGTATCACTTTGTCAGAAAAAGCAGTCAGTGGAATGAATGTTTATGAGTAAAGTGGTAAAAATCCCCAAAGGAATACAAATGTATATGATGGAAATAAAAAGTAGCATAAATGAAGCAAAAGTAAAGCAAAATACATTAGGCTGACATAAAGTCTGCATCGAGCATCTAGTATCCCATTTTTGTCATTTTAATTAAGTGAAGGAGGTAAAAAACGATAATTAGGGAGTTGACTTAGAATCTATATATGCTTCATAAAGAAAGTGTGAACATGCCTTAAAAATTATTTCTAATTGTGGGACTTTTCTTAAAAAAAGCTGATCAAGGATCACATGATTATAAAAGGGACTTTTTTATATGCTAACTAGAGATGCTAGAATCAATTCACCAAGTATAAGAATGATTTACATTTTGTAGATTTAATGGAGAATAGAATTGTGATTACTCAGGTTTGGGATCGCAATGATGAGTTTTTGAAAAGTCATGCCTATAGAAATATAATACAAAAGACAAATTATTCTGAATGTCCAGACATACATAAAGTTTACCAGTCAACATATCCTAAGTTTACCAGTCAACTTATTTGTACGGTTATTGAATTTCTGTATCACTTTGTCAGAAAAAGCAGTCAGTGGAATGAATGTTTATTAGTAAAGTGGTAAAAATCCAAAAAGTTCAAAATGTATAATATAAATTATGAAAACAGCTTTCAAGCACAATTATTTATATTATAGAGCTAGTGTGCCCTCATATGGACCTGTGCCATGGCAAAGCCTTTACGGCAGCCAGACAAGAACAGAGGTGGCTTTGTCTGCTGTACGCTTCCTGAGACAACAGGGCTCCCCATCTGACACTGCATCTGCCGCTGACTCCAAATTTTCGTGGGATATGTAACTGAAAAGATCATGATAGCGTCACTTTTAAATAAAAAAAGGAAAGATTGGCCAGCAAAAAAAAAAGATTATGTATTATCACAAAACTCATAAACATATTATTAAACGCTTACTGCGGCATCCATTTTTTGTTTTTTTCATTTTAGTTTTCTCCTCCCTGCCTTTCAAAAGCCATACATTTTTATTTTTCCATCGACATAGCCATATGAGGGCTTTGTAATTTTAATGGCACCATATAATGTACTGGGAAACTTTGTGGGGTGGAATGGGAAAAAAACTGCGATTCCCCCATTGTTTTTTTTATTTCGCTTTATGGCATTCACCGTGTGGTAAACATAACATTAACTTTATTCTGCAGGTACAAATTGTTTTTTGATCACTTGTGTTAATTTTTTGGGGAAAGCTAAGGTGACAGGGCTTAATAGGAGACCTGGGGGCCTTCATTGGGATGAAAACCATCGGCACCTGGCGATCGCGTTATGAAGGTGGATGATGGGATGATAAAGAAGGCACCCCTCTTTCTATCAGTAGGCATCTAAGTGGTTAAACTTTGAGTTAGCTGCGATCCCAGCCATTACAGTCAATGCAGTGGCCAATACAGCTACCACCCGCTGAGAACAGAATCAACTCAGCCCGTGAGCCAGCTCCAAAACCTCTCCTACTGACTATGATGTACAGTTACTCTAAATGTCAGTAAGGGTTTAAGAAGCCCATAAGACCAATAGAGAAGATTGGCATTCTGGAGAATCACTATTCAAACTGTTATAAGTCATGACTTTTTCTTCATCTTGACAGCACATAATATAGGTTAGTCTAAAGATCTATTACAGTACTTGAAACTTGAATAGCTAGCATGTAGAAAACCTAAGATTTAGAATATGGAAAAATGTAAAATGAACAAAGGCACAAGCTGATATAAGTACATATGTTGTGGAGATCATAATGCCAGAAGCAGCAGAGAAGAATTGGTTATTTGTCACAATTCAAGGTATTTTTTCAACGTGTAAGGCCCCATGCACATGAACGTAAAAACGCCCGTAATCACGGGCCGTAATTATGGCCCGTAATTATGGGCCCATAGACTTCTATTGGCCACGGGTACCTCCCCGTATGCTTACGGGAAGGTGCCCGGTCCGTTAAAAAATATAGAACATGTCCTATTTTAGGACGTAATTACGGCACAGACAGTCCCATAGAAGTCTATGGGGCTCCCGGAATTACGGGTGACTACGTGTGTGCAATCGTAATCCGAGGCTGCGACGGTCACATGGACTGCCGCGTCATCCAGGGAGGTCGGGCTGGATGTTGAAAGAGGAACGCGTCACCAAGACAACGGCCGGGTAAGTATGAATTTCTTTTACTTTTACTGCGGAAAGAGCTGCCCCTTCCCTCTATCCTGCACTGATAGGGAGAAGGGGCTGCCGATTATTGCAGTGCAATTTTGCAGCAAAAACGTCCCCGTAAATACGGGTGGAATACTGGTGACACCGGACCCGTATTTACCAAGGACCCGTATTTATGCCAGTATTTACGGAAGGAAATAAATACATTCCTTCCGTAAATACTGGCGTAAATACGGGTCCATTGTCACACGTATTCGACCCGTATTCCACCAGTATTTACGGACCCGTGCCCGTAAATACGGGTCCAGTGTCACCAGTATTCCACCCGTATTTATGGACCTGTTTTCTCTGCACTAATCGGCAACCCCTTCTCTCTATCAGGATAGAGAGAATGGGCAGCCCTTTCAGGCAGAGTTTCTGCAGCATTTGAAAGTTTAAAAAAAATTCATACGTACCCCAGCCGTTGTCTTGGTGACGCGTCCCACTTTTGACATCCAGTCCGACCTCCCTGGATGACACGGCTGCCCATGTGACCGCTGCAGCCTGTGATTGGCCTGTGATTGGCTGCAGCGGTCACATGGAATGAAACGTCATCCCGGGAGGCCGGACTGGAGGAAGAAGAAGAAGAAGAGTCCTGGGTAAGTTAACTTTTAATACTATTAATTCCAGCGGTAGTCACTGTCCCGGGTGCTGAAAGAGTTACTGCCGATCACTTAACTCTTTCAGCATCCTGGACAGTGACCAACCTCTGACGTCGCCTAGCAACGCTCCCGTAATTACGGGTGCACACACGTAGACACCCATAATTACGGGAGCCCCATAGACTTCTATGAGCCTGCCCGTGCCGTTATTACGGCCTGAAATAGGACATGTTCTATATTTTTTAACGGCACGGGCACCTTCCCGTAAGCATACGGGAAGGTACCCGTGGCCAATAGAAGTCTATGGGGCCGTAATTACGGCTCGTAATTACGGGCGTTTTTACTTTTGCGTGCATTAGGCCTTTATCTGTAGGTTTTACACAGTGCTACAGGTTTCGGTCCATTGATACAATCAGATATTCCTATTAGCGATCTTTGATACAATCGCTGTTAACGATTAAAAATCGATTCCAGGCAAATATTTACAAATAACATTACACTCTCAAAAATTGTTACAAATTTATCGTTTGGTCAACTATTTAACATTGTTACATATCTACTATCAAACAAACACTTGATGTTTACATATGACAAGGTCAGTACGACCAACGATAATTTTTATGTGTGCTTAAAGGATTATTTATATCTGACCGATTATCTGCTTGTGTAATAATTATATTATATTGCTTTTGATAATAACTTCTTAGTCCTCCTAAAATAAGATGGTCATTAATCTCACTGCTGGATACCCTATTCTGTTGCAGCGACACCAAAGGGCAAATGAAACACTACATAGTGCTAATTGTCACTATTTGTAGCTGCTTTCCAAGGGCCTCCTGTGTATTAACTCAGAACTCCCTAACAGGGTATTTGAAAATGGGTTTTATAACCAGACTGCACCTTAACTTGGTGTAATTACTGTAGAAACTAAGAGTTAGATATATCTCTTTTTGTGACATCACCTTTACTCTAATACAAAACACCAGTGATTGTCTCTAACATCATGTCCTCTCTCTATGTGAAACCAAATCTTTCAAAAACTGAGCTCCTTGTGTTCCCACCATCTACTAACCTCTCTAAACCTGATTTCTCCATTTCAGTGCTTGATACAACCATAACTCCTAGGCAACATGACTCTGATTTTTCCTTTACTCCTTATAATCAATCACTTACATGCTCAAGTCATCTGCATCTCAAAAACATCTCCAGAATCTCGCCCTTTTCTTACTGGGAAACGGCTAAAACTCATATTGCTGTTCTCATTCATTCTTCTTTTGGCTACTATAACTAGTTACTAATCGGTCAAAAAAACGAAAAAGAAAAAAGATGTATCTTACCCAATTCAACTCGCCCTTAGTCCTGTGCAGCTATCCTAAGCCATTGTTGGTTCTACCCTAAGCCATATGTACTGCGCTTTTTGTTTTGTAGTGGTACTCTGGGAGGCTTCCCGTATTTTGATGTGTTTAGGGTCATATCATTCTAGGCCCCCTGCGTTCTCTCCTTTTTTTTATTTTTATATCGGATATCTATTTATGTACTTTTATGTGTAATAAACATTGTTATTTTTTCCAAAAATATCATTCTTGTTGGGTATGATATTTTTTGGGCTATATATATGCACTCTCAGTACACATTGAGGATATTTTTTTGTAGATTTTATACTTAGTAATCATTGTTTCCCTTACTAAACTCTCCCCTCGCCAATCTATCCTTAATTCAGCAGCCAGACTCATCTATCTGACCAAACTCTACTCCAATTCCTCTACACTGTCAGTCACTGCACTGGTTGCCAATTCTCTTTAGAATACAATTTAAAGTTTTTACTTTCACCCACAAAGCTCTTCACCGTGCTGCACCTCCTCCTTCATCTCTGTCTACAACCCTACCCGTGCTCTACGTCCTGACAACGATCTTAGATTAACATTCTCCATAATCTGAACCTCCCACTTTCGTCTACAAGACTTTTCTGGTGCTGTAACAGTCTTTTGGACAATCAAATTAATTTACAACATCCACAGTTTTAAGCATATCCTGAAAACACTTCTTTTTAGGCAGTCCCATCACATTCCCTACTCTGACATCTTTCCTTTACCCTTCCCCCCACCGCCAAGTACATTAGTCCTCAGAAACGAATTTCTTTCTTCAACAGTATCTTACTCCTTGTACCTTTATGCATTTCACATCTGTGCATACACAGATACTGACTGGTGCCTGGCTTATTCAGCTTTATGTATTCTGCCCTATTTTTATAAAAGTTGACTGAAGAATTGTCCAAAATAAGCACTTTTTACATTTTGCGTCAACCCTCTTTCCTAATAGATTGTAAACTCTATTAAACAGGGCCCTCACCCCTCGTCTGAATTGTTGATTCGTTTTGCCACTATGCAATGTCTGATATTGTGTGTGCATGTTCCCTCTCAATTGTAAAGTGCTGGGGAATATGTTGACACTTTATAAAGATTATTATTATTAAATGATAATTCAGCACTGCTATATCTCTTTATGTAAAAATCCTACCATATCAACAATGAATAACTCTAAAGGTTAAGATAAATTAATTTCTTTGCATCAAAAAGTAGATATTGCTGCATTGCTATTTAGAGTAATGGCAGAAATGGTAACACTCTAAAAAGGCTGATTGTAATTATTTCATTTATTTTCTTATTAAATGTAAATATGGCGCCAAAGCTTTAAAAAATACAATGGAAATATCATTAGCTCGTACATTAACATATTTGTGTGGGAGCGATTGGGGTGTGAAAAACATTGCTTAGATTCAGTACCTGTCAAAGTCTTGAATAGATCAGTAATAGCAAGTATGCTGTGATGTAATTGACTATATTTTAGCAGGATAGAAGCTACAGAGTACTAACTGATGTGGTTAGCTAAATTTCACAGAGCGGTTCTTAATCACACAATTCTTAAACTGATCATTAGACAGGAGCAAAAATTGCATTGCCAGCTTTTTGGCAAATGCAACAATCTGGTTCGATTCACATGGAAAAAATCTTCCCACAAAATACAAATGATTTTGATACTTTTTTGCCCTATTGGTTTATCTAGAGCTTTAAGGGTGTTTCTAAGACTTAACTCAATGCACTCAGGCTACCGCTGTAGCAACCATAGCAGCTGCTACTGGGCCCGCTGTATGAGGGGGCTCGTGCCGCTCGCCAGCACGAGTCCCCCCACGCCCGGTGGCGTCATTAGCAGCCGCTAGCAGCGGTAGCGACGCCAAAAGCAATAGTATCTGCGTCCTTAGGATGCAGATACTATTGAACAATATGGCAGAGCAGGAAGGTATCTCCCTGCTCTATATGCCTGTAGCCTATCAGGCGCATGGAAAGGATCCCTCCGCCTTGTGCATTGTACACAGTGGCGGATTATCATTAGGGCGTTTCGGGCGGTCGCCCGGGGCCCAAGGCTCCCAGGGGGCCCATGACCGCCCGAACCCCCTCATGCCCAGTGGCGTCGCTAGCACCGGAGGGAGCCCCGGTGCCAGGACCGCACCTGTCAGGCGAGGACAGCTTCGCTTCTACTTAGCAGCCGTGGTCTGTGCTGCTTTAGAAGCTCCCCCTCCAGCCCCCCTTCCCTGCTCTAAACATCTCTCCTCTGCTGCTAGCTGTCGGGACATGGGGGAGGGGAGACTGTCGGCGGGCTCTGTGGTGTGAGCAGGAGAAGAGCTGCAGTGAAGACATAAAAGGTAAGTGCATGTGTGTTTAATGTCCATATTCATGTATGTTTAATGTCCATATTCATGTATGTTTAATGTCCATATGCATGTGTGTTTAATGTCCATATTCATGTATGTTTAATGTCCATATTCATGTGTTTACAATGTGTACTTTGTGTATAATGTGCATACTCGTGTGTACTTTGTGTACTATGCATACTTTGTGTATAATGTGCCTACTTTGTGTACTGTGTGCATAATGTGTGTACTTTGTGTACTGTGCGTATTTTGTGCATAATGTGCGTACTTTGTACTGTGCGTACTTTGTGCATAATGTGTGTACTGTGCGTACTTTGTGCATAATGTGTGTACTGTGCGTACTTTGTGCGTACTTTGTGCATAATGTGCGTACTTTGTGCATAATGTGGTACTTTGTGTACTGTGCGTACTTTGTGCATAATGTGCCTACTTTGTGTACTTTGTGCATAATGTGCGTACTTTGTGCATAATGTGCGTACTTTGTGCATAATGTGCGTACTTTGTGCATAATGTGGTACTTTGTGCATAATGTGCGTACTTTGTGCATAATGTAGTACTTTGTGTACTGTGCGTACTTTGTGCATAATGTGCGTACTTTGTGTACTTTGTGCATAATGTGCGTACTTTGTGCATAATGTGCGTACTTTGTGTACTGTGTGTACTTTGTGCATAATGTGCCTACTTTGTGTACTAGTGTTTAGGTAGTGTTTAATGTCCATATTCATGTATGTTTAATGTCCATATTCATGTATGTTTAATGTCGATATTCATGTATGTTTAATGTCCATATTCATGTGTTTAATGTCCATATTCATGTATGTTTAATGTCCATATTCATGTGTGTTTAATGTGTATATTCATGTGTGTTTAATGTCCATATTCATGTATGTTTAATGTCCATATTCATGTGTTTACAATGTGTACTTTGTGTATAATGTGCATACTCGTGTGTACTTTGTGTACTATGCATACTTTGTGTATAATGTGCCTACTTTGTGTACTTTGTGCATAATGTGTGTACTTTGTGTACTGTGCGTATTTTGTGCATAATGTGCGTACTTTGTACTGTGCGTACTTTGTGCATAATGTGTGTACTGTGCGTACTTTGTGCATAATGTGTGTACTGTGCGTACTTTGTGCGTACTTTGTGCATAATGTGCGTACTTTGTGCATAATGTGGTACTTTGTGTACTGTGCGTACTTTGTGCATAATGTGCCTACTTTGTGTACTTTGTGCATAATGTGCGTACTTTGTGCATAATGTGCGTACTTTGTGCATAATGTGCGTACTTTGTGCATAATGTGGTACTTTGTGCATAATGTGCGTACTTTGTGCATAATGTGGTACTTTGTGTACTGTGCGTACTTTGTGCATAATGTGCGTACTTTGTGTACTTTGTGCATAATGTGCGTACTTTGTGCATAATGTGCGTACTTTGTGTACTGTGTGTACTTTGTGCATAATGTGCCTACTTTGTGTACTAGTGTTTAGGTAGTGTTTAATGTCCATATTCATGTATGTTTAATGTCCATATTCATGTATGTTTAATGTCGATATTCATGTATGTTTAATGTCCATATTCATGTGTTTAATGTCCATATTCATGTATGTTTAATGTCCATATTCATGTGTGTTTAATGTGTATATTCATGTGTGTTTAATGTCCATATTCATGTATGTTTAATGTCCATATTCATGTGTTTACAAGGTGTACTTTGTGTATAATGTGCATACTCGTGTGTACTTTGTGTACTATGCATACTTTGTGTATAATGTGCCTACTTTGTGTACTTTGTGCATAATGTGTGTACTTTGTGTACTGTGCGTACTTTGTGCATAATGTGCGTACTTTGTACTGTGCGTACTTTGTGCATAATGTGTGTACTGTGCGTACTTTGTGCGTACTTTGTGCATAATGTGCGTACTTTGTGCATAATGTGCGTATTTTGTGCATAATGTGGTAATTTGTGTACTGTGCGTACTTTGTGCATAATGTGCCTACTTTGTGTACTTTATGCATAATGTGCCTACTTTGTGTACTTTGTGCATAATGTGCGTACTTTGTGCATAATGTGCGTACTTTGTGCATAATGTGGTACTTTGTGCATAATGTGGTACTTTGTGCATAATGTGCTTACTTTGTGCATAATGTGGTACTTTGTGTACTGTGCGTACTTTGTGCATAATGTGCCTACTTTGTGTACTTTGTGCATAATGTGCGTACTTTGTGCATAATGTGCGTACTTTGTGCATAATGTGCGTACTTTGTGTACTGTGTGTACTTTGTGCATAATGTGCCTACTTTGTGTACTAGTGTTTAGGTAGTGTTAGCAATAGTTACGGCGCGGCAGGGTGGTGGTGGAGAAGGGGGGCCCAAGTTTGGGTAACAGCCCAGGGCCCATGGTCTTCTTAATCCGCCACTGATTGTACATTCTCTTGCCATCGCTTTCCCTGGCCATCCACATAATGTAAAGTAGGTGGGCCATCTAGGGTACCATTGGGGAGACAACTTAATGATTTAAAAAAATACAATGCTTTTGAATTTCTCTTGTACAATCGTTTAGACACTCCAAGCTACTGATAATGCTGTAGATGTGTCCATTAAACACTTCCCTTTAATGTGTTAGTGAGGACACAGCACCTCGGTCACACAAAAATAGGCTTTCACTGTGTCTAGGAGCTCATTGTAATAAGAGTTCCCAGGGTGGAGTAAATTGGCTGATTGAAAAGAGTAAGGCCTTATTCACACGAACGTGTTATACGTCCATGCTACGCGCGTGATTTTCATGCGCGTCGCACGGACCTATGTTAATGAATGGGGCCATTCAGAGTGTCAGTGAATTTCACGCAGCGTATGTGCGCTGCGTAAAACTCACGACATGTCCTATATTTGGCCGTGTTTCGCGCAGCACGCACCCATTGAATTCAATGGGTGCGTGCAAATCGCGCACGGCACACGGAAGCACTTCCGGGTGGCGCGCGTGATGCGCGCCACAGTAGTAAAATAAATGAATGAAAACAGAAAAGCACCATGTGCTTTTCTGTTTGTCAACATAAAACCAGAGTGTCATAATGATGCCGGCTGCGCGAAAATCATGCAGCCGCGCACAATATGCTGATGCCACACGGACCTTTTGCGTGCGCAAAATTCAGCATTTTTTGCACGCGCAAAACTGACATGTCTGTGTGAATAAGGCCTTAGTGTCTATATTTATTAATACATATATAATGCATAAGAAAGGTGAGGGATGGTGCTGAAGAACCCTTCTAAAGATACAAGAGAGATCTTCAGTTCCTGGATGGGGAAAAACGGGCAGTTTCTTAAACCTCTGACTTGATCACCAAAAGAATTTGTACTGCCCCAGCATCATAGTCGTTATTATTATTTACAAAATGCATAATGCAAAAAAAGGCAAGTATAAATTTAGCAGGAGCTATGAAAGCACACAGTTGTCTTAATTTATCAGTGATGACTAAGACATTATGAAATGAAAGGGCATTTTACCATTTGCTACTAAAAAAAAAGGTTTGAATGTTAGACTTTATTTAGCTATTTTAGTTTCATTTATTTTTTAGAATAACATATATTTAGAGGTATATATTTAGTTATGTTACGGGGTGCATATAGGGGTCATTTATATTTCAGCATATTTGTCCTTTGTAGATCACATATCAAATGCAGCGATTTCATTGCCAGAAGTAATCAGAAAATTGCACAATGACTGAGAATAGCTGGGATGTTAAGGTTTTGGGTAGATGGATAGGCCTTGCAGGCTGCAACGGGATAATCTGTTGTGATTGATGAGCCCAGCTAGTCACATGACAGAAACATTCGTCAGGCAATGGGTCATTTGACCAGAAAAGCACAGGCTCATGACATCATTTGGCAGCATGAAGTCTAGAATTGTTAATTCCGGAATAAACAAAAAACGGGATATTCCTCGAATTGAATAAGTTCAATCACTTTATATTTATTCTCTACAAATAATCCAGATGAATGATAGAAATAACAAGTGATCTATGGTAATTGTACTAATGAATGTGTTACAGTATCCATTGCACATTAAACTTTCATCCAACACTTACTTTGAGATTCCAACTAGTGACATTTATTGAAAAATAAAAGTATATTTTGCTCTTGTAATGTAGGTCAAGGTGGTGTAAGGCCAATGTGCAGGGTAGTTAAGGGATGATGACACGAAGACCAGAATTATGGCAAAGCAAAGTCTTTTAAATCAGGCCAGTGTTGACTCACACACAACCAGAGTAACAGAACGGAATTCTTCTCAGCGGAGAGGTACAGTCTCTTTCACAACATTACAACTGGTTCAGGTAGTAACTTAAGGTAAGCAGCAAGCAGTAATGGCTGGTTCACCACTCAGGTGGAACAGAGTCTTGGGTACTGCTCCCTGATACGCCCTCTTTAAATTTCAGGCCATCTGCTCGGCCTCCAAAGCTGCTTGATCATGGCTCCGAAGGAAGGCTCCTGCTTATCATCCGCCACACACGCTGTCTCTCACGGGGGGCTTATGACCACCACCTGACCGACTGTAGAAGACACACATGCGGGAATCTCATGCCCATCATCCTCAAAATGGCCCGGGACAACATCAATTATACAGTAGAGGTTATGAATAGGTCGTACACAACAAGTCTTCTCGTCAATACTGGGTAGGGAAAAATAGGTTAGAATATTTTAAAGAGACATTGCACACCATATTTAGGCACAATATATAAAACGCAGAACACAACTTATAACCCCTTTATGGGATGGGAATCATTATCACACTTTTATAGTCTCTCACACTGAAACCTGTAATAGTTCTTGGATACTCTGTCATGTAGGTAATTGTAATTGGTATTTGCAAAATTCATGCGTTATTTGTAAAATAAAACATATTTTGGTTTACTGTAGCTCAGTTCATGGTCGTTGCTAGGGGGGCTGGTGGGGCAATTGCCCCAGCTGCTGGGTGCCAGAATGGGCCCTAGCAAACCACTATGTCTTGGGGAAGGTGTCTATATACAGAGCTAGGCCAGTGAACTGAATCTTCGTGCCTGGTAAAGGAAAGCCTAGCTATGACTATAATTTTTATAACGTTCTATTCTGTAATTTAGCTAGCCTTTGTAAGCCAGTAGGGGTTTTACAATATTAGATAACCTAGATGTGCTAGATGTCCTTTTAATGTATATAATTGTTGCCCCATGCAGTTAAATGGTCTAACAAATCTATAAAAGGCATTACATCCATATCTGAAGTAGCATTTACTTCTGTTTATCCTGAGCTTCCTTAACTGTATTTTGTAAATGTCTTCTAATTAGAAATTGCATCTATGTCTCTATTAGTGACAGCATGAGGATAATGGATTAGGCTATATTCACACAATAGTGAAAACGATCGTCACACAGCCGTTTTCAGTGCAATGAAGTTCTATGGATGGCCTTTATTTTTAACGGACCGTGACTACCAGCTATCAAAAAATAGAACGTTCGGCCCAACTGCCCCCATAGAACTCAATGAAACAGTGTTTAAAAGTCGTTTTTAAAAAAGCAATCGATGTGACAGTCGTTAAAGACAGATCGGTTGCTAGCAGTGGTGCAGGCAGAGGGGTTTTCAGTTGCCCAGAAACCCCCTGTAACCAAGGCTCGCTCCGCTATTCCTCTTGCCCAGGAAGGCCTTCACAAAGGGACTGTAAAGGATCTGCCAGACACAGCTTCTGTGTCGACGCCCGTGGTTAATCAGTCTGCATCTGCTCCTAGGTCTGATAGAGTGACTCGATCTGCTACCACTCAGGCTGGTAGGCTGAGGAGTGGGAGAACCTGTCACAGCCTGGCCAGACGGTTCTGTCTCCCGCCCTCGGTCTATGTATACCTTCATTTGCTTCTTGTCTTTGCCTGTGATTCTCTCTTGTTTCCTGGCTCTGCTGTTCCAGCTATTACTATTGATCTCAGCTTCATCTTGACCCTGGCTTTACTGACTACGCTCCTGCTCTGCGTTTTGTACCTCGTACACTCCTGGATTGACTCGGCTCGTTCACTTCTCTTGTTGCTCACAGTGTTGCCGTGGGCAACTGCCCTATTTCCCTTAGCTTCTATGTACCCTTGTCTGTTTGTCTCTCGTGCATGTATTGAGCGTAGCGACCGTCGCCCAGTTGTACGCCGTTGCCTAGGACGGGTCGTGCAAGTAGGCAGGGACTGAGTGGTAGGTAGATTAGGGCTCACCTGTCTGTCTCTTTACCCCGTCATTACATAATCACAGGCGATATACCTTTTTTACCCGGGTTCCTACTACTATGTACCCCCTTGATTCCCTGGCTCAGCAAATGCAGGGTCTCTCCCTACAGGTCCAAGCCCTGGCTCAGAGGTGCGACCAGCGTGATGCTAACCAGCTACTGGGGATCTTACTAAATGGGGTAATGAATGCATGACGTCCTTTTTTTCTGTTAATTTTATTTCTCTCCCTGAGGAGGTGAACACTCTACCTGAGTTTATTCAGGACTTCGCTGATGTTTTTTTCTAAAAAGGCCTCCGAAGTGTTACCTCCTCATAGAGAACACGATTGCGCAATCGATTTGGTACCTAAGGGTAGGATATTTAATCTCTCTTGTCCCGAACATGAAGCCATGAGAGAATATATCCAGGAAAGCCTGGCCAAGGGTTACATTCGCCCCTCTACTTCTCCGGTAGGTGCTGGCTTCTTCTTTGTAGGGAAGAAGGATGGTGGTCTTAGGCCGTGCATCGATTACCGAAACTTGAATAAGGTCACTGTAAGGAACCAGTATCCCCTTCCTTTGATTCCTGATCTCTTCAATCAGGTTCAGGGGGCCAAATGGTTCTCTAAGTTTGATCTTCGGGGGGCTTATAACCTTATCCGAGTCAGAGAAGGGGATGAGTGGAAGACTGCGTTTAACAGCGCTTTTTTTGTGATGCTAGTAGCGCAATGATGTCATTAAGTAACCTGTGTCGTTCCACTGGTACAGGCCTGGTCAGCAGAGACCAAGCCTGAATTACTGGAGGAGAGGATGGTGTGGGAATGGGGATAGATAAGTGTAGCCCTCTCTACAGGGGGCAGTGTGGCACTAGATACATAAGCTTTCTGGCACTATGTGGGCACTATATAAGTGGGACACGGTGACGCTACATGGGCACTGTGATTGGCACTATCTATACTAGCACTGTGACATTATCTACAGGGGCAGTGTGTGGCACTATCTACAGGAGGCACTGTGGCAATATCTACATGGCACTGTAGCACTATTTATGCAGGCACTATCTACAGTGGGCACTATGTTGCTATTTGCATAGGCACTGTGTAGCACTATCTACATTAGCACTGTGGCACTATCTACAGGTGGCAGTGTGTGGCACTTTCTACAAAGGCATTGTGGCACTATATACAAGGGCACTGTGGTGTTTTAAGGGGGTTGGGACAAAAAGCCCTGACAAATGAAAATCATCCTTTTATTTAACTGATGTGAAAAACAAATGGCGAATCTTCGTTAAAAACGGTCAGACATCTTGGAAATGAATGAAAATTTCGAGACGTACGGATGCAAAGCATCCATTAAGAAAAGGACAGTTTAATAAATTTTTAACGGCTGTTGTTTTTTTTTACTGTTGTGTGAATATAGTCTTAACCAGGTTCAAGGTGGACCATGTGTGAGTAGTAGTTAACATTGAATTTAGCATCTCTTTTTCCTGAACAAATGCAGTTGTTTTGCATCACAAATCTTCTTCTTGCCTCTGGCTTGTTTTACGAGAAGTACATTTACACTTGTGGCTCTTGTATATTGATGTAGAATCAAGAAGCTGACATTGAGCAAGGTGCTGGGTTTTTATATTATTTTTACATCTAGTACATTTCACAAGGTGGTGACACAGATTAATGATAACCAAATAAAAATAAAATCTCCTATGCTGCTTCATGACCTCTGGAAATAAAGTGCTGTCATGTTATCTTCTGAATAAAATAAGGGCAATGCTGTTAAACTGAAGTCCAAGGTACAAAGGATCTCTCCACTAAAAGATCATGTAGTGGCAGCCTCTTCCATTCAACAACATATTTATTGAGTTTACGCATTCCTTTTATTATATTTTCTCCTTTTATTTTGTATTCCATGTGAGCTTGTCTTTCTCTTTGACTTTCAAACTTCCACCCAGCCCTATACATAATCCTTTCAGCTTATGTTTTCCCATGTAAAATGAGGGTAGTTATTTAGAAAAGTAGTTATCTTCCTTAATTATGCACATGGCTTTTTATCCTTTATATAGCAATAATTACCTCCATTTTAGTGTGCTCTAATTCAAAATAGGGTGACTGCATGTTGTCTACAGTAAATTTGCTGTGAATTTTCTCAAGAGGAAGAAGAAAGGGTTATTAGTGTGCGGATGTTATTATGGAATACAGATACTAGATAACACTTACACAAATGTAAAAAACAGCAAAAAAATACATGAATAATTATTTCCATTGTGGTCAGCTGCATTAGCTATTTATCTCACGGAATTCTTTTTACGTTTATCAGTGGTAGTGACCTCAAGAAAAGTGTCAACATTCAACAATTGAGACATTTGTTTTTTATTTGCTTTGTTTTTATTGTTTTGGGATTTTTTTTTTTTTTTAAAGATCTGTACTTTTAGGGCATAATTGCGAGTCAATGGTTAGCATTGTTGACTTCCAGTACTGAACACTTGAGTTCAAATGGAGCCAAAGAAAACTCTGCATGAACTCTGTTTGTCCTTTCAGTGTTTAAAGCAAGTTTCCTCTGGTTTCTTCCCACACTCCAAGAAGCATGCCTACAAACGGTTGATTGACTTTCCAGCTCTTCAGCGGCTATCCGACATACCTTCTAAGCAAAGCTGTTGTCTAAAACTTGAATGACCATTAAAAGGTATGCACTGTATACTAATCAGCGGGTCCTTCTTGGGTAATTGTCTAAGAGAGATCATGCAGCTAGCGCTACTAGCATACTGATGCTCTCCTAGTATGAATGGATTCCTTAGAATGAGCACCTTTGTGACAGATCCTTGACTCTTTGCTAGAGGTCCTTGGTAATGTTCTATAATATTCTTGTCATGCGTGGACATATCATATGTGTAGCCTGTGGGTAAGGGGTCCTATTATTTTTATTAAAATGATTACAGTACTTTCTACTGCCTACTAGATTACATGCAAAGAAACTGCTTTAATAATGATAATGGCTTACTAAAGAAATAGTCCCACCGTTGAAGGTTACAATGTGGTGATCAGTGATGATAGAGGAGCCCACATACTTTGTTTGCACAAGCGCCTTCTGCCATATATGTCCTCCTTTCATTATATATATATATATATATATATATATATATATATATATATATATATATACAGTAGTTTTGAATGCACCAGCATATTGAATTCAATATATCCAATCCAGCAAGGACACCATTACTTTATATTAGAGTTAGGTAAACAGATCACACACTGTGAAGACTTTTACTTTTTAAAGTGTGCAGAATGAACCAGCTGCTATATCTACATAAGGAGCAAAAATCCGGTAAAATTTATTGAAGATTTTTTTGCTGAACGTAAATCCTGTTTTTTTTTTTTTAACATTTAGATTAAATGGGAGTTATATAGGATAAATATGCCCTATAATCAGTTATAAAAAAATGTGATATCCATGCATCATCATACACTGTCCTATAACCCTTCTTATCCTTCATTTATCAATGGATTTCTGGCAAAAGCCAACAAAGAGATAAAGTAAGTGAACAAAAACACTTTATCCTCTACTTACTAGGAAGAGATTTGCTTTGTACCTAAAGTTCAGACTTTCTTATTAGTGTATTCAGCACTAAAAGGCAATTTTTACTTAAACTACCTATTGTATTATTCATGTTAGATTTAAAGGATTTTATAGAACAAAAGGAGTACTTTATTTGAAGCAACCGACCATGATGTCTTAACAGCATCAATGCAATGAAATAGATAAAGGCATGTTATTAAGTATTTTTGTACGATACAAAATCTGGCCTGGAATCAGGAGGGCTAAGTGTGTATCAATGTAAGCAATCTATGTTAGATCATGTTTTCTGCTGTAGAGTAATATGAAAATAAATACCAGAAAATGATTGCAAACCAAGAATGTGTAACATATACAGTAGGATTAGAAAATCTGCCACAAATAGTTCAAGCATATAACTGTACCATACATGATGCAGCTGGTTATGTACCTTTCTTTTTGCTGTATGGTAGGACATCTCGATTACCAGTGGACCTGCTATTTGACATGGATAAAAATAAAGAGGTAGCGCTACCTAAAGCATATGCTGAAAAATTGGCTTAAAAAATAAAGCACGCTTATGAAATTGCTTCTGCAAGTAGCAAAAGTCTTACAGAAAGATAAAATATACACTATATGGACAAAAATATTAGGACACCTACACATTACACCTACAGGAACTTTTTTATGACATCCCATTCTAAAGCCATAGGCCTTAATATGGAGTTGGTCCCCCCTTTGCAGCTAAAACAGTTTCCACTCTTCTCGGAATGCATTCTACAAGATTTGGAGGATGTCTGTGGGAATTTCTGCCCATTAATCCAGAAGAGAATTTGTGAGGTCAGACGCTGATGTTGGAAGAGAGGGCTTTGCTTGCAGTCTCTGTTCTAGTTTATCCCAAAGGTGTTTGATGTGGCTGAGGACAGGGCTTTGGCGGGCCTGTCAAGTTCTTCCACACCAACCCCACCCAACCATGCCTTTATGGACCTTGCTTTGTGCATTGGGGCACAGTCTTGCAGGAACATAAAAAGGCCGAAGCCAAAACTGCTCCCACAAAGTTGGAAGGATACAACTGTCCAAAATGTCCTGGTATGCTAAAGTATTAAGATTTGCCTTCACTGGAACTAAGGGGCCTAGGCCAACCCCTGAAAAACATTGTATTATTGTATTATTATTGTATTATCTCTCCTCCACCAACTTTACCATTAGCGCAATGCAGTCAGGCAGGTAATGTTACATAGTTACATAGTTAGTACGGTTGAAAAAAGACACATGTCCATCAAGTTCAACCAAGGAATGGGAAAGGGAAGGGAAACATTTCTACACATAGGAACTAATATTTTTTTTGTTCTTGGAAATTATCTAAGCCTTTTTTAAAGCCATCTACTGTAGCTACTGTGATCAGCTCCTGCGGTAGACTATTCCATAGAGTCACAGTTCTCACAGTAAAGTAGGCTTGTCGCCTCTGCGGATTTAACCTTTTCTTCTCCAGATGGAGGGAGTACCCCGTTGTTTTTTGAGGGGGTTTTACATGGAACAGGATTTCACCATATTTTTTGTATGTGCCATTCATATATTTAAATAAGTTAATCATGTCCCCCCTTAGTCGTCTCTTTTCAAGGTTAAATAAGTATAATTATTTTCATCTTTCCTCATAACTTAGATTCTCCATGCCCCTTATTAGCTTCGTTGCTCTTCTTTGTATTTTTTCCAACTCCAGGGCATCCTTTCTATGAACTGGAGCCCAGAAGTGAACTGCATATTCTAGATTAGGCCTCACTAATGCTTTGTAAAGTGGTAATATTATAGCCCTGTCCCGCGAGTCCATGCCTCTTTTAATACACAACAATATCTTGCTGGCCTTTGAAGCAGCTGATTGACATTGCATGCTGTTATTTAGTTTATGATCTAAAAGTACAAACAGATCATTCTCAACAAATGGCTCCCCCAGTATAGCTCCCCGTAGGACATATGATGTATGCAGATTGTCGGTACCCAGATTCAGAACTTTACATTTATCTACATTAAACCTGATTTGCCAAGTGGATGCTCAAACACTTAGTGTGTCCAAATCAACTTGCAATTTACGAACATCTTCCATAGACTGAACATTACTACATAGCTTGGGGTCATCTGCAAAAATAGAAATAGTGCTATTAATCCCATCCTCTATATTATTAACCCCTTCCTGTCATAAACAACTTTCAGATTTTATTTTCCTTTTTTTCCTCCCCACCTTCTAAAAGCCATAACTTTTTTATTTTGCCGTCGATATAGTCCTATGAGGGCTTGATTTTTGTGGGACAAGTTGTAGTTTTTTGTAGCACCATTTATTGTGCCATATAATGTACTAGGAAATGGAGGAAAAAAAAATTTTTGGGGTAGAAAATGAAAGAAACTGCGATTCCTTCATTGTTTTTTGCGCTTAGTTTTAGTTGAATAATAGTGGTCCCAGCACGGAACCCTGGGGTACACCACTTATAACCGGGGTGTAGCGTCCATCACCTCCCGACGCCCGCAGCCATGGATCTGTGAGCGCTGGTCCCCATCTCCTTCCTAGGAGACGCCAGCGCTCGCTTCCACTCCGTTCGGCTGTGTTCCGTAGGGTGCGCGCGCACGCTCGTGCCCGGCCTTTAAGGGCCAGCGTGCACAAATAGGAGGAAGTCATCATCATCAACTGCCACGATTTCCTGGTCTATAAGAAGGCCCCTGGCCTTCTAATCCTTGCCTGAGCGTTGTTAGTTTTCCCAGTCTGTCTTGCAAATCGTCCCTTAGTGTTTCCCGTTCCTGTTGTTACCCGTGCCTTGTTCCCCGTTCCTGTTTCCCGTGCTGTGCCTTAGTATCAAGTCGTGCCACGTCCGGTGTCTTCTACCACGTCCTGAGGAATCCGCCACTTCCGGTGTCTTCTAGCACGTCCTGAGGAATCCGCCACGTCCCGTGTCATCTGCCACGTCCGGAGGAATCCGCCATGTCCTGTGTCATATGCCACATCCGGAGGAATCCGTCACGTCCTGTGTCATCTGCCACATCCGGAGGAATACGCCACGTCTGGCGCAACTTGCGGTAATTGATAAATTTTGACAATTAAAACTTATTTTAAACGTTTACACAGGCAGAATAATTGTAACTTGCGGCTCCTGTGTCATCCGCCATGTTTGGCGCTATCTGCTGCAACCATCTCCATCTGTGCCAGAGCTGCGGCCACCGTCTGGACTATACAGGTACTCTTGTGCGGGACATTGTATTTCTGGGGTGTCCTGTTGTTTGGCCAGCTGTCCCCCCCCCCCGCTACGGCGGTACGGCCTAGTGGGTCCACTAACCCGTTTCGTGACAGTACGCTCATGCCATGGACCCCGCTGGTCAACCTGAGACTTTGACGACACAAGCCATGCTGGCCGAGATGAAGGATCTCCAGTCACGACAAGACCAGCTCCTCCTGTCGGTGAACGCCATAGCCCATCGGTTGCTTGCTCCAACCACAGTCGTCACCGCACCCGTTCCTGCGGTTCCTCCTGCTACACTTCCTGTCTGTACCGGTACCAACCCCCTGTGTTTCTTGCCGCTACCTCCACGCTATGACGGAGATCTGAGGTCCTGCAGGGGATTTTTGAATCAGTGCCTGATCCATTTCAGACTACATGCCAGGTCCTTCTGTTCGGATGACGTCAGGATCGCCTTCATCATCTCTCTCCTTACTGGCAAAGCCCTGGCATGGGCTAATCATCTGTGGGAACATCAGGGACCAGAGACCCGTGACTTGCAGTGCTTCTTACAGACCTTCCGCTCGATCTTTGAGGAACCTGGGAGAGTTTCTTCGGCTGCTGCATCCTTATAACCCTACACCAGGGAGACCTCTCCGTGGGCGAGTATGCCATCCAGTTCCGTATCCTGGCTGCTGAATTGACCTGGAACAACGAGGCTTTTGTGGCTAATTCTGGCAGGGACTATCTTCAGGGATCTGCCACCTACCCTGGACGATCTTATCCTACTCGCCTCCCGGGTTGACATGAGGATCCGGGAACGTTCCCAAGAGGTTCTCCGGGAGAGAGAACTTCCTAGGCTGGATTCTGCTGTCCTGCAATCCCCCTCAGTCGTCCTACCAGAGGATCCGATGCAGGGTAATTATGTCAAATTGTCTACCCAGGAGAAGCAACGCAGACACACTTCTGGACTTTGTCTGTATTGCGGCCGTGGAGGCCATGTTGTGCGCCTGTGTCCCTAGAGGCCGGAGAGACCCCATCGCCTAGGATTGGTTGGAGAGACAACCCTAGGTGGAACGGAATCTAACAGAGCATTCGGTTAGAAATTGACTATTCCTGTGACCCTGGTATCCGGCGAGAGGACGCATCAAGTTTCTGCCTATCTTGACTCTGGCTCTGCTGCTAACTTCATCCAGAAAGAGCTCGTGGATCATCTTCAGTTGCCCACAGTTCCCCTAGAAACGTCTTTGGCTGTTGCCTCAGTTAATGAACTGCCTCTGCCTGATCCCATCATTTCTAAAACCAAGCCGTTGAAGCTCCAGGTTGGAGTCCTGCATTCTGAATTAATTTCTTTCCTTGTTTTCCCAAGGCCATCAATCCTGTTCTGCTGGGCCTGCCTTGGCTTCGCCTACATGCCCCAGTCCTGGACTGGAATTCTGGAGAGGTTCTCCAATGGGGCTCCAAGTGCCATGGTCGTTGTCTGTTGCAGATTCATCCTGTCAAGCCTCCTCTGCCTCAATCGTTGGTGGGACTGCCTCTCCATTTTGCTCAGTATGCAGATGTTTTCAGCAAAAGGGAGGCTGAGACGCTGCCTCCACATCGGACCTTTTTATGCCCCATTGAACTGGTTCCTAATGCCTCTCTCCCCTGTGGACGGGTATATCCTCTCTCCTTGCCTGACTCTCTATCCATGTCGGCCTATATCAAGGAGAATCTGGAGAGGGGTTTTATACGAAAGTCTTCCTCCCCGGCCGGGGCTGGATTCTTCTTTGTTAAATAGAAGGATGGATCCCTTCGTCCCTGCATTGACTACCAGGGCCTCAACCTGATCACAGTCAAGAACAAATACCCGTTGCCACTCATTTCTGAGCTGTTTGATCGCATATGAGGAGCCAAAAATGTTTCTAAGCTAGACCTGCGGGGGGCTTACAATCTAGTCCGGATTCGCCGGGTTGATGAATGGAAGACTGCATTTAAAACCCGGGACGGGCACTACGAATACATAGTGATGCCCTTTGAACTGTGTAACGCTCCCGCAGTGTTTCAGGAGTTCATTAACTATATCTTCCGGGATCTACTCTATGTCTGTGTTGTTGTTTATCTCGATGATATTTTGATTTTCTCCCCAGATCCGACGACTCATCGGAGGCATGTCCGTCAGGTTCTACTACGATTGAGGGAGAATCATTTATACGCCAAGCTGGAGAAGTGTGTCTTTGAGAAGAGTTCTCTGCCCTTCCTGGGCTACATCATCTCAGATCAAGGCCTCAAGATGGATCCTGAGAAAGTGAAAGCTGTCCTGGAGTGGCCACGTCCTCAAGGCTTAAGGGTCATACAGCGGTTCCTGGGATTCGCCAATTTCTACCGGCAGTTTATTCCTAACTTCTCTTCTCTGACGGCTCCCATCTGGACCCTTACCAAGAAGGGTGTGAAGGCCAAAGTGTGGACTCCAGATGCAGAGTCCTCATTTGATAGCCACAAGAAAGCCTTCACTTCAGCCTCGATCCTCCATCATCCTGACGTATCTTGGCAGTTCTCACTGGAAGTGGACGCTTCCTCTGTTGGTGCAGGTGCACTCCTGTTTCAGAGGAGCTCCAAAGGAAAGGCAGTAGTATAAGGCTACTACTCAAGACTGTTTTCTTCTGCTGAGCGCAATTACATTGGAGATCGGGAGTTGCTGGCCATCAAATTGGCTCTGGAGGAGTGGAGACATCTTCTGGAGGACGCTGCTCACCCCATCCTGATCTTCACCAACCACAAGAACCTTAGTTACCTTCAGTCTGCACAACGACTGAATCCCCGTCAAGCCAGGGGGTCGCTGTTCTTCACCCGTTTTCAGTTTGTGCTCCACTACCGTCCCGCGGACAAGAATGTGAGGGCCGATGCCCTGTCCAGATCGTTTGAGACGGAAGACACCGTGGAGTCCCTTCAGACCAATATAGATTGTCACTGCTAATCCTCTGCAGGTTAGAGACATCCCTCCTGGGAGGACTTTTGTTCGGTTGGCAGACAGGAGAAGAATTCTCCGCTAGGGACATAGTTCTAAACTTGCTGGGCACGCTGGTGTCCGTAATACCCGAAACCTGATTGCTCGTCACTTTTGGTGGCCCACGCTACCTAAAGATATTCTGGACTTTGTCTCTTCTTGCACGGTGTGTGCCTCTAACAAAGTGACTCACTCCAAGCCTGCCGGCCTGCTTCAACCTCTGCCTGTACCCAATGCCCCCTGGCAGCACATTGCGATGGACTTCGTCACAGACCTTCCCCCCTCAGCAGGATGTAACACTGTCTGGGTGGTGGTGGACTGGTTCTCTAAGATGGCTCATTTTATCCCGCTGACCTTCTGCTCCTCGTCTGGCGAGTCTCTTCATTCTACACATCTTTCGCTTGCATAGCTTGCCTCTACACATCGTGTCAGATCGGGGTATTCAGTTTACCTCTAAGTTCTGGAGAGCCCTCTCTAAACTCCTGGATGTGAGTTTGAACTTTTCCTCAGCCTACCACCCCCAGTCCAATGGGCAAGTTGAAAGGATCAACCAGATCATGGAAAATTATCTCCGCCACTTCATCTCTTCACAGCACGATAACTGGGTACAGCTTCTTCCATGGGCCGAGTTTTCATACAACAAACATACAAGTGAGTCCACCACTTCCACTCCGTTTCACATCGTGTACAGTCAACATCCCAGAGTCCCTCTTCCTGTGTCGACTTCATCTCAGGTTCCCGCTGCTGACTCTGCATATGGGGACTTCCTGCAAATCTGGCAACAGACCCGGTCCTCTATTTTGCTGGCAGTGGTTCGCATGAAGCGAAAGGCAGATAAAAGGAGAAGAGAGCCGCCTTAGTATCTTCCGGGGACTAAAGTCTGGCTGTCCTCTTGGAACATTCGCTTGAGGGTGCTTTCATACAAGTTTGCTCCCAGGTTCCTTGATCCTTTTGAGATCCTGCAACAAATCAACCCTGTCTCCTATAAGCTGCGGCTGCCTCCTACCCTCAGAATCCCTAACTCCTTCCATGTGTCCCTCCTGAAACCAGTGGTCCTGAACTGCTACAGCAAGACTTCTAGTTCCACAGTTGCTCCCAGCGGTCCTTCTGATGTATTCGAGGTAAAGGAGATCCTGGACTGCAAAAGAATAGGAGGAAGGACTTTCTATTTGGTAGACTGGAGAGGGTTTGGTCCTGAGGAGAGGTCCTGGGAGCCTTAAGAGAACCTCAGCGCTCCTGCTCTTATTAAAAAGTTCCTCTCTCGCTCTGGCCCCAAGAAGAGGGGGCATAAGAGGGGGGATACTGTAGCGTCCATGGCCGCGGGCCGTCGGGTTTACTCACCTCCGATGCCCGCAGCCATGGATCTGTGAGCGCTGGTCCCCATCTCCTTCCTAGGAGATGCCAGCGCTCACTTCCGTAGGGTGCGCGCGCACGCTCGTGCCCGGCCTTTAAGGGCCAGCGTGCGCAAATAGGAGGAAGTCATCATCATCAACTGCCACGATTTCCTGGTTTATAAGAAGGCCCCTGGCCTTCTAATCCTTGCCTGAGCGTTGTTAGTTTTCCCAGTCTGTCTTGCAAATAGTCCCTTAGTGTTTCCCGTTGCTGTTGTTACTCGTGCCTTGTTCCCTGTTCCTGTTTCCCGTGCTGTGCCTTAGTATCAAGTCGTGCCACGTCCGGTGTCTTCTGCCACATCCTGAGAAATTCGCCACGTCCGGTGTCTTCTGCCACGTCCTGAGGAATTTGCCACGTCCCATGTCATCTGCCACGTCCGGAGGAATCCGCCACGTCCTGTGTCATCTGCCACGTCCGGAGGAATCCACCACGTCTTGTGTCATCTGCCACGTCCGGAGGAATCCGCCACGTCTGGCACAACTTGCGGCTCCTGTGTCATCCGCCACGTTTGGCGCTATCTGCTGCAACCATCTCCATCTGTGCCAGAGCTGCGGCCACCGTCTGGACTATACAGGTACTCTTGTGCGGGACATTGTATTTCTGGGGTGTCCTGTTGTTTGGCCAGCTGCCTCCCCGCTACGGCGGTACAGCCTAGTGGGTCCACTAATCCGCTTCGTGACACGGGGAACATTCAGAGTAGGAATCATTGACCACAACTCTCTGGATACTGTCCTGGAGCCAATTCTCAATTACAAACTATACTTTATAAACCTATAGTCCTTAATTTATCCATTAGACGTCTATGAGGGACAGTGTCCAATGCCTTTGCAAAGTTCAAAAAGACTATATCCACAGCGGCCCCTCTTTCTAGGCTTCTACTCCCGTCTTCATAAAAACAAATCAGGTTGGTTTGACAACTTCTGTCCTTAGTAAAACAATGCTGGCTGTCACTTATAGTACTATTATTTGTCACATAATCCTGTATATAGTCCCTCAATAGCCCCTCAAACATTTTTCCCATGATGGATGTTAAGCATACTGGTCTATAATTACCCGGGGAAGACCTAGAGCCCTTTTTGAAAATAGGCACCACATTTGCCCTGCGCCAGTCCCTTGGCACTATACCAGTCACTAGAGAATCTCTGAATATTATGAAGAGGGGGACAGAAATAACTGAACTAAGCTCTTTAAGAGCTCTAGGGTGTAACCCATCTGGTCCCGGGGCCTTGTGTACATTTATTTTATGTAACTTAGCTTGGACCATATCTGCAGTCAGCCAATTCAGTATATCAACTGATATATTAACAGCACTGGCACCAGCTATATCAGCTGCTCTTTCTTCTGCTGTATATACAGAGCTAAATAACCCATTTAGTAGCTATGCCTTCTCTTGATCCCCTATGACCAACTCCCCATTACCACTATTTAGGGGGCCTACATGTTCAGACCTTGGCTTTTTTGCATTTATATATTTGAAGAATTTTTGGGGATTTGTTTTACTATCATCGGCCACCTGCCTTTCATTTTGTATTTTTGCTGATTTTATTACTTTTTTACAGATTTTATTAAGCTCTTTATAATTTACAAAGGCTACAGCTGTACCCTCAGATTTGTGTTTTTCAAATGCCCTTTTTTTTGTCATATATTGCACTTTTTACCGAAGGTGTAAGCCATGTGGGGTTTAATTTTAGTCGTTTATACTTCTTACCTATAGGAATAAATTTTGCACTATAATTACCCAAAATAGATTTGAAAAACTCCCATTTATCATTCGTACCATTATTTGACATTAGATCTTCCCAGCCTATATCCTGAATTGCAGCCCTCATCCTGGGGAAATTTTCCTTCTTAAAATTAAGTGTTTTGCCCTCCCAGCCTGCGTTTGTTTTTTACAGTATAGGTAAAATGTAACTATTTTGTGATCACTGTTACTGAGGTTTTCACGAACATTGACGTTCCCAACAAGCTCTGCATTATTAGAAATGACGAGATCCAACAGAGCTTCACCTCTAGTCGGGTCTTCCACAAACTGGCCCATAAAATTTTCCTTCAACAGGTTGAGGAAATCTCTCCCCTTTGCAGTTGAAGCCGAACCATGACGCCAATTAATATCCCTGTAATTAAAATCTCCCATTATCACTACAGTACCCGCCTGTGCTGCCCGCTCCATCTGTTTATATAGCTGACCTTCCATCTCCTCAGTTATATTGGGGGGTCTATAGATTACACCAAAAGTAATTTTTTTCAGTGTTTACCTCCCTTTGTAATTCCACCCACAAGCTTTCAATCTCCTCACAATCTTCACCCACTGTTGTCTCTTTCACACTCAGCTTCATATCACTTCTCATATACAGACATACACCACTGCTTTTCCTATTTGTCCTGTTTTTTTTGTGAAACTGTGTAAAGCCCTGTACATTTACATCCAGTCATGTGAAGAGTCTAACCATGTTTCAGCAACACCAACTATATCGATATGTTCCTCCAGTACCAAGGCCTCTAGCTACCCCATTTTGCTTGCTAGACTTCTGGCATTTGTGAATATACACTTTAACTTGCCTTTCAATTTTTCACATTCAGTATCAGAAATTTGATTATTTGATATTATTTGGACATTTTTATTTGTCATTGCTGTTTTGTATGCCATGAAGCTCTCGGCACACAGTTTTTCTGTAACTGTTAATGCCAGAGGAGGTTTGGAACTCTGCAGTTATTGAGTCAGCAGAGCGTTGGTGACTTCTGTGCACTATACAGCGCTGACTCGGCGACCCCGCTCTGTATTTTTACGTGATCTGCAACTTCCGGGCTGAGTTGTTGTGGTTCCGAAACACTTCCACTTTGCAATAATACCCCTCACAGTTGATCGTGGAATATCTAGGAGGGAGAAAATTTTACAAACTGACTTGTTGCTACTTTGGCATCCTATTACAGTACGATGCTCAAACTAAGTGAGCTCCTTAAAACTGACCAATTCTTTTAAAAATGTTTGTAAAGGCAGACTGAATGCCCAGGTGCTTAAATTTATGCACCTTTGGCAATAGGACTGAATAAAACAGCTAAATTCAATTATTAAAAGGTGTATCTCAATACTTTTGTCCATATAGTGTATTATTATCAGAAAGTAAAGGAAGTTGAAATTCAACCAGTTGATTGTATCCTGGTTAGAAACTTGTCAGAAAGAGGTGGCCCAGGAAAGTGTCATTCTTTTTTTTTTTTTTTTTTTTTATAGGGTTATAGAACAAGTAGGGCAAGAATATATTTACAGAGTAAAACCATAGAGAGAACATAAACCTTCATGGTCTTTGACCGCAACTTACTGCATCCAGTTAATGACTTACCATTAAAGAGCAATATTTCTACAAATAATAGAAAACACAAAACTACCACTATGCCGAAGACTTATTCAGATAATAGGACTGAGGAAAACTTTAGTTGACAGGTACCCCATGGAGACGCAGGATGTGTTTGACAAACATGGTAGCTAACGTCTTGGCATTGGGTAGTTTCTTGAGGGGCACAAAGTGGCACATCTTACTGAAGCGGTCTACTACAACCCACACCACCGACTTGCCTTGAGATGGAGGCAAATCGGTGATAAAATCCATGGAGATATGGGTCCAAGGTCTCTGGGGAATTGGCAAAGAACATAGTAAGCCCGCTGGTCGGGACCTGGGAGTCTTGGACCTAGCACAAATTTCACAAGCGGCGACGTAGGCCTTAACGTCTTTAGGCAACCCAGGCCACCAATAGTTTGTAGCAATGAGGTGCTTGGTACCCAGGATGCCTGGGGTGGCCAGATAGTGAAGAGTCATGATTTTCCCTGAGTACCCTTAGCCGGAATTCCAGGGGAACAAACAGCTTGTTCTCAGGAAGGTTCCCGGGAGCTGAACCTTTATCAGCCGCAATTTCGGAGACTAAGTCAGAATCAACAGAGGATATGATTATACCTGGGGGCAAAACACAAGCAGGATCTTCCGCCGAAGGAGGGCTGGCCATGAAGCTACACGACAGTGTATCAGCTTTAATATTTTTAGACCCAGCACTATAGGTGACCACAAAGTTGAATCTAGTAAAAAACAACGCCCACGGAGCTTGTCTCGGGTTTAGCCTCTGGGCAGATTATAGGAAAACCAGATTCTTGTGGTCGGTAAGGACAGTTACCTGGTGCCTAACCCCTCCAAGAAGTGGCGCCACTCGTCAAATGCCCATTTAATGGCTAAGAGTTTGTGGTTGCCCACGTCAAAGTTACTCTCAGTGGGCGAGAACTTCCTGAAGAAGTAGGCACAGGGACGGAGATGGGTGAGGGACCTGGTACGCTGGGACAAGACAGCACCCACTCCCACCTCGGAGGCGTCAACCTTCACGATGAATGGCTCTATTTGGTTAGGCTGAATCAGCACTGGGGCAGAGATAAAGCACTTCTTAAGGATCTCAAAAGCCTGGACCGCCTCCGGAGGCCAGTGGAGGAGATCAGCACCTTTGCGAGTAAGATCCGTAAGAGGCTTAGCGATGACCGAGAAGTTAGCAATAAATCTCCTGTAATAATTAGCAAACCCCAGGAAGCACTGTAACGCCTTCAGGGAGGCAGGTTGGACCCATTCAGCCACAGCCTGAACCTTGGCAGGGTCCATGCGGAATTCATTAGGAGTGAGGATTTGACCCAAAAATGGTATCTCCGGCACCCCAAACACACATTTTTCGGATTTAGCAAAGAGTTTGTTTTCCCGAAGGGCCTGGAGCACCTTCCTGACAAGCTCAATTTGGGAGGACCAGTCCTTGGAAAACACAAGTATGTCATCAAGGTATACTACAAGAAATACCCCCAGGAAGTCTCTTAAAATCGAATTTATGAAATTCTGGAAGACCGCGGGAGCATTACACAACCCAAAAGGCATCACGAGGTATTCGAAATGACCTTCGGGCGTGTTAAACGCAGTCTTCCACTCATCCCCTTCTCTGATTCGGATAAGGTTATAAGCCCCCCGAAGATCAAACTTAGAGAACCATTGGGCCCCCTGAACCTGATTGAAAAGATCAGGAATCAAAGGAAGGGGATACTGGTTCCTTACAGTGACCTTATTCAAGTATCGGTAATCGATGCACGGCCTAAGACCATCATCCTTCTTCCCTACGAAGTAGCCAGCACCTACCGGAGAAGTAGAGGGGCGAATGTAACCATTGGCCAGGCTTTCCTGGATATATTCTCTCAGGGCCTCATGTTCGGGACAAGAGAGATTAAAAATCCTACCCTTGGGGAGTTTAGCTCCTGTTACCAAATCGATTGGTCAATCGTATTCTCTATGAGGAGGTAACACTTAGGAGGCCTTTTTAGAAAAAACATCAGCGAAGTCCTGAATAAACTCAGGTAGAGTGTTTACCTCCTCAGGGAGAGAAATAAAATTAACAGGAAAACAGGACGTCATGCTTTCATTACCCCATTTGGTAAGATCCCCAGTATTCCAGTTAAACGTAGGATTATGCATCTGCAACCAGGGAAGGCTTAAAACCAAATCGGACGATAATCCCTGCATCACCAGTACAGAGCACTGCTCCAAATGAATGGAAGCCAACAATTAATTAAAAAACAGGGGTATGCTGCGTAAAATAACCATTAGCAAGTGGAGTGGAGTTGATAGCCACTACCGGGACAGGTTTAGGCAAATCAATCAATGGCATAGCTAGAGACATAGCAAAGTCCACAGACAGAATATTAGCAGAAGACCCTGAATCCATGAAGGCACTGCCAGTGGCAGACCTACCCTGAAAAGAGACCTGAAAGTGGAGCAAGATCTTATTAGGTTTTATATTTACGGGAAATACCTGTGCGCCCAAGCAACCTCCCCGATGGTCATTTAGGCGCAGAAGTTTTCCGGCTGCTTATTCTTACGCCTTGGACAGTTGTTTACTTGATGCTTGTCATCCCCACAGTAGAAGCAGAGACCATTCTTCCTGTGGAGCTCTCTACGTTGTTGGGGAGACACGGAGGCCCCGAGTTGCATTGGTTCATCTGAGATTCCTGTGGAAGAATGAAGCAGCGGAACCTTGGGAGCCATCATGGGGGAGCCAGAGGAGAAGGCACAAAAATGTTCAAGTCGTCATTCCCTGAGATGACGGTCAAGACGTACCGCTAAAGCCATAACCTGATCTATATAGTCAGAAGAGGGATAGCTAACTAATAGGTCTTTCAGGGAGTTCGACAGACCCAATCTAAACTGGCACCTCAAGGCGGTGTCATTCCACCGAGAAGCTATGCACCACTTCCTAAAGTCAGAACAGTACTCCTCAACGGGTCTCTTACCCTGACATAAGGTCACCAGCGAACTCTCGGCAAAGGCAGTCTTGTCAGTCTCGTCATAGATGAGCCCGAGAGCAGAAAAAAAAAGGTCAACAGAGGAAAGTTCAGGGGTGTCAGGAGCCAAGGAGAAGGCCCATTCTTGTGGGCCGTCCTGGAGCCGGGACATAATTATACCCACTTGCTGGCTCTCAGAACCTGAGGAGTGGGGTCTTAATCGTAAATAGAGCCTACAACTCTCGCGAAAGGAGAAAAAAGTCTTCCGGTCCCCTGAGAACCGGTCAGGCAACTTGAGGTGGGGTTCAAGAGGTGAGGTGGAGGGCACTACCTGGTTAGCATCACGCTGGTTGCACCTCTGAGCCAGGGCTTGGACCTGTAGGGAGAGAAACTGCATTTGCTGAGCCATGGTCTCAAGGGGGTCCATAGTTGTGTAGGAACCAGGGTAGAAAAGGTATATGGGCCTGTGATTATGTAATGATGGGGTAGGGAGACAGACAGTGTAGCCCTAATCTACCCGCCACTCAGTCCCTGCCTACTTGCATGGCCCATCCTAGGCGACGGCGTACAACTGGGCGACGGTCCCTAAGCTCAATAAGTGAACGACAGACAAACAGACAAGGGTACACAGAAGCTAAGGGAAATGGGACAGTTGCCCACGGCAACACCGTGAGCAACAAGAGTAGTGAACGAGCCGAGTCAAACCAGGAGTGTACGAGGTACCAAATGCAGAGCAGGAGAGTAGTCAGTAAAGCCAGGGTCAATTTGAAGCAGAGGTCAAAAGTACTAGCAGGAGCAGCAGAGCCAGGAAACCAGACAGAATCACAGGCAAAGGAAGAGCAGGAAATGATCGAGTCAATCTATCAGACCTAGGAGCAGATGCAGACTGATTAACCATGGGCGTCGACACAGAAGCTGTGTCTGGCAGATCCTTTACAAGTAACTAATATTTTTTTGTTCTAGGAAATTATCTAACCCTTTTTTAAAGCCATCTACTGTCCCTGCTGTGACCAGTTCCTGCGGTAGGCTATTCCATACATTCACAGTTCTCACAGTAAAGAAGGCTTGTTGCCTCTGCAGGTTGAACCTTTTTTTCTCCAGACGGAGGGAGTGCCCTCTTGTTTTTGGAGAGGGTTTTACATGAAACAGGATTTCACCATATTTTGTGTGTGTGCCATTAATATATTTATATAAATTAATCATGTCCCCCCTTAGTCGTCTTTTTTCAAGGCTAAATAGGTTTAATTCTTTTAATCTTTCCTCATAACTTAGATTCTCCATGCCCCTTATTAGCTTCGTTGCTCTTCTTTGTATTGTTTACAACTCCAGGTCATCCTTTCTATGAACTGGAGCCCAGAACTGAACTGCATATTCTAGATGAGGCCTCACTAATGCTTTGTAAAGTGGCAATATTACATCCCTGTCCCGCGAGTCCATGCCTCTTTTAATACACGACAATATCCTACTGGCCTTTGAAGCAGCTGATTGACACTGCATGCTGTTATTTAGTTTATGATTTACAAGTACACCCAGATCCTTCTCAACAAGTGACTCCCCCAGTGTAGCTCCCCCTAGGACATATGATGCATGCAGGTTGTTGGTGGTTCTTCCAAGCCTGGCATTGTGCCCAAACAGCAGTTTATTACGCGCTTAACCCCTTAAGGACACAGCCTGTTTTGGCCTTCAGGACACAGCCGATTTTTTCAAATCTGACATGTTTCACTTTATGTGGTAATAACTCCGGAATGCTTTTACCTATCCAAGCGATTCTGAGATTGTTTTCTCGTGACACATTGGACTTTATGATACTTGCAAAATTTGCTCGATACATTAAATATTTAATTGTGAAAAACACCAAAATGTAGCGAAAAATTGCAAAAATTTGCATTTTTCTAAATTTATATGTATCAGCTTGTAAGACAGATGGTAATACCACACAAAATTGTTGCTAATTAACATCACCCATATGTCTACTTTAGATTGGCATCGTTTTTTGAACATCCTTTTATTTTTCTATGACATCACAAGGCTTAGAACTTTAGCAGCAATTTCTCACATTTTCAAGAAAATTTCAAAAGGCTATTTTTACAGGGGCCAGTTCAGATGTGAAGTGGATTTTAGGGCCTTATATATTAGAAACCCTCGATAAGTCACCCCATTTTAAAAACTTCACCCCTCAAAGTATTCAAAACAGCATTTAGAAAGTTTCTTAACCCTTTAGATGTTTCACAGGAATTAAGGCAAACTAGATGTGAAATGTTCAAATTTCTTTTTTTTTTTGCAGAAATTCATTTTTCATCTATTTTTTTTGTAACACAGAAAGTTTTACCAGAGAAACACAACTCAATATCTATTGCCCAGATTCTGCAGTTTTTATAAATATCCCACATGTGGCCCTAGTGCACTTATTGACTGCAGCACCAGCCTCAGAAGCAAAGGAGCACCTAGAGGATTTTGGGGCCTCCTTTTTATTAGAAAATATTTTAGGCTCCATGTCGGATCTGAAAGGCTCTTGCGGCACCAAAACAGTGGAAATCCCCCAAAAGTGACACCATTTTGGAAACTATACCCCTTGAGGAAATTATCTAGGGGTATAGTGAGCATTTTGACCCCGCAGGTTTTTTGCAGAAATTATTGGAAGTAGGCCGTGAAAATGAAAATCTACATTCTTTCAAAGAAAATGTAGGTTTAGCTAATTTTTTCTAATTTCCACAAGGACTAAAAGGAGAAAATGCACCACTACTTTTGTAAAGCAATTTCTCCCGAGTAAAACAATACCCCGCATGTGGTCATAAACGGCTTTTTGGACACACGGCGGAGCTTAGAAGGGAAAGAGCGCCATTTGGCTTTTGGAGCTCAAATTTAGCAGTAATGGTTTGCGGAGACCACGTCGCATTTGCAAAGCTCCTAAGGGACCAAAACAGTGAAAACACCAAAAAAGTGACTCCATTTAGGAAACTACACCCCTTGAAGAATTCATCT
Source organism: Rhinoderma darwinii (assembly GCF_050947455.1). Lineage (NCBI taxonomy): Eukaryota > Metazoa > Chordata > Amphibia > Anura > Rhinodermatidae > Rhinoderma > Rhinoderma darwinii. The sequence continues at coordinate 120,817,511 of NC_134689.1, forward strand.
AGGGGTGTAGTGAGCATTTTGAACCCACAGGGGTTTCATAGATTTTATTAGAATTGGGCAGTGAAGATAAAAAAAATCCTTTTTTTCCAGTAAGACGTAGCTTTAGCTCAACATTTTTCATTTTCTCAACAAATAAAGGAATAAAAGAACCCCAACATTTGTAAAGCAACTTCTCTGGAGTACGGCAATACCCCATTTGTGGTCATAAACTGCTGTTTGGGCACACGGCAAGGATCAGAAGAGAAGGAGTGCCATTTGGCTTTTGGAGCACAGATTTTGCTGGATTGGCTTCTTGACACCATGTCACTTTTGCAAAGCTCCTAAGGTGTCAGTACAGTGGAAACTCCCCAAAAGTGATTCCATTCACAAAACTACACCCCTTGAGGAGTTCATCTAGGGGTGTAGTGAGCATTTTGACCCCACAGGTGTTTCATAGATTTTATTAGAATTGGGCAGTGAAAATAAAAAAAATCCTTTTTCTTCAATAAGACGTAGTTTTAGCTGAAAATGTTTCATATTCTCAACAAATAAATGTAAAAGAGCACCACAACACTTGTAAAGCAACTTCTCCTGTGTATGACAATACCACATATGTGGTCATAAACTGCTGTTTAGGCACAGAGTAGGGCACAGAAGGGAAGGAGCGCCATTTGGCTTTTGGAGTACAGATTTTGCTGGATTGGTTTCTGGGCGCTATATCGCATTTGCAAAGTCCCTGTGGGACCAAAACAGTGGATCCCCCCCAGAAGTGACCCCATTTTGGAAACTACACCCCTCAAGGTATTCACCTAGGGGTGTAGTGAGCATATTAACCCCACAGGTGATTGGCAGAAATTGGTGTGCACGTGATGTTGCAGAGTGAAAATGGTTTTTCAATAGATATGCCAATACCCAGCTTGTGCCACTGGAGACACACACCCCAAAAATTATTAAAAGGGTTCTCCCGGGTATGGCGATGCCATATATGTGGAAGTAAACTGCTGTTTGGGCACACTGTAGGGTTCAGAAGGGAGGTAGAGCCATTTGGCTTTTGGAGCGTGGATTTTGCTTGGTAGTAGTTTTGTTTGGAGTCTTACTGGTGTTTCCGTTTATAATGTGGGGGCACATGTAAGGCGGGCGGAGTATATAAGGGGCATAGTCAGGTGGTATAGTGGGGTAAAAAAATAAATAAATAATAATCCATAGATGTGTGTTATGCTGTGACACAATCCTTTCTGCACAGGCCGGTGTCGCACTAATAAATGGTCTTTACTTATCCCCCTTTTGGTCCGCACTCCGCACCTTTGCAGTTTGGGGAATTTTGCTGGGAAGTGTTGTCCTGGTATAATACGGGCACCCTCGCTTCCAGCAGATATGTTTGGGCCCTCCCCTTCCTGGATCCCTAATTTTAGGGGCCTTGATAATTCGCCACTTGAAACAGAAGAAATGTTCCCCTCGGGCTGCACAACTGCATATTTTTATTTCCTGGCTTATTGGTGCCTTGACTAATTTTATTTTTTCATAGACGTAGTGGTATGAGGGCTGTATTTTTTTACGGGACGAGCTGTAGTTATTATTGGTACAATTTTGGGGTACATGCGACTTTTTGATCACTTGTTATCCTTTTTTTTTTGGGTGGCAAGGTGACCAAAAAACAGCAATTCTGGCATATTTTTTTAGTTCTTTTTATACAGCGTTCGCCACGTGTTATAAATTACATGTTACCTTTATTCTGCGGGTCAGTCCGATTCCGGTGATACCTAATTTATAGCACTTTTTAAGTTTTACAACTTTTTGCACAATAAAATAACTTTTGTAAAGAGAATGGATTTTTTCTGTCGCCAAGTTGTGAGAGCCATAACGGTTTTAAATTTTTCGTCGGCGGAGCTGTATGAGGGCTTGTTTTTAGCGAGACGAGTTATAGTTTTTATAGACACCATTTTATGTACATGCGACGTTTTGATCACTTTTTATTTAAATTTTTGGAAGACAAAGTGACCAAAAAATAGCAATTATGTCAGTATTTTTTAGTTATTTTTTTTACGGCGTTCACTGTGCGGAATAAATAACATAATATTTTTATAGTTCAGGCCGTTACGGTCGCAGTGATACCAAATATGTATGGCTTTATTATTTTTTTCAATAATAAATGACTTGACAAGGGAAAAAGGGCGATTGTGTTTTGGGTTATTATTTGAAACTTTTATTGTATTTTTTACAACTTTTATTTTTACTTTTTTGACACTTTTTTTGACACTTTTCTTTAGTCCCACTAGGGGACATGAAGGTCCAACAGTTTGTTTGATGTTCTAATACATTGCACTACCTATGTAGTGCAATGTATTAGAACTGTCAGTTGTTCACTGACAGCAAGCCGATCAGGCTCCGCCTCTGGGCGGGGCCTAATCAGCTTACGTAATGGCAGACAGGAGTCCATTATTAGGGCTCCTGTTGCCATGGTAGCAGTCGCCAGCCTTGCCATCGCGTGGCAAGGCTGCCGATTTGCTACAAACCTCTAGGATGCAGCGATCACAATGGATCGCTGCATCGAAGGGGTTAATGCCAGGAATCGGAGCTAGCTCCGGTTCCTGGCGATAGATCGGGGTGTCCGCTGTAACATACAGCGGACACCCACTGCTGATGACGCCGGCTCAGCTTCTGAGCCGGAAGCTGAGCCGGCGCCATCTTGCCGATGGTACCGGAAGCCTCCTGGGCCCCGCCGACGACGGGGCATAGGAGGATTCCGTTGCTGGCGGACCGGGAGGTAAGCATTAGCCCTCCGATCGCCTTTGCAGCCACCGGCAACCCAGCGATCATGTTGCTGGGGCGCCGGTGGCTATAAACTCCTCACATGCTGCGATCGCTATTCAACGCAGCATGTGAGGGGTTAATCGGTCGGATCGGAGGCTAGCTCCGGTCCTGGCCGATACCTCAGGGTGCCAGCTGTAACATACAGCTGTCACCCGGCGGTGATGTCGCTGGCTCAGCTCCTGAGCCAGCTTCATCTCCATGACGTACAGTTACGTCAAGATGCGGGAACAGTCCATCTCCCATGACGTAACTGTACGTGATTTTGCGGGAAGGGGTTAAAGGGTAACTAAACATTTGACAAACTTCTGACATGTCATAGTAACATGTCAGAAGTTTTGATTGGTGGGGTTCCAAGCACTGAGACCCCCACTAGTCGCTAAAACTAAGCAGCAGAAGCGCTTGTGTGAGCGCTCAGCCGCTTTGTGTCTGTTCGGCTTTTTTCGGAAATCAATGTATCGGAGTACGGGCTCAATAGAAAGTCTATGAGCCCGTACTACGATGCAACGGCTTTCCGGAAAAAGCTGAACAGAAACTAAGCGGCTGAGTGTTCACACGAGTACTTCTGCCGCTTCGTTTTAGCGATTGGTGGGGGCCTCAGTGCTCGGACCCCCACCAATGAAAACTTCTGACATGTCACTATACAACATTTCACTTCAAAGACTTCGTAATTGTGGGCCAATGCTGTGTTAATCACTAAAATAGACCTTAAATGCACATGGTGCTCTTTCTCTCCTGAGCCCTGTCATATGTCCAAGCTTCTCTCCGCTGTTTACACAGATACTGTACACCGACCATAGGCATTATCCTGCTTCCACACACCTCAATACCAGTAACAAATACATTTGGCAAAATGTTGACCTGGTCTATAAGCATGTGTGTAATAAATCTTCCAAAAAGTGACATGATCTCTGATGTATTTAGAAATTTCACCAGTCCCAATTTAAGCCCCAATAGGAGATTTTCATAATGGTATAATGCCCATTTAGTGAATTTCTAAGCAAGGCAACATCATTCAGATCTACACATACACTATCCTGAGCCATTGTCCGTATCAATGTACAACACATCATGGCACCACCGATGTAAAGAAGTCACAGTGGATATGTCTGAAAATAAAGAGAATCTATCTAATTGGGGACAGCTCTTCTGGAAATGGTATTGTGTGTAGAAAGTACAAACACATAGTTGCCAACAGTCCCGAATTTGCCGGTACTGTCCAGAAATGACAGACAGTCCCGGCAAATTACTGTCCCGGCAACTGCCATATTCAATTGTATCTGCGTCCTCAGAGCATTGCCGTGGATTCCACTCCTGGAGGGAGCCCCTGAATTCATTGTCCATATATGGACACTGATGTCAGGGGCTAGTCCTGGATCAGAATTCCCGTCCAGAGCATTGCCGATGCTCTAACTGTCTATTCTGCTCCTAGAGGAACCCCCTGACAACCCTCTCCATATATGGACAGGTATGACAGGAGCTCCTCCTGGAGCGGAATTTCCACCAGAGCTGTAATGGCAGGAAGGAGGTGAAGGGAAAGTGAGCCCTAATCTACCCACCGCCCTGTCCCTGCCCACTTGCAACGACCCGCCCCAGGCGACGGGGCACAACTGGGCGGCGGTCCCCACGCTGTCCAAGTGCACGGGAGAACAAACAGGGAACACGCAAGGGAAGGGGCAGTAGCCCACGGAACGCCGCGAGGAAACGGAGCGGTGAACGAATAGTCAGGACCAGGATGAAGTGGAGTATACCAACGTGAGCACGGAGAAGGAAGCAAGCCAGGGGCAAAGCGAAGCAGGTAAAGCGGAACTGCAGCAAGGTAGAAGCACGGCAAAAGCAGGCTGGAGCAAGCAGCAGTGGGGCCAGGAATCCAGAAGAATTACAAGCACTGAGGAAGAGAACACGGCAGGTAATAAAGGACAGGGGGCGGAGCTAACTCCGACTGACCAGGCCGCGATAGGCTCTCCCACTCCTGAGCCTGCCACCCTGGTTGGTGGGAGACGGTGTCAGTCTAACAGGTCTGGCCTCAGGTGTGGATTGATTAATCCCAAGAGTATACCTAGACGTAGTACCTGGCAGATCCCTAACAGTACTCCCCCTTTTATGAGGGCCACCGGACCCTTACTAAGAGGACCCGGTTTAGTAGGGAAGAGAAGGTGGAACCTCCTGATCAATACCCCAGCGTGAACATCACGGGCAGGTACCCAAGTCCTCTCCACCGGCCCGTATCCTCTCCAATGGACCAGGTACTGGAGGGAGCCCTGGACCATCCTACTGTCCATAATCTTGGCCACCTCAAATTCCACCCCCTCAGGGGTGAGAACGGGAACAGGAGGTTTCCTCGAGGGGGACCAGGACTGGGAGCAGCGTTTGAGGAGGGAGGCATGGAAGACGTCATGTATGCGAAAGGATGGGGGCAGCTCCAGACGGAAGGATACAGGGTTGAGGACTTCAATGATCTTATAAGGTCCAATAAATCGGGGAGAAAACTTCCTGGACGGGACCTTAAGGCGCAAGTTCCTGGACGACAACCAGACCAAATCCCCGACGACAAACCGGGGGTTAGCAGAACGTCTACTATCAGCCTGAATCTTTTGTGCGCTCTGGGACGCCTCTAGGTTCTTCTGAACCTGGGCCCAGACTGTGCACAGTTCCCGATGAACATCCTCTACCTCAGGATTATTGGAACAACCAGGGGAAACGGAGGAGAACCTTGGGTTAAACCCGAAATTACAGAAAAACGGGGAGACCCCTGACGAGTTACTGACCCGGTTATTCAGGGAAAATTCAGCAAGGGGAAGTGACCCAATCGAATTGACAGTCAGAGATGAAACACCTTAAATATTGTTCCAGGGAATGGTTAGTCCTTTCCGTTTGGCCATTAGTTTCGGGATGGAAGGCGGAGGAGAAGGACAGATCAATCTCCAACTTTTTACAAAAAGCTCTCCAAAATAAGGAAACAAATTGTACCCCTCTGTCAGAAACGATATTGACTGGGGCCCCATGAAGATGCAGGATGTGTTTAACAAACAAAGAAGCTAACGTCTTGGCGTTAGGTAGCTTCTTAAGGGGCACAAAGTGGCACATCTTGCTGAAGCGGTCTACTACCCCCCACACCACCGACTTGCCCTGAGATGGGGGCAAATCGGTGATAAAATCCATGGAGATATGGGTCCAAGGTCTCTGGGGAATGGGCAAGGAACATAGTAGGCCCGCAGGTCGGGACCTAGGGGTTTTGGACCTAGCGCAAACCTCACAAGCGGCGACGTAAGCCCTAACGTCTTTAGGCAACCCAGGCCACCAATAGTTTCTGGTAATGAGGTGTTTGGTGCCCAAGATGCCAGGATGACCAGATAGAGCGGAGTCATGGTTTTCCCTGAGTACCCTTAGCCGGTATTGCAGGGGAACAAACAGTTTGTCCCCAGGGACGTTCCCGGGAGCTGAACCCTGATTAGCCGCAATATCAGAAGCTAAGTCAGAATCCGTGGCAGAAACGATTATACCAGGGGGTAAAATACAAGCAGGATCCTTCTCGGAAGGAGGATTGGCCATGAAACTACGTGACAGAGCATCAGCCTTAATATTCTTGGACCCAGCCCTATAGGTAACCAAGAAATTAAATCTGGTAAAGAATAGTGCCCACCGAGCTTGTCTAGGATTAAGCCTCCGGGCCGATTCTAGGAAAACCAGATTCTTGTGATCCGTAAGGACCGTTACCTGGTGTCTGGCCCCCTCCAGGAAGTGCCGCCACTCTTCAAAAGCCCATTTAATGGCTAGAAGTTCGCGATTGCCAATATCATAGTTACTCTCCGTGGGCGAAAACTTCCTAGAGAAGTAAGCACAGGGGCGGAGATGGGTGAGGGAGCTGGTACCCTGGGACAAGACGGCCCCCACTCCCACCTCGGATGCGTCAACCTCCACAATAAATGGCTCCTCTTGGTTGGGCTGAATCAGCACGGGGGCCGAGATAAAGCACTTCTTGAGGGTCTCAAAAGCATGGACGGCCTCAGGGGGCCAATGGAGGACATCAGCACCCTTGCGAGTAAGGTCCGTAAGAGGCTTAGCGACGACCGAGAAGTTGGCAATAAATCTCCTGTAATAGTTGGCGAACCCTAAAAAACACTGTAACGCCTTAAGGGAGGCAGGTTGGACCCATTCTGCCACAGCCTGAACCTTGGCAGGGTCCATGCGGAATTCATGAGGAGTGAGGATTTACCCTAAAAATGGTATCTCCTGTACCCCAAAGACACATTTTTCAGTCTTAGCAAACAGATTATTCTCCCGAAGGACCTGGAGCACCTTCCTGACATGCTCCACGTGGGAGGACCAGTCCTTGGAAAACACAAGTATGTCATCAAGGTACACAACAAGAAAATTACCCAGGTAATCTCTCAGGATTTCATTAATAAAATTCTGGAAGACGGCAGGGGCATTACACAACCCAAAGGGCATGACCAGGTATTCGAAATGACCCTCGGGTGTGTTGAACGACGTTTTCCACTCATCCCCCTCTTTGATGCGGATAAGGTTATATGCCCCCCGTAGATCGAACTTAGAAAACCATTGGGCTCCCTGAACCTGATTAAAAAGATCCGGAATCAAAGGAAGTGGGTACTGGTTCCTTACGGTGACCTTATTCAGGTTACGATAATCAATGCACGGCCTAAGACCACCATCCTTCTTCCCCACGAAGAAGAAGCCAGCACCTACAGGAGAAGTCGAGGGGCGAATGAAACCCTTGGCCAGGCATTCTTGGATATACACCCTCATAGCTTCACGTTCAGGACATGAAAGGTTAAATATCCTACCCTTAGGAAGCTTGGCACCAGGCACCAAATCGATGGCGCAATCGTAATCTCTATGGGGGGGCAACACCTCGGAGGCCTCCTTAGAAAACACATCGGCAAAGTCCTGAACAAACTCAGGAAGCGTGTTTACCTCCTCCCGGGGAGAAATAGAGTTAACAGAAAGACATGTCATACGACATTCATTACCCCATTTGGTGAGATCCCCAGTATTCCAATCAAACGTGGGATTATGCAACTGCAACCAGGGAAGACCTAATACCAGATCAGACGATAATCCCTGCATCACCAGTACAGAGCACTGCTCCAAATGCATGGAGCCAACCAGGAGTTCAAAAACAGGAGTATGCTGAGTAAAATAACCATTAGCAAGGGGAGTTGAGTCGATACCTACTACAGGGATAGGATAAGGTAAATCAATAAAAGGCATCTTTAGAGACATAGCAAATTCCACAGACATGATATTAGCAGATGAGCCAGAATCCACGAAAGCACTGCCTGTGGCAGACCGGCCAGCAAACGAGACCTGAAAGGGAAGCAAAATTTTATTGCGTTTCACATTAACGGGAAATACCTGTGCGCCCAAGTGACCTCCCCGATGATCACTTAGGCGCGGAAGTTTTCCGGCTTTTTATTCTTGCGCCTGGGACAGGTGTTCAGTAGATGCTTGTCGTCCCCACAGTAGAAGCAGAGACCATTCATTCTGCGAAACTCCCTACGTTGTCGAGGGGACATGGAGGCCCCGAGTTGCATAGGTACCTGCGAGTCCTCCGTGGAGGGGCGAGGGGACGGGACCTCGGGGGGGGGGGGATCGCAGAAAAGTCAGAGGGGAGCACATTGAAACGTTCAAGCTGACGTTCCCTGAGACGTCGGTCAAGTCGTACTGCTAGGGCCATAACCTGGTCAAGGGAGTCAGAAGAGGGGTAGCTAACCAGCAGATCCTTCAGGGCGTCAGATAATCCTAACCTAAACTGGCACCTTAGGGCCGGATCGTTCCACCGAGAAGCTACGCACCACTTTCTAAAATCAGAACAGTATTCCTCAACCGGTCTCCTACCCTGACGTAAGGTCACCAGCTGACTCTCGGCTAAAGCAGTCCTGTCAGTCTCGTCGTAAATGAGTCCGAGGGCAGAGAAAAAACGATCAACAGAGGAAAGTTCAGGGGCGTCAGGAGCCAAGGAGAAGGCCCACTCTTGGGGCCCTTCCTGGAGTCGGGATATGATGATACCCACCCGCTGGTTCTCGGAACCTGAGGAGTGGGGTTTTAGGCGGAAATACAGTCTGCAACTCTCCCGGAAGGAGAGAAACGTCTTACGGTCCCCTGAGAACCGGTCAGGTAACTTGAGGTCGGGTTCTAGAGGTGAGGTGAGGGGTACTACTAAGGCAGCGTCACCCTGGTTGACCCTCTGGGCCAGGGCCTGGACCTTTAGGGAGAGGCCCTGCATCTGCTGGGTCAGGGTCTCAAGGGGGTCCATGATAGCGTCAGCGTAGGAGAATGGTAGACTAGGTATGGGCTTGTAATTATGTAATGGCAGGAAGGAGGTGAAGGGAAAGTGAGCCCTAATCTACCCCACCTCCCTGTCCCTGCCCACTTGCAACGACCCGCCCCAGTCGACGGGGCACAACTGGGCGGCAGTCCCCACGCTGTCCAAGTGCACGGGAGAACAAACAGGGAACACGCAAGGGAAGGGGCAGTAGCGCACGGAACGGCGCGAGGAAACGGAGCGGTGAACGAATAGTCAGGACCAGGATGAAGTGGAGTATACCAACGTGAGCACGGAGAAGGAAGCAAGCCAGGGGCAAAGCGAAGCAGGTAAAGCGGAACTGCAGCAAGGCAGAAGCACGGCAGAAGCAGGCTGGAGCAAGCAGCAGTGGGGCCAGGAATCCAGAAGAATTACAAGCACTGAGGAAGAGAACACGGCAGGTGATAAAGGACAGGGGACGGAGCTAACTCCGACTGACCAGGCCGCGATAGGCTCTCCCACTCCTGAGCCTGCCACCCTGGTTGGTGGGAGACGGTGTCAGTCTAACAGGTCTGGCCTCAGGTGTGGATTGATTAATCCCAGGAGTATACCTAGACGTAGTACCTGGCAGATCCCTAACAAGAGCACTGCCGATACTCTGGCCAGGTATTCCTCTACTGGAGGAGCCCATGGTGTCACTCTCCATATATGGACATTGATGTCAGGGGCTCCTCCTTGAGCGGAATCCCTGGCCAGAGCGTTGCCCTAACGCTCTGGCCAGGTATTCCGCTCCTAGAGGAGACACTGGCATCACTATCCATATATGGACACGTAGGTGAGGGGCTCCACCATGAGCGGAATCTCCAGCCAGGGAGTTGCCGACGCTCTGGCTGAGGATTTCACTCCTAAAAGGAGCCCCTGATGTCCTTGTCCATTTAAGGACAATGACGTCAAGCGCTTCTTCTGGAGAAGAATCCTCGCCCAGAGCATTGCTGATGCACTCTGGCCTATCAAATTCGCTCCTGGAGGAGTCCCTGGTTTCACTATCCATATATAGACAGTGACGTCTGGGGCTCCTCCCAGAGCGGAATCTATGGACAGAGAGTTGCCTATGCTCTGGCCGGGGATTCCACTCCTAGAGGGAGCCCCTGATGTCCCTGTCCATTTATGGACAGGGACGGCAGGCGCTCCTCCTGGAGCGGAATCCTCGGCCAGAGCATTGCCGACGCACTGGCCGGGCATTCCACTCCGAGAGGCAGCCCCTGACGTCCATGGCCATATATGGACAGACACTCTGGCCGGTGAAATCCGCTCCTGGAGGAGTCCCTGGTATCACCATCCATATATAGATAACCACGTCAGGGCCTCCTCCAGGAGCGGAATCTCTGGTCAGAGAGTTGCCTATGCTCTGGCTGGGGATTCCGCTCTTAGAGGGAGCTCCTGACATCCCTGTCCATTTATGGACAGAGTAGTCAGGGGGTCCTCCTGGAGCGGAATCCTCGGCCAGAGCATTGCCGACGCACTGGCTGGGTATTCTGTTCCTAAAGGCAGCCTCTGATGTCCATGGCCATATATGGGCAGACACACTGGCCGGGGGTCCCGCTCCTGGGGGAGCCCCTGGTTTCACTATCCATATACAGACAGTGGTCATCAGGGGCTCCTCCAGGAGTGGAATCTCCGGACAGAGAGTTGCCTGTGCTCTGGTTGGGGATTCCGTTCCTAGAGGGCGCACCTGACATCCCTGTGAGCCCCTGACATACCTATCCATTATGGACAGGGACGTCAGGGGCTCCTCCAGGAGCAGAATCCCCGGCCAGGGAGTTGTCGACGCTCTGGCTGTGGATTTCACTCCTAGAGGGAGCCCCTGACGTCCATGTCCATTTAAGTACAAGGACGTCAGGCGCTCCTCCTGGAGCGGAATCCTCGGCCAGAGCCTTGCCGACGCACTGGCCGGGCATTCCGCTCCTGGAGGCAGCCCCTGACGTCCATGGCCATATATGGACAGACACTCTGGCCTATCAAATTCGCTCCTGGAGGAGTCCCTGGTTTCACTATCCATATATAGACAGTGACGTCTGGGGCTCCTCCCAGAGCGGAATCTATGGACAGAGAGTTGCCTATGCTCTGGCCGGGGATTCCACTCCTAGAGGGAGCCCCTGATGTCCCTGTCCATTTATGGACAGGGACGGCAGGCGCTCCTCCTGGAGCGGAATCCTCGGCCAGAGCATTGCCGACGCACTGGCCGGGCATTCCACTCCGAGAGGCAGCCCCTGACGTCCATGGCCATATATGGACAGACACTCTGGCCGGTGAAATCCGCTCCTGGAGGAGTCCCTGGTATCACCATCCATATATAGATAGTGACATCTGGGGCTCCTCCCAGAGCGGAATCTTGGGACAGAGAGTAGCCTGCACTCTGACCGGCTATTTTGCTCCTGAAGGGAGCCCCTGACATCCATGGCCATATATGGACAGACGCTCTGGCCGGGGGTCCTGCTCCTGGAGGAGCCCCTGGTTTTACTATCCATATATAGACAGTGGCATCAGGAGCTCCTCCAGGAAAGGAATCGCCGGACAGAGAGTTCCCTATGCTCTGGCCGGGGATTCCGCTCCTAGAGGGATCCACTGATCTCCATGGCCATATATGGACAGTGACATCAGGGGCTGCTCCTGGAACGGAATCCCCAGACAGAGCATTACTGACTCTCTAGCCGGGCATTGCGCTCCTGGAGGAGCTTCTGGCATAACTATCCATATATAGACAATGATCTCTGGCCAGAGAGTTGCTGACGCTCTGATCGGGGATTCCGCTCCTAGGGGGAGCCCCATTTATGGACAGGGATGTCAGGGGCTCTTCCAGGAGAGGAATCCTCAGCCAGAGAGTTGCCTATGCTCTGGCCGGGGATTCCACTCCTAGAGGGAGCCCCTGACATCCATGACCATATATGGACAGCGACATCAGGGGCTGCTCCTGGAGCGGAATCCCCAGTCAGAGCATAACTGACACTCTAGCCGGGCATTCCCTTCCTGGAGGAGCCCCTGGCGTAACTGTCCATATATAGACAGTGATGTCAGAGGCTCTTCCAGGAGCAGAATCTCCGGCCAGAGAGTTGCTGATGCTCTGGCCGGGGATTCCGCTCCTAGAGGGAGCCCCTGACATCCCTGTCCCTTTATGGACAGAGAAGTCAGGTTCTTCTCCTGGAGCGGAATCCACGGCCAGAGCGTTGCCAATGCTCTGACCGGCTATTCCGCTCCTAGAGGGAGCCCGTGACATCCCTGAACATACATGGACAGTGACATCAGGGCTCCACCAGGAGAGGAATCCCTGGCCAGAGCGTTTCCATTGCTCTGACCGGCTATTCCGCTCCTGGAGAAGCCCCTGATATCACTATCCATATATTAACAGTGAAGTCAGGGGCTCCTCGAGGAGCGGAATCACCAACCAGAGCATTGCTGATGCTCTGGCCAGGGATTACGCTCCTATGGGGAACCACAATGGCGCTACCTACAGGGAGGGGGTGTAGCGATATCTACAAGGGGGTGTGTGAGGCACTATCTACAAGGGTGTGTATGTGGCACTATCTACAAGGGAGTGTGTATGACACCATCTACAAGGGGTGTGTGGCTCTAGAGCACTGCGGCAAAATCTACAAAGGGCACTGTGGCATTATTTAGAGAGAGAGAGAGCACTGTGTCACCAGTGTCTGCAGGGGGCTGTGTGGCTCTATCTACAGGGGGATGTGTGACACTATCTACAGGGGGCATTGTGGCACTATCTACAGAGGGCACTGTGGCATTATCTACGAGGGGTGTGGTATTATCTACAGAGGCACTGTTGCATTATTTTCATAAGGCACTGTGGCATTAGCTACAGAGGGCACTGTTGCACTATTTAAAAAGGGTGTGTGTGGCACTATCTACAGAGGACACTGTGATACTATCTAAAAAAGGGTGTGTATGTGTGTGGCCCTATCTACAGAGGACACTGTGGCACTGTCTACAAAGGGCACTTAAGCATTATTTACAGAGAGCACTGTGGCACCATCTGCAGGGGGTTTGTGTGGCTCTAACTAAAAAGGGACTGTGTGGCACTATCTACACGGGGCACTGTGGCAATATCTACAGGGAGTAGTGTGCAGCATTATCTACTGGGGGCAGTGTGGTGCACCAGCTAAAAGGGGCAGTAAGTGTGGCACTATCTACGCTGGTTTTTGCGCTACCAGTAGTGCTCAGCACTTATTACCTAGCCTTAGTGAAAAAGTTAGGCATAACCTGCCTGTAAACTACTGGATAACCAGAGAGAGATACCGGCCACCATAGTAGAAGTCAGCCAAACTAGTACAGAAATTTTTGTTGAAAATTCTGGAAAGAAAGCCATGCTCCAATTTGCCACACCCACCAGATAAGCCACGCCCCCATAAGACACACCCACCAAAGAAGCCATATCCTAAGTGTCCCTGGAAAAAAATAAAAATATTGGCAACTATGAAAACAGATACTTCTTAAACAAACTGATTGAGAATGTCTAATATATTTCTCTACTTGTGAAAAAAGTTAAATGTAGTTATACTTTCATGGGTGTGTTAGACAATACTTATGGGTTAGATATGGGCATTGGATAAGAGAAAAGAGATATGTGAAAGAGAACATTTAATCTGCAGTCAAAATGCCATCCTGGACAATATGTTCCCGAGAGAGCATCAGATAGTTTATTCACTGTGATATTTAATGAATTATATGCTGTCAGATCAATTCGCATTCTAGAGACAAAATATCAGAATTCGAAAGAGGAGAACTGTACAGGCTCCCACTGCTCTTTTCACTCTGTACATCTCTGTTTGCTGACATCATTTGCAGGGCTGTACATGTAACATGTCATCATGTCTAACTAGTGCTTCATTGATCTAAACTTCAGTCTCTGACACTCACTTGTACCTAAAATTATGCAAATGGTTTATTAACTCTTTAACTTCAAGTATGGCATTCGTTAGTTCTAAACCTTGTGAAGCCTGGGAAGGTCACTCACCATTATACTCATTGACTTGTGAACCAACAATTATCCATTGTTAATGTGACATTTCCTCCAAGTCAGCTGACATGGCTATGGTGTCTTTACACTTTCTGTCTCATATGTAGTACCGGATTAACTCAGGGGCATGTTGGTACAGATAGTCTGGTGTCTTGGACTCCAACCATCAAATAGGCCACAACTTAAGTTATGTATGGCTTTAAAATGTTTGTCTGCTCTTAGATAATAAATCAGAACATTAAATTACACTTCTCACACATCTGTAGCCTCTCCATTATCAATCCTTGGGTGTCTTACTCTCACTGCCACAACCCTGTGAGTACTTAACCACTCTGCCTTTTCACGTCCTAAGGAAAGTCGCACTTTCCATAAGGGCACGAATTGCCGTCCCCTGGTGACCCCATGGGAAGCGGTTCTAAGACTCCCTCTCTGTCATTCCTTTCACTCCAGGCTGCAAGTACACAGGTCTTCCGATCGGCTCGTTAACCCTTAAGGAGTTCGCCAGAGGGAGGGATGACTTTTAATGACAGCCGTGGGCCTCACAACGGCTACTAGGTCTGCCAGAGGCACGGCCTAATAGTTTGCCTGTCAGTTTGCTTTGGAGTACTAAGTATACCTAAGCATTATATAAGCAATGGTCCACTAGTGGGACAAATAAAAGAAAGTTAAGTTAAATTCAATAAGATTTAATAAAATAAAAAGTCCCCCCAAAAATTTTTTTTTTCATTAAAATAATATTTCACTACAAAAATAATTTATTGATCTATTACCACAATCGTAACGGCCGGTAGAAAAAACATAATCCATTATATAAACCTATGGCGGTATTGCTTTTTTTCCCTCTCTCCTCCCATAAAAACAATTATAAATTCAAACACAAAACTATATGCACCCCAAAATGATACAAAAAAGCCTTGTCCTGCAAAAACAAGCCCCCTATATGGCTATGTTGAGGGAAATTTTGAAAAGTTATAAGTCTCAGAAAGTAGCACACCAAAAATGATTTTTTCTTTCACAAAACATGAATTTATTCAGCAAAAGTAGTAAAACAGAAAAACAATATATAAATTTTGGTATCACCATTATCGTACCGACTCATAGAATAAAGTTAACATGTGATTTATACGGCATGGTCCATGGCGTAAAAAAAACACCCTGAAAAAAGATTGAAGATATTGCTATTTTTTCCATTCCCCCAAAAAATATAGTAATAAAAGTTAAACAATACATTATATGTGCCTAAAAATGGTACCAATAAAAACAACAACTCGTCCCACATAAAACAAGCCCTCATAAAGCTTTGTCGATTGAAAAAAATTATAGCTCTTGGCAGAGGCGTAGCTAACGGCTCATGGGCCCAGTTGCAAGAATTCTGCTTGGGACCCACTACTCCTTCCCAACACCACAAGACCCCTGCACTCGCCTATGCCCAGCCGCCTTGTCCAACAGCCCCTATGGATGCCCACAAAATATAATGCCCGACATAGCTGCCCCAACACAGTATAATGCCCCTCATTGCTGCACCCAAACAGTATAATGCCCCCATAGCTACAGCCATACTGTATAATGCCCCCCATAGCTGCCCTCATACAGTAAAATGCCCCCATAGCTGCCTCCCATACAGTATAATGCTCCCCATAGCTGCCCCTTACAGTAAAATGCCCCCATACAGTATAATGCCCCCATTAGCTGCCCCCACACAGTATAATGCCCCCATTAGCTGCCTCCAGACAGTATAATGCACCCATTAGGTGTCCACACGCTGTATAATGCCTCCCCCATAGCTGCCCCCATTCTGTATAATGCCCCCATAGCTGCCCTATACAGTATAATGCCCCCCATGGCTGCCTCCACAGTATAATGCCCCCCATGGCTGCCCCCACAGTATAATGTCCCCACTGTATATTGCACCCCCATAGCTGCCCTCAAAGTATAATGCACCCCCATAGCTGCCCCACACATTATAATGCACCCCCATAGCTGTCCCAACTGTATAATGCACCCCCATAGCGGCCCCCATAATATAATGCACCCCACAGTATAATGCATCCCCATAGCTGCCCCACTTTATAATGCACCCCATAGCTGCCCCCACTGTATAATGCACCCCCATAGCTGCCTCCACAGTATAATGCCCCCCCACAGTATAATGCACCCCCATAGCTCCCACCATATCAGACAGCCCCCTCCCATACCCAGTATAATGCCTCCATATGTGCCAAATAGAAAAATAATTACCTATGCCCGGTCCCCCAACAGGTGGAGGAGATCCTTCTCCTCTGCACGGTGCTATGAGTGACTTGGAGCAGGCAGGCGTGATGACGTCACTACATCGCGCCTACCTGCGCAGAGCCGCTCACGGCACAGTGAATGCTGGAGCAAGGAGCCTTCAGCTCCTTGCTCCAGGATTGAATTTAACTGTATCTGCGTCCTGAAATAGGATGATCAAGAACGTAGGCTGGTTCTTAAGGGGTTAATTAACATATGAATACACACGAGTTAGTGTATTCATACTGTTTGTACATTTTACTGTTAGCAGATGCCCTTTTTCCATTGATCTCTGTAGGTAAATTCAGCCTGCTCATATGGTTTATGACCAGGCAGCATGTTTAACCCCTTCTGTCTTTGGCCACTTTTGACCTTCCTGACAGAGCCTCATTTTTAAAATCTGTCATGTTTCACTTTATGTGGTAATAACTTCGGAATGCTTTTACCTATCCAAGCGATTCTGAGATTGTTTTCTCGTGACACATGGGACTTTACGTTACTGCCAAAATTTGCTTGATACATTCAGTATTTAATTGTGAAAAAACACAAATTTTACGAAAAATTGCAAAAATTAGCATTTTTCTAAATTTAAATGTATCTGCTTGTAAGACAGGCAGTTATACCACACAAAAATTTTGCTAATTAACATCCCCATATGTCTACTTTAGATTGCCATCGTTCTTTTGAACATCCTTTTATTTTTCTAGGACGTTACAAGGCTTCGAACTTTAGCAGCAATTTTTCACATTTTCAAGAAAATTTCAAAAGGCTATTTTTACAGGGGCCAGTTCAGTTGTGAAGTGGCTTTGAGGGCCTTATATATTAGAAACCCCCAGTATGTCACCACATTTTAACAACTTAACCTCGTAAAATATTCAAACCAGCATTTAGAATGTTTATTTACCCTTTAGATGTTTCACAAGAATGAAAGCAATGTGGAGGTGAAATGTACAAATTTTAGTTTTTTGCAGAAATTAATTTTTAATCCATTTTTTTTTGTAAAACAGAAAGTTTTACCAGAGAAAAGCAACAAAATATTTATTTCCCAGTTTCTGCAGTTTTAGGCCGGATTTACACGAACGTGTGCGTTTTGCGCGCGCAAAAAACGCTGCGTTTTGCGCGTGCAAAAGGCATTTGACAGCTCCGTGTGTCATCCGTGTATGATGCGCGGCTGCGTGATTTTCACGCAGCCGCCATTATAGAGATGAGGTAGTCGACGCCCGTCACTGTCCAAGGTGCTGAAAGAGCTAACTGATCGGCAGTAACTCTTTCAGCACCCTCATCAGTGAATGCCGATCACAATATACACCAACCTGTGAATAAAAAAAGACGTTCAAACTTACCATGAACTGCCTGCTTCCTCCAGTCCGGTCTCCCGGCAGTTGCCTTGGTGACGCGTCCCTCTCTTGTCATCCGGCCCCACCTCCCAGGATGACGCGGCAGGCCATGAGACCGCTGCAGCCTGTGATTGGCTGCAGCATGTGCTTGGCCTGTGATTGGCTGCAGCTGTCACTTGGCCTGAATTGTCATCCCGGGAGGTCGGACTGGAGGAAGGAGCCGGGACTTATCGGTAAGTCTGAACTTCTGTTTTTTTTTACACGTATATGTATATTGTGATCGAAAGTCACTGTCCATGGTGCTGAACCAGTTTAAGTCTTTGAGCACCGTGGGCAGTGACTGTCTCCTGACGTCGCGTACCCGAACATTTTTTGCCGGGTTCGGTCAAAACGAGTTCGGCCGAACCCGGTGAAGTTCGGTGCGCTCATCTCTAATTTGACACTCCGTTTGGATGTTTGTAACCAGAAAAGCACGTGGTGCTTTTCTGTTTACATTCATCCTTTTGACAGCTCTTGCGTGATTTTCGCGCATGCAACGCAGGACCGTCCGTGTGGCATGCGTTGTTTTCACGCACCCATTGAAGTCAATGGGTGCGTGTTGCGTGAAAAACGCAAGAATATAGAACATGTCGTGAGTTTTACGCAACGCACTCACGCAGCGCAAAATTCACGCATCGTCTAAACAGCCCCATAGACTATTATAGGTGCGTACGACACGCGTGAAAAGCACGCGCGTCGCACGCGCGTATAATACGCTCGTGTAAATGAGGCCTAAGGAAATATCTCACATGTGGCCCTAGTGTGCTACTGGACTGAAGCACAGGCCTCAGAAGCAAAAGGAGTTCCTAGTGGATTTTGGGGCCTCATTTTTATTAGAATATATTTTAGGCACCATGTCAGGTTTGAAGGGCTCTTGCGGTGCCAAAACAGTGGAAATCCCCCAAAAGTGACCCCATTTTGGGAAACTACACCCCTCAAGGAAATTATCTAGGGGTATAGTGAGCATTTTGACCAGACACTTTTTTTGCAGAAATTATTGGAAGTAGGCCGTGAAAATTAAAATCTACATTTTTTTTCAAAGAAAATGTAGGTTTAGCAAATTTTTTTCTCAATTCCACAAGAACCAAAGGGGAAAAAGCACCACAACATTTGTAAATCAATTTCTCCCGAATAAAACAATATCCCACATGTGGTCATAGACGGCTGTTTGGGCACACGGCAGGGCTTAGAAGGGAAAGAGCGCCATTTAGCTTTTGGTGCTCAAGTTTAGCGGGAATGGTTTGCAGAGGCCATGTCGCATTTGCAAAGCCCCTGAGGAGACAAAACAGTGGAAAACCTACCATTTTAGATACTACACCCATTGAGGAAATTATCTGGAGTTATAGTGAGCAGTTTGATTGCGCAGGTTTTTTGCAGAAATTATTGGAGGAAGGCCGTGAAAATGAAAATCAAAATTTTTTCAAAGAAAATTTAGCTAATTTGTTCTCATTTCCACAAGGACTAAAGGAGTAAAAGCACCACAAAATTTGTAAAACAATTTCTCCCAAGTAAATAAAATAAAAACAATCCCTTTTCTTCAATAAGACGTAGCTTTAGCTCAAAATTTTTAATTTACTCAACAAATAAAGGAAAAAAACAAACCCCAACATTTGTAAAGCAATTTCTCCCGAGTATGGCAATACCACAATTGTGGTGTTTGGGCACACAGCAGGGCTCAGAAGGGAAGGAGCGCCATTTGGCTTTTGAAGTGCAGATTTTGCTGGATTAGTGACTGGTCACTATGTCGCATTTGCAAAGCCCCTGTGGGACCAAAATAGTGGAAACCCCCAGAAGTTACCCCATTTTGGGGACTACACCCCTCAAAGTTTTGACCTATGGGTGTAGTGAGCATGTTAACCCCGCAGGTGTTTTGCAGAAATTAGTGTGCACTCGATGTTGCAGAGTCAAAATGGGATTTTTTCCATAAATATGCTGATATGTGGTGCCCAGCCTGTGCCACCATAACAAGATAGCTCAGGATTGAAAAAGTACCATGTAAAATTGAGGCCTAATTTGGCGATTTACAAAGTATTGGTTCACAATTGTAGAGGCTCTGATGTGAAATGTTAAAATAAATAGCTGAGAAGTGACCCCATTTTGGAAACTGCACCCCTCAAGGCATTTATTAAGGGGTGTAGTGAGCATTTTCAACTCACAGGTCTTTTCCATAAATGATTGCGCTCCGGATGGTGCAAAGTAAGGGCATGCCCACACGTGGCGGATTTCCTCCGCAACTGTCCGCATCAATGCCGCACAGAATCTGCGTTGCAGATTCTGCGGCGGATCTGCCCAAAATGTGCAGTAAATTGATGCGGACTAGCTGCTGCGGACTGCGGTAAAAGTGCTTCCCTTCTCTCTATCAGTGCAGGATAGAGAGAAGGGACAGCACTTTCAGTAGTGAAAGTAAAAGAATTTCATACCTACCTGCCATTGTCTTGGTGACGTGTCCCTCTTTCGGCATCCAGCCCGACCTCCCTGGATGACGCGGCAGTCCATGTGACCGCTGCAGCCTGTGATTGGCTGCAGCCGTCACTTAGACTGAAACGTCATCCTGGGAAGCCGGACTGGAGACAGAAGCAGGGAGTTCTCGGTAAGTATGAACTTCTATTTTTTTTACAGGTTGCTGTATATTGGGATCGGTAGTCACTGTCCAGGGTGCAGAAACAGTTACTGCCGATCGCTTAACTCTTTCAGCACCCTGGACAGTGACTATTTACTGACGTCGCCTAGCAACGCTCCCGTAATTACGGGAGCCCCATTGACTTCCTCAGTCTGGCTGTAGACCTAGAAATACATAGGTCCAGCCAGAATGAAGAAATGTCATGTCAAAAAAGCAAGATGCATCCGCAGCACACATAACATGTGCATGACAGCTGCGGACTTCATTGCGGAATTTAGAATCTCCATTGAAGTCAATGGAGAACTTCCGCCATGAGTCCGCAACCAGTCCGCCACTGGTCCGCAACATCCATTGGATGCTGCGGACACCAAATTCCGCACCGCAGCCTATGCTCCGCAGCGGAATTTTCAGCCTCGTCTAAACGAAGCCTACTAAAAAGAAGTGGAAGGCAATGGAGAAACGGCTCCGCTGCGGATTAACGCTGCGGAGTGTCCGCAGCGGAATTCAAGAGAAATTCCGCCACGTGTGGCTTTGCCCTAAAAATGAAAATTTTTCCTTCGATATGCCATTTCAGTGGCAAATATATTGTGCCCAGCTTGTGCCACTGGAGACACACACCCCAAAAATTGTTAAAAGGGTTCTCTCGGGTATGGTGATGCCATATATGCTGAAGTAAACTGCTATTTGGGCAGATTGTAGGGTTCAGAGGGGAGGGATCGCCCTTTGTCTTTTGGAGGATGGATTTTGCTTGTTAATAGTTTTGTTTGGAGTCTTACTGGTATTTCAGTTTATAATGTGGGGGTACATGTAAGCCGAGCAGAGTACATCAGGGGCATAGTCAGGTGGTATAATAATGGGGTAAAAAAAAACAATAAAATAATCCATAGATATGTGTTACGTTTATCCACAGGCCAGTGTTGCACTGATAAATGTCCTTCCTTATCCCCCTTTTGGCCCACACTACGCACCTTTACAGTTTGTGGAATTTTGCTGGCCCTGGTAAAATGTGGGCACCCTTGCTTCCAGCAGATATATTTGGGCACTACCCTTCCTGGTTCCCTAATTTTAGGGCCTTCATAATTCGCCTTTTTAACCAGAAGAAATGTTCCCCTCGGACCTGCACTACTGCATACTTTTTATTTCCTGACTTATTGGAGCCTTTAGTCATTTTATTTTATCATAGTGGTAAGAGGGCTGTTCTTTTGCGGGATGAGCTGTAGTTTTTATTGGTACCATTTTGGGGTACATGCGACTTTTTGAACACTTTTTATCCTATTTTTTGGGAGGCCGGGTGACCAGAAAACTGCAATTCTGGCATAGTTATTTAGGTTTTTCTTATACAGCATTCACCACGTGTTATAAATTACATGTTAACTAAATTCTGCGGGTCAGTACGATTCCGGCAATACCAATTTTTGTCAAAAAAAAATGTATTTTTTCTGTCGCCAAGT
Organism: Rhinoderma darwinii; assembly: GCF_050947455.1. Classification (NCBI taxonomy): domain Eukaryota; kingdom Metazoa; phylum Chordata; class Amphibia; order Anura; family Rhinodermatidae; genus Rhinoderma; species Rhinoderma darwinii. Next base: position 120,839,310 of record NC_134689.1, read on the forward strand.
TGTGAGAACCATAATGTTTTACATTTTTCATCGACGGAGCTGTATGAGGGCTTGTTTTTTGTAAGATGAGCTATAGTTTTAATTGGTATCATTTTTGGATACATGCGACTTTTTGATTACTTATTATTGCAATATTGGTTGGGCAAAGTGACCAAAAAACAGAAATTCTGGTATAGTTTTTTTTACATGTTTGTTTTACGCCGTTCACCGCGTGGAATAAATAACATAATTTTTTTTATAGCTTAGGCCATTACGGTCGCGGCGATACCAACTATGTATGGTTTATTTCTTTTTTCAATAATATAAGACTTGATAATGGAAATGGGCGATTGTATTTTATTTTATTACTTGAAACTTTTATTATACTGTCTGATTTTTTTTCTAATACATTGCACTGCCTATGTAGTGCAATGTATTAGATCTGTCAGTCATTCACTGACAGCAAGCCGATTATGCTTCGCCTCCCAGCGGGGCCTAATCGGCTTCCGTAATGGCAGAGCAGGAGGCCATTTTTAGGCCTCCTGTTGCCATAGCAGCAGTCAGCAGCCCTGCGATCTTCTAGCAACCTCTAAGAAGCAGCGATCACTTTTGATCATCGCTGCATCTAAGGGGTTAATGTCAGAGATTGGAGCTAGCTCTGGTTCCTGCCGTTACAGGTGGATGTCAGCTGTAACATACAGCTGACATTCACCGCTGATGACGCCGGCTCAGTTCCTGAGCCGGCGCCATCTTGCTGTCGGCTGTGGAAGCCTTTCAAGCCCCGCCTCTGGGCAGAGCCTGAACGGCTTCCTTGCTAGGCAGACCGGGAGGCCAGTATTAGGCCAGTATTGTGTTCCGTGCCCAACCATTCAGCACCTTACAATGACGCTGATTGGCGGGGCAAAATGACTTGCCCCGCCAATCAGCGCCTTTCAACTATGCTAGCGGCGCAATCACGCCGTCGCGTCGCTTCCGCGCTTAAAAGGCGCTGATTGACGGGGCAAGTCATTCTGCCCTGTCAATCAGCGCCTTTCAACGACGCGCCGCTTGCATCGTTCCACTCCAGCAGACCTGCTCAGAAGAGAGAAGATTTGCATTGCCACCGGACGGCGCCGAAACAGGATCAGGGTGAGAATGTAATTTTATTATTATTTTTCTACTAAAACTATGTGTGGCATTATCTACAGTGGGGCTCTATCTACCGGGGGGGGGGGGTCTATATGTGGGGATGTGTGGCACTATATACATGGGAAGCTATATGTAGGGCACTATCTACAGGGGTGGGCTATATGTGGGACACTATATACAGGGGTGGGCTATATGTGGAGCACTATCTATGGGGGAGCTATTTGTAGGGCACTATCTATAGGGGTGGGCTATATGTGGGACACTATATACAGGGGTGGGTTACCTGTGGGGCACTATCTATAGTAGGGCTATATGTAGGGCACTGTCTACAGGGGTGATCTATATGTGAGGCACTATATATAGGGGAAGCTATATGTAGGGCAACATGGTGGCTCAGTGGATAGCACTATTGCCTTGCAGCTCTGGAGTCCATATGTGGGCACTATCTACAGAGGGCTGTATGTGGGGCACTATCTACAGAGGCTCTATCGGGGTCAATATCTACATGGGGCTATGGGGCACTATCTACAGGGGGCACGGTGTGTGTGGGACACAGTGTATTGTACTATTATAATCAGGGACACAGTTTATGGCACTATTATAGTTAGTGGTGCAGTGTATGGCACTTTATTATATTTAGAGGTGTTGAGAATTTTATCTTCGTTTATAGGTGCAGAAATGTTTTAAAATTGAGAAGCTGAAGACATCTGAGTGGAAAACTGCAGAAATGGGTCATGGCCGGGAGAAGTCATCATAGAGGTCTGGACCAGAGGGAGAAGAAAAGAGAAAAAGAACTAGAATCTGAGACGTCACCGGTAAGTCACTTAATGTAAATGTTTATTCTGCCTCTAATCAGTACTGTAGTCACTGTATGATCTGCAGCGAGATGATGGGTAGTATGATTACCATTGTTCGGGCCATGCTGGGAGCTGCAGTTTTACGCAGTACAAACCTATCCAGCAAGGGTTGCACTAAATTGAGTTGTATTTGTTCTGGTGTTGTATACTGAGTTTTGTTCTGGGGCTGTATATATGTACTGAGCTTTGTTCTGGTGCTGTATATATACGTGCCGATCTTGGTTCTGATGCTGTATTTAAGTACTGAGCTTTGTTCTGGGGATGTATATATGTACTGAGCTTGGTTCTGGGGCTGTATTTATGTATTGAGCTTGGTTTTGGGGATGGATATATGTACTGAGCTTGGTTCTGGTGTTGTATTTATGTACTGAGCTTGGTTCTGGGGCTGTATTTATGTACTGATCTTGACCCTCGTGCCGTATATATGTACTGAGCTTGGTTGTGGTGCTATATATATGTCAGAGCTTGGCTCTAGTGCTGTATTTATGTACTGAGCTTGGTTCTGGTACTCTATATATGTATGAGCTTGGTTCTGGAGCTGTATATATGTACTGAGCTTGGTTCTGGAGCTGTAATTATATAGGATATATTTATAATAACAAAATTGCAGGGCAGATGGAATTGTTTTCAATTCATTGTATTTTTCATGGGAACCGGTTTGGTCCTGCCTCCAAACCCACCTTTCCATGTTTGATTGACATCCCTCTGGCTGATACAACTTTCTCTGATGTCCCATTGCCTTGTACTACTTGGGGGGCTGTGTGGCATTATATACAAGGGGGGGGGGCTGTGTGGCACTATACACAAGGGTGGCTGTGTGGCACTATACACAAGGGGGAGCTTTGTGGCACTATACACATGGGGGAGCTGTGTGGCACTATATACATGGGGCTGTGTGGCACTGTCTACTAGGGGGGCTGCATGACACTATTTACAAGGGGGGGGCTGTGGCGCAATACACAGGGGGCTGTGTGTTGCGCAATCAACAGGGGTCTGTGTATGGCACTATCTACTAATGGGGGCTGTGTGGCACTATCTACTAAGGGGGGCTGTGTGGCACTATATACAGTGGGAGCTGTATAGCGCTATATGCAGGGGGGACTTTATGGTGATATCTACAGGGGGCTGTATCACACTCTCTACAAGCACAAGGTTGGGGGTGCTATCTACAAGTGGGGTGTGACACTGCCTACAAGCGTGGCTGTATAGCACTGTCTACAGGGGGGCTGTATGGCACAATCTACAGTGGGCACTATCTATAAGAGGGGGCTTGCGTGTGGGGGGCCCCAGTCAAGAGTTTGCTATGGGGCCCAATCATTCCTAGTTATGCCCCTGAGACGAGAGTTAATATAATTGGAACGATCAGCAGAGGAACGAGCAAATGCTCGATCATCTGCTGGTCGTATAGTTTTAAAAAAAATAAAAGATTATTGTTGTCGGCAGCACATCTCCCTGTGTAAACAGGGAGATGTGCTGCCAACATGATAATAATGTATGGGGAGGAGCGATCAGAGCAACAACCGCTTGTCCCCATCCATAGCTCCGTGTGACAGGAGCGCCGATTAAGGATGTCTCATTGTTCGTTGCTCGCTGCACCGGCCGATGTGTCGGCCGGTGTAAAAGGGCCAAAAGGCAAGTGGCTTTACAACTCATTTGCTGATTGTTGAATGGATTTTCACAAGGTTATTTCTCTCTTTCATTGCATCCATAAAAATAGGGACAGAAGATTGTCATTGAACACATGCAGAATTGAGTTTAGTTGGTCTTGATAAATAAAAATAGTACATTTGCATTTGATTCAAGCTAAGCAAGCTATGCATTTGATACAACTTAGCAATAAAGTTAATGTCCTATCTGAACAACCCTTTCCATGTGCCCTATTAGAGCTTATGGGCATAATTGAGAGGCGTCCCGCAACTAGAGTAGAGATGCTAGAAATAGTGGCTCCTGCTACCGTGGATGCAACATTACCATGTACAGATGCAGCAAACTTTAACTTAAAGGGGTTTTCCAATACTTTTTTTTATTTTTTAAATCAATGCAATGTTCCTCTATTAATATATTAGTGCACTCTGTCTAGCTTTTTCTTGATAATAAATGGTTTTAGTAACATTACTCCCTATTGTTTACCTGGAGAGGTTTGTTTTGCTCAGTAAGTTCATTCCTCTTCTCTTCCTGTGTTTCTCCTCCCTGCATGCACTGCTCTAGTCCCAGCATGCAATGTGCATGCAGCTGTGCACTTGCTCTGCCTACTACACCCAGCTCTACTAACTTCTGCAATCTCAGTCTTCATTTTGGTGCTCTCATTCTATTACTGCTAGCACAAGCTGAAATCACTGGATATCTGCGTTTTTAAACAACACTGACCCTATATGATGATACGTAAAGTTTGGTCTTTATAATTATAAGTTTTCTAAATGTATATTAACTGTTTATACAGTCTTAGTTTTAAATACTGTATTTTATATATATATATATATATATATATATATATATATATATATATATATATATATATATATATATATATAAAATAAAAAAAATTGAATTCTAACATGTGAATTGGGATAAAAGGAGCAATACCTGTGGATCGCCGCTGCATCCTGTGTCGGAGATTCACAGTGAGCAAGAAAAAACTAAAGGGAAGCAGCGCTCCTAACTAGCCATCGATGAAAAATAATTCCCCTTCATGTAACTCTGCTACCTGTCAACTGAAAAGTCATCCACCACAGGGAAAAATGTTAGTCCATCATGTCTGATTCCCAGGTGTTTCTTTGCGGTACTCCTCTGTGTGGAAACATTTTTCACTCTGGCAGCTGATTTTTCCATTGACAGGTAGCAGAGTTACACAACAGGAAAACAAATTCCCCATCATGTAACTCTGCTACCTGTGAACTGAAAAGTCATCGGCTGTTTGAAGGGGGTGCACCGCTCGTATAAGCGCTGCTTCCCCTTACTTCATCACACTGTGAATCGCTAACTAGTTCGTATAGAAGCGAAGTATTGCCTAATTATTTTTTTTGGGCTTCCAGTTCAGTTCTGAAGTGGCTTTGAGGGGCCTATATATTAGACACCCCTATGAAACACGACATTTTAGAAACTAGACCCCTCAAAGTATTCACAACAGCATTTAGAAAGTTTATGCACAAAATGTTTTACCAGAGAAACGCAACTCAATACTTATTGTCCAGATTCTGCAGTAGAAATATCCCACATGTGGCCCTCGGGCGGTAATGGACTGAAGCACCGGCCTCAGAAGCAAAGGAGCACCTAGTGGATTTTGAGGCCGCCTTTTTATTAGGCACCATGTCCGGTTTGAATAGGTCTTGTGGTACCAAAATAGTGGAAACCCCCAAAAGGTGATCCCATTTTGGAAACTAGACCACTTGAGGAATACATTGTAGTTTTCTTGGGGTGCATGCAGCTTTTTGATCAGTTTTTATTCTATTTTTAAGTGGCGCGGTGACTAAAAAACAGCAATTCTATTGTTTTTTAATTCTATTTTTGTTACAGCGTTCACCGTGCGCTATAAATGACATATTCACTTTATTCTATGGGGCGATACGATTAGGGCTCATTTACACGAGCGTATTATACGTTTTTGCAACGCGCGTCGCAGGGACCTATGTTACTCTATGGGGCCGTGCAGACAGGTACGTGATTTTCACGCAGCGTATGTCCGCTGCGTGAAACGCACGACGTCCTATATTTGTGCGCTGTTCGCGCATCACGCACCCATTGAAGTCAATGGGTGTGTGAAAACCACGCATGTCGCACGGAAGCAATTCCGTGGGACGCGCGTGATTCACGCAACAGCACTGTAAAGGATGAATGAAAACAGAAAAGCACCACGTTCTTTTCTGTTTACAAACATCCAAACGGAGTGTCATAATGATGGCGGCTGCGCGAAAAGCACGCAGCCGCGCATCATAAAGGGCTGACACACGGAGCTGTTAAGTGCTTTTTGCGCACGCAAAACGCCGCGCTTTTTGCTTGCACAAAACGCACACGCTCGTGTAAACTCGGCCTTACGGTGACACCAGATGTTTATAGTTTTTTTATGTCTTATGGCGTTTGCACAATAAAATACGTTTTGTAAAAAATCATTCACTTTTTGTTACCTTATTCTAAGAGCCAGAACTTTATAATTTTTCCATCAATAAAGCCGTGCGAGGACTTATTTTTTGCGTAACGAACTGTAGTTTCGATCAGGACCATTTTTCGGTAAATGCAACTTTTTGATCTATTTTTAATACATTTTTTGGGAGGTGAAGTGACCAAACAATTGTGATTTTGGTACGGTATATTATTATTTTCTTTTACGGCGTTCACCGCGCGGGATAAATAACGAAATAATTTTGTAGTTCAGGCCGTTACGGACGCGGCGATACCAATTATGTATCGTTTATTTATATATTTTTATTAATAAAAAAGGACTGATAAGGGAAAAAAAGGGGGATTTTTTTAACTTTTAATTTCTTATTTTTACACATCTTTTTTAACTTTTTTTTTTACTTTATTACTTTGTCCCACTAGGGGACTTGAGGGCAGGAGGCCCTGATCGCTATTCTAATACACTGCACTACATCCGTAGTGCAGTGTATTAGAACTGTCAGCTATTCACTGACAGCAAGCATAGTGGGTCCTGACTTTGTCAGGACCCACTAGGCTTCCGTCGATGGCATAGCCGGACGCCTTTGTTTGGTGTCCGGTTGCCATAGTAACCATCGCCGGCCGCTATCGTGTAGCAGGCCGGCGATGGTAACTTAACCCCTAAAAACCCGCGATCTCTATAGAACGCGGCTTTTAAGGGGTTAGACAGCGGGGACACAGCGATCGGTCCCCGCTGTAGGAGCTGCGGCAGCTGCTGTACGAGACAGCAGCTGTCACAGCTCCTGCACCTGTCGGGAAGACGGCCGAAACGGCCGTTATTCCTGCAACTTCGTATACACACCGCTACACACCTTCAACCTTGCGCATGCGCAGTGTAATATACACGGCCGCTGAAGACGCAGCCACATAATTTCACAGAGCATGCGCGGTGGAGTGTGTTCACCACGCATGCTCTAATTCAATAAAGAAGCACGTGGTACGGTTACGTCATTTTTGACGTAACCGTACAGTGTGAAAGCCGGAAACCGGAAGCAAGGCAGAAGACCAAATGGACGGGTCTGCACAGGAAGTGCAGATTTTGCATTGCTAAGGGGACGGCGACGGAGGAGGATATACGACGCTACAGCCATCTGATGAAACGTAAGTACATTGGAAAGTTATATCTTTTTTCATTGTTTTATTTAAATAAATGTAATTTTTTAGTTCCGGAATACCCCTTTAACATTTAACACATCACATGCTATTGAAAATGTCAAGTTAAAGTTTTCAACATCTGTATTACATAGTCACTCATACATTGGAATGGGCAATATGTAATACTCAATATTCATTATATTGCTGTATGAGAAATGAGTGACCACTCATATCTCCCCCTAGTAATATCAAATTTATCATCTGGGCCTAGAGAAGCCAGACCCACTGCAGCTTCAGCTTCATTCTGAGGAGATCAGCTAAAAATTCCTACCTTATACAGCTATGTGGCTCTAATCATATAACTGCAACAAGGAAATGTTGGTTAATGGACTGCTAAACCTTAAATAAATAATCTGCCTTTATAAACAGCAATAAATAATACTCACAAATACATTTCAATACTTTGAAATGGAAGATATTTGGATTTGAATTGATGATAAATTAGTACATATTTTCCCCACTAACACCAGATTTGCTCCATTCCCAACCATAATTGTTGTTAACATAGAAAGCTGATTTGTGCCTTAGGGTATGCTCACACGCAGTGGTTTCAGATGTAATTCGGGCGTTTTACGCCTCGAATTACGCCTGAAGAAACGCCTCTAATACGCCTACAAACATCTGCCCATTGCTTTCAATGGAAATTACGATGTTCTGTAACCACGAGCCTTTATTTTACGCGTCGCTGTCAAAATACGGAGCGTAAAATTACGGCTCATCAGAAGAGGTGCAGGACACTTCTTGGGACGTTTTTGGAGGCGTTTTTCATTGCCTCTATTGAAAAACAGCTCCAAAAACAGCCATAAAAAACGCAGCGAAAAACGCAAGCTGTTAAAAAAACGTCTGAAAATCAGGAGCTGTTTTCGCCTAAAAACAGCTCCGTATTTTCAGACGTTTTTGCTCACTGCATGTGAACATACCCTTACTATCTGGCAGTCATAAGACAATGTACAAATATCTCAAGTCTATAAGGATAGTGTTTTTTTTTTTTATATACATATCTTTAAATTGTTTCAATGGCCTCTTTATTTAGGACAGCTTTTAGTGGACTTTTAAATATAGTTATTTAGTTAGGCATTCAGATAGCATTTTGTTGTGATTTGTTTGCCGTGGAAGAAACAGCAATCAGCGTTTTTAATGAAATCCATTACTAAAATTGTGTTTTATTTATTTTTCTTTCTTTCAAGTGATACATTTCCTTGCGTTTTCAGGAACTATAATTTCTAAGTGTATGAATGTTGTCTAGACACACTAAAACCTCACACAATATGGTGATTGCCAAGCAGTACATGACATCGAAGGCTAGCTCTACAAGCACAGATTTAAAGTGATTGTAGACAAAATGTCCTAACCCAAAATAATGATAGCATTCATAATAAGAGAAATAGACTTAAATTAGTGAGCCAGTGACACATTTGCATCATGATTATAAGTAGTACTATTCCTTACCCTTTCTACAGTTTCTAATATTCAGTTCATTATAAATCTGTCATACATGGCAAATGAATGACAGTAAAAATATAAAGTCATAAAATCACTGATGATTATATGCGCATATAAACTATGGACTACAGAGTAGACAAACTGTCATTGAGAGTAGTAGTCATAAAACGCAACTTTTATTTTTATATTCAAAAACAACAAAAAGGTAGACTTCATACCAGTAATATAATATAAGATTAATCTTTCTGAGCAGGAATAGTTCTGGATTCTAATATTGGAGACACCATGGTCAACCAAGTTATAATGATGATGTATAACAGCTATACAAGAAAGAGTGGCTAACTAATAATATCACCATCCTAATAAATGGAGACCCCCACGAACACCTGTTTATTTATCAGGTTATTTAGCCTATATAGCTATATACAGTGAAGGAAATAAGTATTTGATTCCTTGCTGATTTTGTAAGTTTGCCCACTGTCAAAGACATGAACAGTCTAGAATTTTTAGGCTAGGTTAATTTTACCAGTGAGAGATAGAATATATAAAAAAAATCAAAAAAAATCACATTGTCAAAATTATATATATTTATTTGCATAGTGCACAGAGAAATAAGTATTTGATCCCTTTGGCAAACAAGACTTAATACTTGGTGGCAAAACCCTTGTTGGCAAGCACAGCAGTCAGACATTTTCAGTAGTTGATGATGAGGTTTGCACACATGTTAGATGGAATTTTGGCCCACTCCTCTTTGCAGATCATCTGTAAATCATCAAGATTTCGAGGCTGTCGCTTGGCAACTCGGATCTTCAGCTCCCTCCATAAATTTTCTATGGGATTAAGGTCTGGAGACTGGCTAAGCCACTCCATAACCTTAATGTGCTTCTTTCTGAGCCACTCCTTTGTTGCCTTGGCTGTATGTTTCGGGTAATTGTCGTGCTGGAAGACCCAGCCACGAGCCATTTTTAATGTCCTGGTTGAGGGAAGGAGGTTGTCACTCAGGATTTGACGTTACATAGCTCCATCCATTCTCCCATTGATGCGGTGAAGTAGTCCTGTGCCCTTAGCAGAGAAACACCCCCAAAACATAATGTTTCCACCTCCATGCTTGACAGTGGGGACGGTGTTCTTTGGGTCATAGGCAGCATTTCTCTTTCTCCAAAAGCGGCGAGTTGAGATAATGCCAAAGAGCTCAATTTTAGTCTCATCTGGCCACAGCACCTTCTCCCAATCACTCTCAGAATCATCCAGATGTTCATTTGCAAACTTCAGACGGGCCTGTACATGTGCCTTCTTGAGCAGGGGGACCTTGCGGGCACTGCAGGATTTTAATCCATTACGGCGTAATGTGTTACCAATGGTTTTCTTGGTGACTGTGGTCCCAGCTGCCTTGAGATCATTAACAAGTTCCCCCCGTGTAGTTTTCGGCTGAGCTCTCACCTTCCCCAGGATCAAGGATACCCCACGAGGTGAGATTTTGCATGGAGCCCCAGATCGATGTCGATTGACAGTTATTTTGTATGTCTTCCATTTTCTTACTATTGCACCAACAGTTGTCTCCTTCTCACCCAGCGTCTTACTTTTGGTTCTGTAGCCCATTCCAGCCTTGTGCAGGTCTATGATCTTGTCCCTGACATCCTTAGAAAGCTCTTTGGTCTTGCCCATGTTGTAGGGGTTAGAGTCAGACTGATTAATTGAGTCTGTGGACAGGAGTCTTTTATACAGGTGACCATGTAAGACAGCTGTCTTTAATGCAGGCACCAAGTTGATTTGGAGCGTGTAACTGGTCTGGAGGAGGCTGAACTCTTAATGGTTGGTAGGGGATCAAATACTTATTTCTCTGTGCACAATGCAAATAAATATATATAATTTTGACAATGTGATTTTCTTCTTTTTTTTTTTATATATAATCTATCTCTCACTGGTAAAATTAACCTAGCCTAAAAATTCTAGACTGTTCATGACTTTGACAGTGGGCAAACTTACAAAATCAGCAAGGGATCAAATACTTATTTCCTCCACTGTACATGCAAATAATTGTGTCTATGGTTTATTTGTATTATGTCTTCATTATGGTACCATGCAAACAGTTATATGTTAGCATTACTAGGCAATGGTTATCCCTATGTGAATAAATTGTCACATTTACAGTTTTGCAGTTCTGGAGTCAGGTATAATTTGTAGGCAAGTTTTAGGCCCCATGCACACGACCGTAGATTTTATTCGTAATTACAGTTCAGGTAATTACGGATGAAATTGCAGACCCATTCATTTCTATAGGCCACGGACACCTTTCCGTATATTAACGATTGTGTGTTCGGGTCGTAGAAATTATCTGCAAAATATAGAACAAAAATGTGTTTTTTATACTGATTTTGTGGCACGACCAAACATCCACTGAGGATAACTTCTGGAAGTTTAACTTATTTTTATATCCTGTTTGTGTACAGGAAAAGTGTCTACATCTGAACCAGCTTGCTTTGTTGTAATTATTTTCCCAATTGGAATGGGTGGACTCCTAATTCAAGATATATTGCATTACACTTTTTTAACAAATTCAGTCTCCTTTCATTGTAAAACAGTTCCTGAACTTGTAATGGCCACTGTCTCAGACCGCCAGCCTCCTATACTCACCGGCGACCGCGACTGCAGACCATTGACTCCTGCCAGTGTCTCCTCACTCTGAAATGCCGGTGCGCACTGCTTCCCACTCCTGCTGATCATAACGGTTCTCACCGGTTTGTTTGTGGATCCTCTGTGTCGTCTGGGAGATGGTGCTTGTAACCAAGGCCGCCATCAGGGGGGTATTAGCGGTAGTGGTGTGAGGGGCCCGGCCAAACCTAACTGAAAGGGGGGCCCGGCAACTGCCGCAACATTCTTTTGGTAGGAAAAAACGGGCCCCTGTAATGGGGCCCGTTTTTTTCACCAAAATAATGTCGTGAGCTGCTGCTGCTGCTGCGGCCCCCTCCCCTCGTCATGGGGGGCCGTCAAACAGTCCGCCCGCGCGCGCGCACCCGATCGCGCGCACAAGGAAACTCCCGCGCGTGCGCACTCGCGAGCGCGCACCCACGAACGCCCGCACTGGAGACCGCCCGCGCGCGCACCCGCGATCGGCCGCACGCACCCGCGATCGGCCGCGCGCGCACCCGCGAACGGCCGCGCGCGCACCCGCGAACGAAGCGCGCGCAGCCGCGGACACACATGGACAAAACTTACCTGGAGCCTGGCTGGAGGTGAAGGACTGGACGTCTGGACCGAAGACCTCGCCTGGAAGACATCGCCGGAAGAGGACTTGAGTGGGAGCATCTCTTCTGACACGGTGAGTAAATTATCTCAAAGTGCTGTTTATGTATGGCCCTGTTCACACAGTATTTTGCAGGCAAAAAAAAATCTGCCTCAAAATTCCTTAAAGAATTTTGAGGCAGATTTTGACCTGCCCACACTATCTTGCCGCGTTTTTTTGCTGCGTTTTTTGCTCGCGGCGATTGAGGACAGCAGACAAAAAACGCAGCGAAAAATGCATTTTCTGCCTCCCATTGATTTCGATGGGAGGTCAGAGGCGGAACCGCGGCAAGAAAGGACGTGCTGCTTTTTCTTTTTTCCGCGACTGGCTCCCATTGATTTCAGATTAAATCAATGGGAGGCGGTTTTGGAAGTTTTTTGGTGCTGATTCTGACGCAGCGTCCGAGTCAATATCAAGGCCCAAAAACTCTGTGAACTGGGCCTTATTGTTAGGGCTTATTCAGACGAACGTGTAATACATTCGTGCAACGCGCGTGATTTTCACGCGCCTCGCACGGACCTATGTTACTCTATGAAGCCGTGCAGACTGTCAGTGAATTGCACGCGCCTCGCACGGACCTATGTTACTCTATGGGGTCGTGCAGACTGTCAGTGATTTTCACGCAGCGTGTGTACGCTGCGTAAAACTCACGACATGTCCTATATTTGTGCATTGTTGGCGCAACACGCACCCATTGAAGTCAATGGGTGCGTGAAAATCACGCCCAGCACTTCCGCAGCAGTATAAACTATGCATGAAAACAGGAAAGCACCACGTGCTACAAACATACAAACAGAGTGTCATAATGATGGCGGCTGCGCGAAAATCACGCAGCCGCGCATCATACGCTGCTGACACACGGAGCTGTTATGGACCTTTTGCATGCGCAAAACGCCACGTTTTTTGCGCGTGCAAAAAGCACATGCTCGTGTGAATCCGGCCTTAGGGTAGGAACACACTAGGCATGAACACTGCGGATTTTATGCAACACATTTTATTGTAGATAATCCGCAGCGTATCACAGTCGCAGCCAAGTGGATGAGGTTTAAACAAATCTCATCCACACGCTGCAAAAATAATGGACCTGCAGTGTGGCTTTTTGGCTTTTTAAGCCGCAGCGTGTCAATGTATTCTGTGGAATCGCTGCTCCTCTGTTGCGGAAATGCTGCGGTTCTGCCGCAAAAATCACAAATGAGAAAAAAAAAAGGTACTTTTTTAAATTGATAAAAAGTTTAGACTTGCCCCGGCCGTAGTCCTGGTGACGCGATCCTCTATTCTTAGCGCAGCTCGGCCTCCTGTCATGACGTTTCATCCCATGTGACTGCTGCAGCGGTCACATGGTCTACAGCGTCATCCCAGGAGGCGGGGCTACGTTCAGAAGAGAGAGATGCGTCACCTAAACTACGGCCGGGGCAAGTCTAAACTTTTTTTCCCTGCAGGATTCCCGCAGCGGACACGCCACAAACCTGCGCCACTCAGACGGAACCCGGAACGGAAGCGAACGGTGATGTGAACCGGCCCTAACACAAGTTTTGTGTTTTTTTAAGCTGGTTCACAAAAAAAAATAATTCCAAATTCTACTGAACCAACTGCCTATTTAGAGACCGGCAGCAGCTCCAGGAGCGACATCATAAGGGACACACTAGGCGGATATGCTGAACAAAACTACACAGCTTATCCGCCCCGGTAGCCGCTGGGAATTCTGCCAGCAAAACCGCACCAAATAGTGGAGCAGGTTTCGTGAGGCGTGTCCGCTGCGGGAATCCTGCAGGGAAAAAAAAGTTTAGACTTACCCCGGCCGTAGTTTAGGTGACGCATCTCTCTCTTCTGAACGTAGCCCCGCCTCCTGGGATGACGCTGTAGACCATGTGACCGCTGCAGCAGTCACATGGGATGAAACGTCATGACAGGAGGCGGGGCTGCGCTAAGAATAGAGGATCGCGTCACCAGGTCTACGGCCGGGGCAAGTCTAAACTTTTTTATAAATTTTAAAAAGTGCCTTTTTTTTTTTTCTCTTGTGTGATTTTTGTGGCAGAAACGCAGCATTTCCGCAACAGAGGAGCAGCGATTCCACAGAATACATTGACACGCTGCGGCTTAAAAAGCCAAAAGCCACACGGCAGGTCCATTATTTTTGCAGCGTGTGGATGAGATTTGTTCATATCTCATCCTCTCTGCTGCGACTGTGATACGCTGCGGATTGTCCACAATAAAATGTGCTGCATAAAATCCGCAGCGTTCATGCCTAGTGTGTTCCTACCCTAAGGCCGGATTTACACAAGCGTGTGCTTTTTGTGCGCGCAAAAACGTGGCGTTTTGCGCTTGCAAAAGGTCCATAACAGCTCCGTGTGTCAGCAGCGTATGATGCGTGGCTGCGTGATTTTCTCGCAGCCGCCATTATTACGACACTCTGTTTGTAGCACGTGGTGCTTTTCTGTTTTCATTCATAGTTTATACTGCTGCGGAAGTGCTGGGCGGGATTTTCACGCACCCATTGACTTCAATGGGTGCGTGATGCGCGAACAATGCACAAATATCGGACATGTCGTGAGATTTACGCAGCGGACTCACGCTGCGTGAAAATCACTGACAGTCTGCATGGCCCCATAGAGTAACACAGGTCCGTGCGAGGCGCGTGAAAATCACTGACAGTCTGCACGGCCCCATAGAGTAACATAGGACCGCGCGAGGCGCGTTGCACAGATGTATTACACGTTCGTCTGAATAAGCCCTAACAATAAGGCCCAGTTCACAGAGTTTTTGGCCCTTGATATTGACTCGGACACTGCGTCAGAATCAGCACCAAACAACTTCCAAAACCGCCAGTCACGGAAAAAAGAAAAAGCAGCACGTCCTTTCTTGCCGCGGTTCCGCCTCTGACCTGCCATCGAAATCAATGGGAGGCAGAAAATGCATTTTTCGCTGCGTTTTCTGTCTGCTGTCCTCAATCGCCGCAGGCAAAAAACGCGGCAAGATAGTGTGGGCAGGTCAAAATCTGCCTCAAAATTCGGTGCGCGGTTCCAGGCGGTCGCCGGTGCGCATGAGCGGGAGTTTGCGGGTGCGCGTGATCGGTCGCACGGGCGGCGGTGTTTGACGGCCCCCATGCTACCCAGGGCCGCCATCAGGGGGGGTATTAGGGGTACTGATGTGAGAGGCCCGGCCAAACCTAATTGAAAGGGGGGCCCGCAGCTCATGACATTCTTTTGGTGAAAAAAACGGGCCCCATTGCAGGGGCCTGTTTTTTTTCTACCAAAGGCAAGTCGCGGCAGTTTGCCGGGCCCCCCTTTCAATTAGGTTTGGCCGGGCCTCTCACATCAGTACCCCTAATACCCCCCCTGATGGCGGCCCTGGGTACCATGATATAGTACTGGACGGAGTACCGTTAACAGGCGGTGCCACGGTAGGGGGGCCCCGAAAATTTAGCTGTAGGGGGCCCTGAAATTCCTGATGGCGGTCCTGCTTGTAACCCAGGGCAATGCTTGGCACAGCAGGTTTAGAGGCAGTCAGATGAATAGGCCAGAAATCAGGACAGGCAGCAGACGTCGTTACGGGTATGGATAGCCATAGGTCAAGGCAGGGGGCAGGCAAGGATAGTACAAGTTCAGGCAGAGGTTACAACGGGAAATCCAGAAAAGGCAGAAGGCAAGGTAATAGGGAAAACTGGGTACAGGGAAGCTCACAGGCATAACTTGGTCGAACAAGCAAGGATCTGAGGGAGGAGGATCCTTAAATAGGAAGTTTTAGGATTTTGGCACACGCCGGCCCTTTAAAGGACCAGTGTCACGAAAAAAAAACATTTCACATCAGTTTCATTTTAGTGCTTTATTAAAAACTTGTATATTTATTTGTGTGCTTGTGTTTTACTTTTTTTTATTTTTGAACTTCTTCTTCCCTATGGGGGATGCCATTTTTTTTTCCATTTCTGTATGTGTCGATTAACGACACATACAGACATGGAATACGGCAGCTCCAGTCCCATAGTGAATGCGAACGGGGCCCGTTCCATCCACTATGGTGTACGCCGTCTGTGTGGGAACGGCGCATGCGCCGCTCCCACACAGTCCAAGTTGAACTGTGCGCCGTCCGGCGCCATTTTCCTGTAGACCGGAAGTCGCGGCCGGACAGTAAGATTACTACTTCCGGTCGCGGCTTCTGGACTTGTGCACTTGGAGCGGCGGCAGCAGACGGAGCGGACGGACCGGAGGGAGCGGCGGCGACTGGAGCAGGTAAGTGATTTCTGTGTATGTAAGTGTTTTACTGTGTGTTTACTAGTGTATGTAAACCTACTACACTGTGTGTTAGCTCAAAAAATGGCGACACACAGTGTAGGAGGTTTGACCGTTCAATCCCCTCGTTTCTCCCGGCACTAGCCAGGATAAAGGAGGGGGGTATTCTGAGAGCTCACTAGAGCGAGTGAGTTTTCCCAAATTTTGCAGCATAAAGCAATGTGGTTGCTTTACCACATGCAATGCTGCAATTTTGGGAATTGCTCCATCTAGTGACCAGCACTGGGAAATATTATAAATTAGAATCTAATTTATAATATTTCCTGACTCGTGAAAAAAATAAAAAAAATTAGAACAATGTTTAATCACCTATGCACTAACTGTTTAACTAAAAAAAAAAAAAAAATTTTTCTAGCAACACATTACCTTTAAGAAGGGAAGAGTCAGCGCGTGCGACCTCTAGTGGCTGCAGCCGCACATCGTGGATGATGACCGTGGAGGGAGGTGAGAGATGCAGCGTCCGGATCGGGTGAGTGGAGCTTGGGACGAGCATGAGGGAATGGAGGGTACGGGAACCGGAGCAGAGGCCATGGAAGCAGCGAGGAACGGCGCGGCAGCCATTACACTGATGCCCATGGGGTGCGCATGCACGCTCACCCCCACTCTTAAAGGGCCAGCGCGCACACCTGGAAAAACTCCCCAACCTATCCAAGCACATCAGGAACTATAAAAGGAACTCTGCCCATTCATTCCTTGCCTTAGCAATGTTGTGTCCACCCATGTTTGTCCTGCAAATGTTTCCTTAGTTGTATCTTGTATCCTGTATCCCGTTTCCCGTATTCCAACAATTGTGTTTATTACCAGTGCCAAGTCGAGAGTCCGAGTCGAGTTGACCTACCAGGTACTTTTGCATTACTGACTCTCACAGACTCTGTTGATCAGCAGCTGCTCCTTTACGGCAGAGTTGCCCAGTGGATCCACATACCTGTAAGGCATTACAGAGGCCATGGATCCTGCCGGTCAATCCAAGACAGCGGTCCAGTTGATGCAAGCAGACATGAGTGATCTCCAGGCACGTCAGGATCTGCTTCTACAGGCTGTACATTTTATTATTACCTGTTTGGATCTTTCTTCTGTGCCTCCTGTGGCTGCTTCCGCTACTCTACCACCTGCTATCCTTGCTTCAAGTTCTGGGCCTGGAATTTCATTGCCACTACCACCTCACTACCATGGAGATGCAAAAACCTGTAGAGGCTTCCTCAACCAGCGTCAGATACACTTTAAACTAGATGCTCATCTTTTACCCTCTGATGTGACCAAGGTCACTTTTATTTTCTCCCCCCTTTCTGGCAAGCCCTAGCATGAGCCAACCCTATCTGGGAACATGAGGGACCGGAATCAGCAAACCTACAGATGTTCCTAGAGACTTTTCGTACTGCATTTGAAGAACCTGGCCAGACGTCTTCTGCAGCTGTCTCTGTTCTGACTCAAGGTGAATCGATAGTAGTTTCGTACCTTGGCAGCAGAACTTGCCTGGAATAAGGAGGCCTTGGTAGCAACTTTTTGGCAAGGACTGGCTCCTCAAATTAAGGATGAGCTGGAGGCTCGTGACCTGCCACCCATCTTGTATGCCCTTATTCTGTTGGCAACTCGAATCGACATGAGGAGCCAGGAACGCGCTCAGGAAGTTCGCCGGTGGGAAAGGTCCTATAGACTGGCCCCAAGGTTCCAGAGACCCCTACTGTCTCCTCCGGTTGTTCCTCCTGTGTATCCCATGCAGGTGGTCAGACTCAGATTGTCCGACCAGGAGTGACAGGATTGTGTCTGTACTGTGGCCACAAGGGTAACTTTTTAAGTCAATGTACACAGAAGCCAGGAAACTCCAGTACCTAGGGCTGATTGGGGAGACAACCCTAGATGGATCGACACCATCTGGTAAACTATCTCCCAAATGATCTATTCCCACGACTGTCTTCTCGGGTGAAGAATTGCACTATATCCCCGCTTATTTGGATTCTGGAGCAGCTGCAATTTTTATTCAGCAGGACTTAATAAACCGTCTCTACTTGGACACAGTTCCTCTGGAGAAACCTCTGGCAGTCACTTCAGTGAATGAACAACCACTGCCAGACCCAATCCTTTCTATCACCAAACCTCTGAGGCTACAAGAAAAAAATGATCTAAATCTATTAAGCCCATCCTGCTGGGATTTACAAAGCCAACTCACTCTTGTCCTTGACTGGAATTCCGGAGAGGTCCACAGTATGCTAGTTATGCAGATGTCTTTAGCAAGTAGGAGGCAGAGGTCCTTCCTCCTCATCGTCCCTACGACTGTCCTATTGAGTTGCTCTCTGATGCTTTACCTCCTCGTGGAGGGGTTTATCCTCTCTCTTTGCCTGAAACCCAGGCCATAACAGAGTATGTCAAGGAGAATTTAGAGAGGGGGTTCATCAGGAAGTCTACTTCACCAGCCGGAGCTGGATTCTTCTTCGTGGAGAAGAAGGATGTATCACTCCGGCGGTGCATCAATTAAAATGGTTTAAACCAAATGCAATGGTTAAAATAAAAAACAAGTACCCCTTGCCACTTATCTCCGAGCTCTTTGACAGGATTTGTGGGGCCAAGATTTTCACGGAGCTAAATCTTCACGGAGCCTTATAATTTTAACAGTATCTGCAAGGATGACGAATGGATAACCACATTCAACATCCGAGATGGTCACTACGAGTATCTTGTAATGCCCTTTGGAATGTGTAACGCTCTGGCAATGTTTCAGGAATTTTTGAATGACATCTTCCGTGATCTTCTGTATGTCTGTGTGGTGGTTTATCTGGATGAGATCTTGATCTACTCACCAGATCTGATGATGCATCGGAAGCATGTCTGCCAAGTCTTGTCGTGGTTAAGGTGGAACATTTTATACGCTAAACTTGAGAAGTGCATATTTGAAAAAAATTCTTGCCCTTCCTGGGCTATATTATCTCTGATCGTGGACTTCAGATGGATTCTGAGAAAGTGAAGTCAGTCTTGGAGTGGCCACGTCCTCAAAATCTATGAGCCATACAGAGATTTTGAGGATTTGCAAATTTCTATTGTCAGTCCAACCCAAATTTCTTGTCTCTTACTGTTCCCATCTCAGCTCTTAGCAAGAAGGGAGTGATTGCTAAGGACTTGACCCATGAGGCAGAGTCGGCATTCTCCAACCTTAACCCCTTTAGGACGCAGCCTGTTTTGACCTTGTGGCACAGCCGATTTTTTCAAATCTGACATGTGTTACTTTATGTGGCAATAACTCCGGAATGCTTTTACCTATCCAAGCGATTCTGAGATTGTTTTCTCGTGACATATTGTACTTTATGATAGTGGAAAAATTTGGTAGATAAATTCAATATTTATTCGTGAAAAACACCAAAATTTCGAGAAAATTTTCAAAAATTTGCATTTTTCTAAATTTAAATGAATCTGCTTGTAAAACCGATAGTAATACCACACAAAATAGTCACTTGTTACCATTTTCCATATGTGTAATTTATATTTGCATTGTTTTTTGAACATCCTTTTATTTTTCTAAGACGTTACAAGGCTTAGAACTTTAGCAGCAATTTCTCACATTTTCAAGAAAATGTCAAAAGGCTATTTTTACAGGGGCCAGTTCAGTTCTGAAGTGGTTTTGAGGGCCTTATATATTAGAATCCCCCAATAAATCACCCTATTTTAAAAACTGCACCCCTCAAAGTATCCAAAACAGCATTCAGAAAGTATTTTAACCCTTTAGGTGTTTCACAGGAAATAAAGCAAAGTAGAGGGGAAATGTACAAATTTCTCATTTTTTTTGCCAAAATTCATTTGTAATAAAAAAAAAATTTGTAACACAGAAGTTTTTACCAGAGAAATACAACTCAATATTTATTGCCCAGGTCCTGCAGTTTTTATGAATATCCCACATGTGGCCCTAGTCCGGTAATGGACCAAAACACCAGCCTCAGAAGCAAAGGAGCACCTAGAGGATTTTGGGGCCTGCTTATTTTTAGATTATATTTCAGGCACCATGTCGAGTTTGAAGAGGTCTTGTGGTGGCAAAACAGTGGAAACTCCCCAAAAGTGACCCCATTTTGGAAACTAGACCCCTCAAGGAATTTACCTACCCTCAAAACTCCCAACTCGTTCCATGTGACCCTCCTTAAGCCTGTGGTCCTGAACTGATACAGAAAAATCCACTAGCTTTGCAGTTGCTCCCTGCGGTTCTACTGACATCTTAGAAGTAAAAGAGATCCTAGACTACAAGAAGGTAGGAGGGAACACCTTCTACTTGGTGGACTGTAAATCTTTTGGTCCTGAGGAGAGGTCTTGGGAGCCTGAAGAAAATGTGGATGCCCCAGGTCTCATCAGGAAGTTCCTCTTACGCTCTGGACCTAAGGAGAGGCGGCGTAAGGAGGGGGGTACTGTAATGGCCGCAGTCACAGACTGCCGGCATCCTTTAACAAACAGCGGCCAAAACCGCAGAACATTGTGCCCCTGCCGGCGTCTCTTCCCGCTATTAAAGAGCCAACGCGCGCACCAGAAAAAGCTCCCCCAACCCATCTCAGCATACCAGGAACTATAAAAGGAACTCTACTCATTCATTCCTTGTCTGAGCAATGTTGTGTCTACCCATATTTCTCCTGAAAATTATTCCTTAGTTGTATCCTGTATCCCGTTTCCCATTTCCCGTATCCAGCAATCGTGTTTAGTTCCAGTGCCAAGTCAAGTGTTCGAGTCGAGTTTACCATCTGTGTCCGGTGCCCGTGCCAAACCGACTTCACCATCTGTGTCCAGGGCCCATGCCATACAGAGTGTCAGAGACGAATTTACCTTCTGTGTCTGGTGCCTGTGCCATACTGAGTGTCCGAGATGACTTCACCATCTGTGTCCGGTGCCCGTGCCATACTGAGTGACTGGGAAGTAGGGGCATAACTAGGAAAAACTGGGCCCCATAGCAAACACTTGACTGGGGCCACACACAGCCCCCTTATAGATAGTGTCCCCTGTAGATTGTGCCATACAGCCCCCCTGTAGGCAGTGCTATACAGCCCCACCTGTAGACTGTGTCACACCCCACTTGTAGATAGCGCCCCCCACCTCTCCTTGTAGATAGTGCCATACAGCCCCCTGTAGATATTGCCATAAAGCCCCCTGTATATAGCGCCATACAGCTCCCCCTGAAACAGTGCCACACAGCCCCCCTCCCTTTTATATAGTGCCACACAGCCCCCCTTAGTAGATACCACACACAGACCCCTGTAGATTGTGCCACAGCTCCCCTTGTAAATAGTGCCACACAGCCATCCTCGTAGACAGTGTCACACAGCCCCCCCTTAGTAGTGCCACAATTCCCCTTGTATATAGTGCCACACAGCTCCCTCCTGTGTATAGTGCCACACAGCTCCCCTTGTATATAGTGCCACACAGCCCACTCATATATAGTGCCACAAAACCCCCAAATATTACAAGGCAATGGCGCATCCGAGAAAGTTGTATCAGCCAGGGGGATGTCAACCAAACATGGAAAGGTGGGTCTGGAGGCAGGACTATGTGACTCTTGAGGATGGCGGCACCACCCCATGACCCTTTAATGAGTAATTAGCATATAGTGTTCACTGTTTTAAAAGTTGATTTTATATATTTTGCCGCACATAATATTGTCAGGTCATGTATTACGGCATGGTGGTAGTTCAAGGGGTTAAAACTACCAGACAGGTTCCCATTAACTATACATTGAAATCCGGAACCGGAGTCCAGGCTCACCATGAAGCTGCTAGTGGCGCCACCGGGCATATAGAGGGTGTGTGGGTGGGTGGCATGGCCCCCTCATGCCGCAGGCCCTGTAGCAGCCGCTACAGCTGTAGTTACGCCACTGCCAGGAAGACTTCACCATTGTGTCCGGTGCCCGTGCCTTACCAAGTGTCTACACTACTCCAGTCCAGTGTCCTAGCCAAGTCCAGTGTCTGAGACGACTGCACTACTCCAGTCCGGTGTCCTGGTCAAGTCCAGTGTCCAAGATGACTGCACTACTCCAGTCCAGAGCCCTAGCCTCACGTCATCATACTGCACAGGCCGCTTCCCACTGACTCTCTGGCATTTACCCACTTCTGACCTTCCAGGTACTTTTGCATTACTGACTCTAACAGATTCTGTTGATCAGCAGCTGCTGCGTTATGGCAGAGTGGCCCAGTGGGTCCACATACCTGCAAGGCATTACAAAACTATCCCCAGCTACTGGACGTTGCTAGGGAAAATCCGTATTCAGAGCTGTATACACTGAACACAGTTACTCGGTGTGGTGAACACTTCATCTTGCCTTCTCCTGAAACCCGATACACACAATGTCTCAGTGCATTGGGTATTTTTACAACAGACTGTTTCAGTCCGTTCTTAATAACCAGCCACACTGATCTTATTTTCCTGCTCTCCCTCTCAGATCCTTTGATGAGTGAGGGACTTGCAAGGAAATCCAGCAGGAGGTCTGCATCCCTCACCCTTTAGAGTGTCTGGCAGAGAGAGCAGATCAGTGTGGAGATAAGAACAGTGTGGCTGGTTATTTGTAACAGACTGAAACAGTCTGTTGTAGAAATACTCATTGCACAAAGACATTGTGTGCATCAGGTTTTAGGAGCAGGTAGCATAAAGTGTTCCCCACACAGAGTAGCTATATTCAGTGTCAGGGGCGTAACTAGGAAAGACTGGGCCCCATAGCAAACTCTTGATCGGGGGGCCCCCCTGGGTGCCACAATCAGCCCCCCTTATAAATAGTGACCCCTTTAAAATGTGTCATTCAGCCCCCCTGTAGACAGTGCTATATCGCCCCACCTATAGACAGTGTCACACCTCATTTGTAGATAGCGCCCCCACCTCCCCCTTGTAGAGAGTGCCATATAGCCCCTTGCAGATATCCCCATAAAGCCCTCACTGTATATAACGCTATACAGCTCCCACTGTGTATAGTGCCACACAGCCCCCTCCCTTGTATATAGTGACACACAGCCCCCCTTAGTAGAACGTGCCACACAGACGCCTGTAGATTGCGCCACACTCAGCCCCCTGTAGATAGAGCCACAGCCCCCCTTGTAAATAGTGCCATACAGTTCCCCCTTGTTTTTAGTGCCACACAGCTCTCCCTTGTGTATAGTGCCACACAGCCCCACTTTGTGTATAGTGCCACACAGCCCCCCTTTGTGTATAGTGCCACAAGGCAATAGCGCATCCGAGAAAGTTGTATTAGCCAGGGAGATGTCACTCAAACATGGAAAGGTGGGTTTGGAGGCAGGACTATGTGACTCTTCAGGATAGCCCCATGACCCATTAATGAGTAATTAGCAAATAGTGTGTGCCATTTTAAAAGTGGATTTTAAAGATTTTGCTGCATACAGGGGAACATACAGGGGAATGTTTGGAAATATTGTATCACCGCATGGTGGCGGTTCAAGGGGTTAAAACTACCTGACAGATTCCCATTAAATATACAATGAATCGAGAACAATTCCATCTGCCCTGCAATTTTGTTATTATAAATATATCCTATATAATTACAAATCCAGAACCAAGCTCTGACATATATACAGTACCACAACCAAGCTCATACATATACACAACACTAGAACCAAAATCAATACATAAATACAGCACTAGAACCAAGCCCATACATATATCCAGCACCAGAACCAACCTCAGTACATAAATGCAGCACGAGAACCAACCTCAGTACATAAATACCGCACTAGAACCAAGCTCAGTACATATATACAACACCAGAACAAAGCTCATTACCTATATACAATGCCAGAACCAAGATCAGTACATAAATACATCCCCAGAACTAAGCTCAGTACATATATACATCCCCAGAACCAAGCTCAGTACATATATACATCCGCAGAACCAAGCTCATTACATATATACAGCACCAAATCCAATCTCTTAAATATATACAGCACAAGAACAAAGCTCAGTACATATATACAACACCAGGACCAAGCTCAGTACATATATACAACACCAGAACAAATACAGCTCAATTTAGTGCAACCCCTGCTGCTTAGGTTTGTACGGCACAAAACTACAGTTCCCAGCATGGCCCGAACAATGGTAAGTATATGCTGGGAGATGATGTTTTACAACAAAAAAAATCATACTAACTATCATCTCGCTGCAGATCATGCAGTGACTACACTACTGATTAGAAGCAGAATAAACATTTACATTAATTGACTCACCGGTGACGTCTCATATTCTAGTTCTTTTACTCTTTTCATCTCCCTCTGGTCCAGACATCTATGATGGATTTCTACCGGCCATGACCCATTTCTGCAGTTATCCTCTCAGATGTCTTCAGCTTCTCACTTTTAAAACATTTCTGCACCTATGAACGAAGTTAAAATTCTCAACACCTCTAAATATAATAAAGCGCCATACACTGTGTCCCTGATTATAATAGCACCATACACTGTGTCACACACACACACCCTGTGCCCCCTGTAGATAGTGCCCCCATAGCCCCCTGCAGATAGTGACCCCCATAGAGCCTCTATAGATAGTGCCCTACATAGAAGCCCCTGTAGATAGTGTCCCACATATAACCCTCTGTAGATAGTGTCCACATATGAACTCCAGAGCTGCAAAGCAATAGTGCTAACCACTGAGCCACTGTTCTGCCCTACATATAGCTTCCCCTGTAGATAGTGTCTCACATATAGCTCCCCCTGTATATAGTGTTCCACATATAGCCCACCCCTGTAGACAGTGCCCTACATATAGCCCCTCTGTAGCTAGTGCCCCACAGGTAACCCACCCCTGTATATAGTGTCCCACATATAGCCTACCCCTATAGAAAGTGCCCTAAAAATAGCTTTCCCATAGATAGTGCTCTACATATAGCCCACCCCTGTAGTGTCTCACATATAGCTCCCCCTGTATATAGTACCCGACCTATAGACCCCCCCTGTAGATAGTGCACCACATATAGACCCCCTGTATATAGTGGCCCACATCCCCACATATAGACCCCCCTGTATATAGTGGCCCACATCCCCACATATAGACCACCCTGTAGATAGTGGCCCACATCCTCATATATAGACCCCCTGTACAGTGGCGTAACTACTGCAGTAGCAGCCGTAGCGGCTGCTACGGGGCCCGGGGTTTGAGGGGGCCCGTGCCACCAGCCGACACGCCCCCCCATATGCCATTATGGCTGCTACAGCGGTAGCGCCGCTACTATGGAGCCCGCACCACCGAGCCTCCAACAAGTATGGGCCGGGCGACACAGGCCCTCTCATGCCTGTAGGTGTCACTAGCACCGGAGGGGGCCCCAGTGCTAGCGACAGCCAAATACATGCATTAGCACTGAATGGCCGGGCATGTTCCGTGCTCGACCATCCAGTGCCTTACAATGACGCTGATTGGCTAGTGGCGCGATGACATCATCGCGCCACTTCCATGCTTCAAAGGCGCTGATTGACGGGGCAAGTCATTCTGCCAGGCCAATCAGCATCATTGGACAACGCTTGTTCAGCTCCAGCAGACATGCTCAGAAGAGAGCATGTCTGCATCGACAGTGAACAGGGTGGGAACGGGATCATGTGAGTATGTCAAGTTTATTTATTTTTTTCTCATAAAACTGTGAGTGGCATTATCTATAGTGGGGGCTCTATCTACAGGGGGGGGTCGTCTATATGTGGGCCACTATATACAGGGGGTCTATATGTGGGGCACTAGCTACAGGGGTGGTCTGTATGTGGGGATGTGGGGCACAATCTGCAGGGGGGGTCTATATGTGGGGATTTGGGCCACTATATACAGGGGGCTCTATATGTGGGCCACTATATACAGGGGTCTCTATATTATGGGGCACTATCTACAGGGGGGTCTATATGTGGGGCGCTATATGTGAGACACTATAAAGGGATGGGCTATATGTAGAGCACTATCTATAGGGGAGCAAATTTCTTGGGGTACTTTCTATAGGGGTGGGCAATATGTGGGACACTATATACAGGGGTGGTTTACCTGTGGGGCACTGGCAGCAGGGTGGCTATATGAAGTGCACAGTCTACAGGGGTGGGCTATATGTGGGATACGATATACAGGGGGAGCTATATGTGAGACTGTCTACAGAGGTGGGCTATATGTGGAGCACTATCTATAGAGTAGGGAAGCACGAAGGCTCAGTGGTTAGCACTATTGCCTTGCAGCTCTGGAGTCCATATGTGGGCACTATCTACAGGGGCTTCTATGTAGGTCACCATCTACAGAGGCTCTATGGGGGTCACTATCTACAGGGGGCTATGGGGGCATTATCTACAGGTGGCACGGTGTGTGTGTGACAGTGTATGGTACTATTATAATCAGGGACACAGTGTATGGCGCTATTATAGTTAGAGGTGCAGTGTATGGTGCTTTATTATATTTAGAGGTGTTGAGAATTTTAACTTTGTTTATAGGTGCAGAAATGTTTTAAAAGTGAGAAGCTGAAGACATCTGAGCGGAAAACTGCAGAAATGGCCGGTAGAAATCCATCATAGATGTCTGGACCAGAGGGAGAAGAAGAGAACTAGAATCTAAGACATCACCGTTGAGTCACTTAATGTAAATGTTTATTCTGCCTCTAATCAGTATTGTAGTCACTGTGTGGTATGCAGCGAGATGATGGTTGTATGATTTTTTTTTGTGAAACAGTATCTCCCTGTATATCCTCACCATTGTTCGGGCCATGCTGGGAGCTGTAGTTTTATGTTGTACAAACCTATACGGCATGGGTTGCACTAAATTGAGCTGTATTTGTTCTGGTGTTGTACAGGGTGGGCCATTTACATGGATACATCTAAATAAAATGGGAATGGTTGGTGATATTAACTTCCTGCACACCATTGTTTTTCTTGTGAAATTCTCGATAAGTTTGATGTGTCACATGACCCTCTTCCCATTGAAAAAACTAAAGTTGGATACAAAATGGCCGACTACAAAATGGCCGCCATGGTCAACACCCAGCTTGAAAAGTTTCCCCCCTCCCATATACTAATGTGCCACAAACAGGAAGTTAATATCACCAACCATTCCCATTTTATTTAGGTGTATCCATATAAATGGCCCACCCTGTATATATGTACTAATCTTGGTTCTGATGCTGTATGTAAGTACTGAGCTTGGTTCTGGTGATATATATACACGTATGAGATTGGTTTTGGTGCTGTGTATATATGTAATGAGTTTTGTTCTGGTGCTGTATATATGTACTGAGCTTGGTTGTAGTGCTGTATTTATGTACTGAGGTTGGTTCTGGTGCTATATTTATGTACTGAGGTTGGTTCTGGTGCTGTATATATGTATGGGCTTGGTTCTAGTGCTGTATATATATGTACTGAGCTTTGTTCTGGTGCTGTATATATGTACTGAGCTTTGTTCTGGTGCTGTATATATGTATGGGCTTGGTTCTAGTGCTGTATATATATGTACTGAGCTTTGTTCTGGTGCTGTATATATGTACTGAGCTTTGTTCTGGTGCTGTATTTATGTACTGAGCTTGGTTCTGGTACTCTATACATGTCAGAGCTTGGTCCTGCTGCTGCAATTATATAGGATATATTTATAATAACAAAATTGCAGGGAAGATGGAATTGTTCTCAATTCATTGTATATTTAATGGGAATCTGTCAGGTAGTTTAAACCCCTTGAACCGCCACCATGCAGTAATACATGACCTGACAATATTTCCAAACATTCCCTTGTATGTTTTTGTTCAGATGCAGCAAAATCCTTAAAATCCACTTTTAGAACGGCGCACACTATATGCTAATTACTCATTAGAGGGTCATGGGGTGGTGCCGCTATGCTGAATAGTCACATAGTCCTGCCTCCAAACCCACCTTTGGATGTTTGAGTGAGATCTCCCTGGCTAATACAACTTTCTCGGATGCGCCATTGCCTTGTGGCACTATACACAAGGGGGGGGGGCTGTGTGGCACTATACACAAAGGAGGGCTGTCTGGCACTATACACAAGGGAGAGCTGCGTGGCACTATTTACAAGGGGGAGGGCTGTGGCACAATCTAGAGGGGTCTGTGTGCTGCACTTTCTACTAAGGGGGGGCTGTGTGGCACTGTATACAAGGGAGTGGGGCTGTGTGGCACTATATACAGTGGGAGCTGTACAGCGCTATATACAGTGGGGGCTTTATGGCGATATCTACAGGGGCTGTATGGCACTATCTACAAGGGGGAGGTGGGGGCGCTATCTACAAATGGGGTGTTACACTGTCTATAGGCGGGGCTATATAGCACTGTCTACAGGGAGCTGTATGGCACATTCTACAGGGGGCACTATTTATAAGGGGGGCTGCTTGTGGAACCCAGGGGGGGCCCTGGTCAAGAGTTTGCTATGGGGCCCAGTCTTTCCTAGTTACGGCCCTGCCTATAGTGGCCCACATATAGACCACCCCTGTATATAGCGGCCCACATATAGACCCCCTGTATATAGTGGCCCACATATAGATCCCCCCTGTATATAGTGGCCCACATCCCCACATATAGACCCCCCTGTAGATAGTGCCCCACATCCCCACATATCGAGCCCCCTGTAGATAGTGCCCCACACATAGACCCCCCCTATATAGTAGCCCACATCCCCACATATAGATGCCCCCTCTGTAGATAGTTCCCCACTATATATAATGCCACTCACAGTTTTATTAGATAAAAGACAAAAAAAACTTACATACTCACATGATCCCGTTCCCGCACCGTCCGATGGCAATGCGGACCTGCTCTCTTCTGAGCAGGTCTGCAGGTCAAAGGAAGGAAGGATAGGATCCAGCGCTGGGTCGAGTTTAAAATGGATTTTCTGTTCCAAGTTTAATGGCATCGGTTTAAAAGGAAGTCCAGTTGTATATGTCCTGGGTGTGTAAGAAAGTGGAGGTATTGTCCTCGGGGCCTACGCGTTTCGGACGACTGCCGCGTCCTTAAACTTGGCTGTAGTGATTTTGAAAAGCGCGCGCTGTCAGATTTTGTACTGAGTCAGTGAGATCAGCTGATAACTCGTTGCGTGTCAATGTCTGTATTACTTTGGAACGCAAGCCGGAAGTGAATGTCGGGTCCCGTGTTTTGATCTCGGCTATCTTGTGAGTATTGAGGTTGTTCAAAGGACTCGCTTGATCTAGATTTTAATAATTTGTATATTATATGTGTCCATATCTGAACCATATAATGAAATGTGTTTATATTTTAATTAGTTTTGACGTTTCAGATTTCTGTTGGGGATGTCGGACAGCAGCGGTGGCCGGCTTGGTTGGATTACTCGAGCCTGGTATGTCACCCGAGAACCATCATGAACGTCCTGATTGAGGGTAAGTCGAAGGTGATGAACACTCATCTTGTGTGAAGGTTGTGAGTGTATTTTGTATGTATCTAGGTACTGGGAATGTTTTTAGTAAAGTCTTAGTTGAGTAATCACAATTATAACATTAACCCGTTAGGACCAAGATGTAGTGGTTACGATTATTATTGATGAGAATGTGAAACAACTGACTGTCGAATATGAATGTGGCAGCGCGCTATATGAAAGGATGAGGATCTCGTGGGGAAAGTGCAGGAAAGGACACAACTGAATCTATACGGGGATTCGGAAACATGTATTGAACAAACGAGGCTGGGTGGTGTGAACATTAAAATGTGTACATGGCAAAAAGCAAATATTATGCATGCAGCACTAAGTGGATTATGTACCTTGGAAGATAATGCATGAGTAGGTATATCATGTTTTTTAGAAATATATATAAATATATAAATGATATAGGTTTATATAATTATTTGTATAAGTATCGTGCCTGTGTCCTGCGTTTTACGTGTAAAATTGAAGGTGCTTTTAATCATTGACCATCTAATATAAGTACATTAATTCTTTTCTTAAATTTAAACCCTTTGGAAATCTTGTGTTTAATCTATAGATCCAAAAGGCTTCTCTAAGATGGGTTTTATGTTTTATATCACCTCCTCTTTTACACGGATGGATTTTTTCAATGGCGTAACACCGGAAGGATTTGATTGATCTATTGTGTTTGGAGATAAAGTGTTTGGACACGTTTGATATGTTCAAGATGTTTTCATTTCTCACGTAGCTCAGATGTTCCAGAATTCTTATTTTAAATTTCCGATTGGTGCAGCCTACGTATTTTAAGTTGCAATCTATGCACTCGATGATATAAATGACCGATTCAGAATTGCAATTGATGTAATTTTGTATATTAAATTTGTTAGTTTGTGTGGAATCATTAAAGGTCTTAGTAATCTTGACATGGGAACAAACTTTGCATGGATGCTGGCCACACTTGTAGAAACCTGTGGTCTCTAACCATGTTGTTTTTGTTTTTTCGTTGGCCGTGAACAGGGATGGAGACAGAGCATTTCCCAGAGATGCGGCTTTTCTTGCCACTATTCTGCAGCCTCCAGCTAACACAGTACGCAAAGTATCATCCTCCATGAGGATAGGTAAGTAATTGTTTACTATTTTCTTAATTTGTGTAAACTGATTGCTCTGTTGCAAAATTAACGTGGGTTGGTTTTCAGTATTCTGTATTGTATCTATTATTCTGTTGTGGTGACTCAGAAGTTGGGCTCTTGATTTTTTTGTCATGATGTTACAGGCCCGATTGAGTGACCATTGGGGGTAACCTCTCTCATGGAGTCTTGTTTTGATTGCATCTTGTTCTATCTCAAATTGACTTTGAGAGGTGCAATTCCTTTTAGCCCGGTGCATTTCACCCACCGGTATGGCTTTGATGGTATGCCTGGTATGGTTGCTGTTTGCATGTAATATATTGTTTGTGGCTGTAGGTTTGCGATGTGTTTTGGTCGAGATGGTTTGACCATTGACACCTTTCAGCTCCAGGTCAAGGAAAATTATATTGGTGTCATCAAAATGATAAGTGAATTTGAGATTACAATCATTAATGTTAAGAGTTTCCACAAATTTAGGGATGATTTCTGTGTCTCCTTTCCAAATAATCAATATATCGTCGATATATCTACCGTACCATTCAATGTTGTGGCTGTATGAGTTTTCGGTTGAAAAAATATGGAATTGTTCCCACCAAGCCATGACCAGGTTTGCCACTGAGGGGGAAAACTTGGCCCCCATGGATACGCCTTTGAGTTGCAAGTAATATTTTGTATCAAATTGAAAATAGTTATTAGTGAGGAGAAACATGAGTACGTCTAGTATGTATAATTGAAATTGTTTATCATAGGTACTGTGTTTTGTCAAATGATAATCGAGGGCAGCATGGGCTATATGGTGTGGAATTGATGTGTATAATGCCACAACATCACATGTGAGCCAGCTATATTTATTGTCCCAAAATTTGTTATGCAACAGATTTAGGACGTGTTTGGTGTCTCTAAGAAAGCCAGGTGTTGTTTGTGCCAGTGGTTGTAATAATGTATCTAGCCATTCTGATAATCTCTCTAGAATCGATCCAATGCCTGAAACAATCGGTCTCATTGGTGGAGGAAAAATCTGTTTGTGAATCTTCGGGAGTGCATGGATGATTGGAGTGATTGGTTGGTCAATATAGATGAAGTCCATTTGTTTTTGGCTAATAAACCCACCCTGATAACCGTCATTGAGTAATTTTTTCATATTATTTTTAATTGTTTCTACTGGGTCTCTGTCCAGTTTTTTATACGTTGTGACATCTGCTAACATGTCCAAAATAGATTGTTGGTAATCTTCTTTGTTCAGAACTGTAACATTGCCCCCTTTGTCCGACATTTTTATAATGAGTTGTTTATTTTCTTGTAGCGATTTTGTGGCTTCTTTGAGTTTGGTTGACATATTTTTCGTTGGACGTTGGCCTTTAAGGCTGTCAGCAAGTTGATGAAGTTCTTTTTCTATAATCATTTGAAACCGATCCATGGAATCAGTGCGTGAGCTGGTGGGGTAGAATTTTGGATTTGTGGTTCTAAAATTGAGAGCTGTGGTCACTGTTTGGTTCGGGGTTTCACATCGTAAGTGATCAAGGCTTACGAGGGTTGTTAGTTCTTCAAAAGAGAATTTGGACAACTGGACAGCTGTATCTGGAGATGACGTTTCAGTGTGTTCTTTATCTGACGTTAGGGATGGTAATACTGCCTCGGTGTCCCCTGGTGTTGTTTCATCATGACGAAAAAAATGTTTTTGGACAGTCAAGTTTCGGATAAATTTGTTTATATCGAGTATGGTGTTAAACAAATTAAAATTTTTCTTGGGGGCGAAGTTGAGGCCTAGAGACAACACCTCCTGTTGTTCTGCTGTGAGGGGTGTGGAGGAAAGATTGGTGACATTTGTGGTTAATGCTGCTGAAATTTCCTTGAGCGGAGGCGGCGGTTTTGTTCTAAATTTGTTCGACTTATGTTTTCTGCCGCCCCTCCTTCCCCGTTTTTTGACTGGAATGAGTTGTTTTCTGGTCTGTAGCTTGGATGGGGACGTGTTCGAATATTTTCGTCTTCTGATATACCATCCGCGGAGTCAGGTTCAGTGGAGCTGAAGCTAACTCTATTGGGTAGATCCCGGTATTGTTTGTGCGACTGATTTCTGTTTTTTAGGATAGGTCTCGGTCTATTGTAATTCCTTGTATTTTGACTCCAATTGTAGACTTCGTTATTGGAATAATCTTTGATGTCCCTTTGAAATTTATTTTTCTTTATATCTGCTATAGTGTGATCCAGCTTGTCAGTAGCAGATGACATCCTGGTTTGGAGAAGAATAAATGAAGGTGAGTCAGAGAAAACTTCTAATGATTTCTTTAAGTCCAAGATGTTAGTGTCTAATTCTTTTAATTTGAGTTCCTCCTGTTTTGTAATCAATTTCATTAGACTGATAGAGCATGTGGAGAGTGTCTCATTCCATTCCTTGAGAAATTCCTCTGTATAAATAAAACTTGGCATTTTCCGTAGTCGTAATCCTCTGGGGATCATATTCTTTGTAATATAGTTTTTAAGTGTTGTGAGGTCCCACCAGATTTTAGCTTGTTGAGCTAAGTTTTTTTCAAGCTTGTGAAATAGATCCTCCATGTCTTGGTTGTTTTCCGTATAATTGTCATAGTTACCAAACACTTTTTCCGCCAGTTCTATGCGTGTAGATTGGATATCATGAGTCATGATTTGCGTGTGCAGAGACAATTAGAATTTCTGTTATCCAAGGTAAATATGCAAGGTGCAAGTGAGTTAAAATCAAAGATTTGTTGATTGCGTCAACCAGCTCATTGATAACAATATTATGTAGACTAATGCTGAAAGGTATTAATATATTAGTCAGTTGTGGCCACTTATTTTGAAGTAGCTGTTAATCTTAACCTCACTTGTTACAACACATAATATATGACAGGACTTGCGTTTTGTATATATGTTTAGGACTTGCCAGTGTTCCTCCTAGAACACTGTTATACAGGGAGCTCGAGAGGTATGATCAGCCGAACTTGCAAGTAAAGAAACTGGGGAGGGAACCTCCAGCTCACCTAACACACTCCAGTGTGTTTGTAGAGTAGCACTCGGATCCTCGTGTCGGCACACGGTGTAGTAGCAAAGGAAGGAAGGATAGGATCCAGCGCTGGGTCGAGTTTAAAATGGATTTTCTGTTCCAAGTTTAATGGCATCGGTTTAAAAGGAAGTCCAGTTGTATATGTCCTGGGTGTGTAAGAAAGTGGAGGTATTGTCCTCGGGGCCTACGCGTTTCGGACGACTGCCGCGTCCTTAAACTTGGCTGTAGTGATTTTGAAAAGCGCGCGCTGTCAGATTTTGTACTGAGTCAGTGAGATCAGCTGATAACTCGTTGCGTGTCAATGTCTGTATTACTTTGGAACGCAAGCCGGAAGTGAATGTCGGGTCCCGTGTTTTGATCTCGGCTATCTTGTGAGTATTGAGGTTGTTCAAAGGACTCGCTTGATCTAGATTTTAATAATTTGTATATTATATGTGTCCATATCTGAACCATATAATGAAATGTGTTTATATTTTAATTAGTTTTGACGTTTCAGATTTCTGTTGGGGATGTCGGACAGCAGCGGTGGCCGGCTTGGTTGGATTACTCGAGCCTGGTATGTCACCCGAGAACCATCATGAACGTCCTGATTGAGGGTAAGTCGAAGGTGATGAACACTCATCTTGTGTGAAGGTTGTGAGTGTATTTTGTATGTATCTAGGTACTGGGAATGTTTTTAGTAAAGTCTTAGTTGAGTAATCACAATTATAACATTAACCCGTTAGGACCAAGATGTAGTGGTTACGATTATTATTGATGAGAATGTGAAACAACTGACTGTCGAATATGAATGTGGCAGCGCGCTATATGAAAGGATGAGGATCTCGTGGGGAAAGTGCAGGAAAGGACACAACTGAATCTATACGGGGATTCGGAAACATGTATTGAACAAACGAGGCTGGGTGGTGTGAACATTAAAATGTGTACATGGCAAAAAGCAAATATTATGCATGCAGCACTAAGTGGATTATGTACCTTGGAAGATAATGCATGAGTAGGTATATCATGTTTTTTAGAAATATATATAAATATATAAATGATATAGGTTTATATAATTATTTGTATAAGTATCGTGCCTGTGTCCTGCGTTTTACGTGTAAAATTGAAGGTGCTTTTAATCATTGACCATCTAATATAAGTACATTAATTCTTTTCTTAAATTTAAACCCTTTGGAAATCTTGTGTTTAATCTATAGATCCAAAAGGCTTCTCTAAGATGGGTTTTATGTTTTATATCACCTCCTCTTTTACACGGATGGATTTTTTCAATGGCGTAACACCGGAAGGATTTGATTGATCTATTGTGTTTGGAGATAAAGTGTTTGGACACGTTTGATATGTTCAAGATGTTTTCATTTCTCACGTAGCTCAGATGTTCCAGAATTCTTATTTTAAATTTCCGATTGGTGCAGCCTACGTATTTTAAGTTGCAATCTATGCACTCGATGATATAAATGACCGATTCAGAATTGCAATTGATGTAATTTTGTATATTAAATTTGTTAGTTTGTGTGGAATCATTAAAGGTCTTAGTAATCTTGACATGGGAACAAACTTTGCATGGATGCTGGCCACACTTGTAGAAACCTGTGGTCTCTAACCATGTTGTTTTTGTTTTTTCGTTGGCCGTGAACAGGGATGGAGACAGAGCATTTCCCAGAGATGCGGCTTTTCTTGCCACTATTCTGCAGCCTCCAGCTAACACAGTACGCAAAGTATCATCCTCCATGAGGATAGGTAAGTAATTGTTTACTATTTTCTTAATTTGTGTAAACTGATTGCTCTGTTGCAAAATTAACGTGGGTTGGTTTTCAGTATTCTGTATTGTATCTATTATTCTGTTGTGGTGACTCAGAAGTTGGGCTCTTGATTTTTTTGTCATGATGTTACAGGCCCGATTGAGTGACCATTGGGGGTAACCTCTCTCATGGAGTCTTGTTTTGATTGCATCTTGTTCTATCTCAAATTGACTTTGAGAGGTGCAATTCCTTTTAGCCCGGTGCATTTCACCCACCGGTATGGCTTTGATGGTATGCCTGGTATGGTTGCTGTTTGCATGTAATATATTGTTTGTGGCTGTAGGTTTGCGATGTGTTTTGGTCGAGATGGTTTGACCATTGACACCTTTCAGCTCCAGGTCAAGGAAAATTATATTGGTGTCATCAAAATGATAAGTGAATTTGAGATTACAATCATTAATGTTAAGAGTTTCCACAAATTTAGGGATGATTTCTGTGTCTCCTTTCCAAATAATCAATATATCGTCGATATATCTACCGTACCATTCAATGTTGTGGCTGTGTGAGTTTTCGGTTGAAAAAATATGGAATTGTTCCCACCAAGCCATGACCAGGTTTGCCACTGAGGGGGAAAACTTGGCCCCCATGGATACGCCTTTGAGTTGCAAGTAATATTTTGTATCAAATTGAAAATAGTTATTAGTGAGGAGAAACATGAGTACGTCTAGTATGTATAATTGAAATTGTTTATCATAGGTACTGTGTTTTGTCAAATGATAATCGAGGGCAGCATGGGCTATATGGTGTGGAATTGATGTGTATAATGCCACAACATCACATGTGAGCCAGCTATATTTATTGTCCCAAAATTTGTTATGCAACAGATTTAGGACGTGTTTGGTGTCTCTAAGAAAGCCAGGTGTTGTTTGTGCCAGTGGTTGTAATAATGTATCTAGCCATTCTGATAATCTCTCTAGAATCGATCCAATGCCTGAAACAATCGGTCTCATTGGTGGAGGAAAAATCTGTTTGTGAATCTTCGGGAGTGCATGGATGATTGGAGTGATTGGTTGGTCAATATAGATGAAGTCCATTTGTTTTTGGCTAATAAACCCACCCTGATAACCGTCATTGAGTAATTTTTTCATATTATTTTTAATTGTTTCTACTGGGTCTCTGTCCAGTTTTTTATACGTTGTGACATCTGCTAACATGTCCAAAATAGATTGTTGGTAATCTTCTTTGTTCAGAACTGTAACATTGCCCCCTTTGTCCGACATTTTTATAATGAGTTGTTTATTTTCTTGTAGCGATTTTGTGGCTTCTTTGAGTTTGGTTGACATATTTTTCGTTGGACGTTGGCCTTTAAGGCTGTCAGCAAGTTGATGAAGTTCTTTTTCTATAATCATTTGAAACCGATCCATGGAATCAGTGCGTGAGCTGGTGGGGTAGAATTTTGGATTTGTGGTTCTAAAATTGAGAGCTGTGGTCACTGTTTGGTTCGGGGTTTCACATCGTAAGTGATCAAGGCTTACGAGGGTTGTTAGTTCTTCAAAAGAGAATTTGGACAACTGGACAGCTGTATCTGGAGATGACGTTTCAGTGTGTTCTTTATCTGACGTTAGGGATGGTAATACTGCCTCGGTGTCCCCTGGTGTTGTTTCATCATGACGAAAAAAATGTTTTTGGACAGTCAAGTTTCGGATAAATTTGTTTATATCGAGTATGGTGTTAAACAAATTAAAATTTTTCTTGGGGGCGAAGTTGAGGCCTAGAGACAACACCTCCTGTTGTTCTGCTGTGAGGGGTGTGGAGGAAAGATTGGTGACATTTGTGGTTAATGCTGCTGAAATTTCCTTGAGCGGAGGCGGCGGTTTTGTTCTAAATTTGTTCGACTTATGTTTTCTGCCGCCCCTCCTTCCCCGTTTTTTGACTGGAATGAGTTGTTTTCTGGTCTGTAGCTTGGATGGGGACGTGTTCGAATATTTTCGTCTTCTGATATACCATCCGCGGAGTCAGGTTCAGTGGAGCTGAAGCTAACTCTATTGGGTAGATCCCGGTATTGTTTGTGCGACTGATTTCTGTTTTTTAGGATAGGTCTCGGTCTATTGTAATTCCTTGTATTTTGACTCCAATTGTAGACTTCGTTATTGGAATAATCTTTGATGTCCCTTTGAAATTTATTTTTCTTTATATCTGCTATAGTGTGATCCAGCTTGTCAGTAGCAGATGACATCCTGGTTTGGAGAAGAATAAATGAAGGTGAGTCAGAGAAAACTTCTAATGATTTCTTTAAGTCCAAGATGTTAGTGTCTAATTCTTTTAATTTGAGTTCCTCCTGTTTTGTAATCAATTTCATTAGACTGATAGAGCATGTGGAGAGTGTCTCATTCCATTCCTTGAGAAATTCCTCTGTATAAATAAAACTTGGCATTTTCCGTAGTCGTAATCCTCTGGGGATCATATTCTTTGTAATATAGTTTTTAAGTGTTGTGAGGTCCCACCAGATTTTAGCTTGTTGAGCTAAGTTTTTTTCAAGCTTGTGAAATAGATCCTCCATGTCTTGGTTGTTTTCCGTATAATTGTCATAGTTACCAAACACTTTTTCCGCCAGTTCTATGCGTGTAGATTGGATATCATGAGTCATGATTTGCGTGTGCAGAGACAATTAGAATTTCTGTTATCCAAGGTAAATATGCAAGGTGCAAGTGAGTTAAAATCAAAGATTTGTTGATTGCGTCAACCAGCTCATTGATAACAATATTATGTAGACTAATGCTGAAAGGTATTAATATATTAGTCAGTTGTGGCCACTTATTTTGAAGTAGCTGTTAATCTTAACCTCACTTGTTACAACACATAATATATGACAGGACTTGCGTTTTGTATATATGTTTAGGACTTGCCAGTGTTCCTCCTAGAACACTGTTATACAGGGAGCTCGAGAGGTATGATCAGCCGAACTTGCAAGTAAAGAAACTGGGGAGGGAACCTCCAGCTCACCTAACACACTCCAGTGTGTTTGTAGAGTAGCACTCGGATCCTCGTGTCGGCACACGGTGTAGTAGCAAAGGAAGGAAGGATAGGATCCAGCGCTGGGTCGAGTTTAAAATGGATTTTCTGTTCCAAGTTTAATGGCATCGGTTTAAAAGGAAGTCCAGTTGTATATGTCCTGGGTGTGTAAGAAAGTGGAGGTATTGTCCTCGGGGCCTACGCGTTTCGGACGACTGCCGCGTCCTTAAACTTGGCTGTAGTGATTTTGAAAAGCGCGCGCTGTCAGATTTTGTACTGAGTCAGTGAGATCAGCTGATAACTCGTTGCGTGTCAATGTCTGTATTACTTTGGAACGCAAGCCGGAAGTGAATGTCGGGTCCCGTGTTTTGATCTCGGCTATCTTGTGAGTATTGAGGTTGTTCAAAGGACTCGCTTGATCTAGATTTTAATAATTTGTATATTATATGTGTCCATATCTGAACCATATAATGAAATGTGTTTATATTTTAATTAGTTTTGACGTTTCAGATTTCTGTTGGGGATGTCGGACAGCAGCGGTGGCCGGCTTGGTTGGATTACTCGAGCCTGGTATGTCACCCGAGAACCATCATGAACGTCCTGATTGAGGGTAAGTCGAAGGTGATGAACACTCATCTTGTGTGAAGGTTGTGAGTGTATTTTGTATGTATCTAGGTACTGGGAATGTTTTTAGTAAAGTCTTAGTTGAGTAATCACAATTATAACATTAACCCGTTAGGACCAAGATGTAGTGGTTACGATTATTATTGATGAGAATGTGAAACAACTGACTGTCGAATATGAATGTGGCAGCGCGCTATATGAAAGGATGAGGATCTCGTGGGGAAAGTGCAGGAAAGGACACAACTGAATCTATACGGGGATTCGGAAACATGTATTGAACAAACGAGGCTGGGTGGTGTGAACATTAAAATGTGTACATGGCAAAAAGCAAATATTATGCATGCAGCACTAAGTGGATTATGTACCTTGGAAGATAATGCATGAGTAGGTATATCATGTTTTTTAGAAATATATATAAATATATAAATGATATAGGTTTATATAATTATTTGTATAAGTATCGTGCCTGTGTCCTGCGTTTTACGTGTAAAATTGAAGGTGCTTTTAATCATTGACCATCTAATATAAGTACATTAATTCTTTTCTTAAATTTAAACCCTTTGGAAATCTTGTGTTTAATCTATAGATCCAAAAGGCTTCTCTAAGATGGGTTTTATGTTTTATATCACCTCCTCTTTTACACGGATGGATTTTTTCAATGGCGTAACACCGGAAGGATTTGATTGATCTATTGTGTTTGGAGATAAAGTGTTTGGACACGTTTGATATGTTCAAGATGTTTTCATTTCTCACGTAGCTCAGATGTTCCAGAATTCTTATTTTAAATTTCCGATTGGTGCAGCCTACGTATTTTAAGTTGCAATCTATGCACTCGATGATATAAATGACCGATTCAGAATTGCAATTGATGTAATTTTGTATATTAAATTTGTTAGTTTGTGTGGAATCATTAAAGGTCTTAGTAATCTTGACATGGGAACAAACTTTGCATGGATGCTGGCCACACTTGTAGAAAACTGTGGTCTCTAACCATGTTGTTTTTGTTTTTTCGTTGGCCGTGAACAGGGATGGAGACAGAGCATTTCCCAGAGATGCGGCTTTTCTTGCCACTATTCTGCAGCCTCCAGCTAACACAGTACGCAAAGTATCATCCTCCATGAGGATAGGTAAGTAATTGTTTACTATTTTCTTAATTTGTGTAAACTGATTGCTCTGTTGCAAAATTAACGTGGGTTGGTTTTCAGTATTCTGTATTGTATCTATTATTCTGTTGTGGTGACTCAGAAGTTGGGCTCTTGATTTTTTTGTCATGATGTTACAGGCCCGATTGAGTGACCATTGGGGGTAACCTCTCTCATGGAGTCTTGTTTTGATTGCATCTTGTTCTATCTCAAATTGACTTTGAGAGGTGCAATTCCTTTTAGCCCGGTGCATTTCACCCACCGGTATGGCTTTGATGGTATGCCTGGTATGGTTGCTGTTTGCATGTAATATATTGTTTGTGGCTGTAGGTTTGCGATGTGTTTTGGTCGAGATGGTTTGACCATTGACACCTTTCAGCTCCAGGTCAAGGAAAATTATATTGGTGTCATCAAAATGATAAGTGAATTTGAGATTACAATCATTAATGTTAAGAGTTTCCACAAATTTAGGGATGATTTCTGTGTCTCCTTTCCAAATAATCAATATATCGTCGATATATCTACCGTACCATTCAATGTTGTGGCTGTATGAGTTTTCGGTTGAAAAAATATGGAATTGTTCCCACCAAGCCATGACCAGGTTTGCCACTGAGGGGGAAAACTTGGCCCCCATGGATACGCCTTTGAGTTGCAAGTAATATTTTGTATCAAATTGAAAATAGTTATTAGTGAGGAGAAACATGAGTACGTCTAGTATGTATAATTGAAATTGTTTATCATAGGTACTGTGTTTTGTCAAATGATAATCGAGGGCAGCATGGGCTATATGGTGTGGAATTGATGTGTATAATGCCACAACATCACATGTGAGCCAGCTATATTTATTGTCCCAAAATTTGTTATGCAACAGATTTAGGACGTGTTTGGTGTCTCTAAGAAAGCCAGGTGTTGTTTGTGCCAGTGGTTGTAATAATGTATCTAGCCATTCTGATAATCTCTCTAGAATCGATCCAATGCCTGAAACAATCGGTCTCATTGGTGGAGGAAAAATCTGTTTGTGAATCTTCGGGAGTGCATGGATGATTGGAGTGATTGGTTGGTCAATATAGATGAAGTCCATTTGTTTTTGGCTAATAAACCCACCCTGATAACCGTCATTGAGTAATTTTTTCATATTATTTTTAATTGTTTCTACTGGGTCTCTGTCCAGTTTTTTATACGTTGTGACATCTGCTAACATGTCCAAAATAGATTGTTGGTAATCTTCTTTGTTCAGAACTGTAACATTGCCCCCTTTGTCCGACATTTTTATAATGAGTTGTTTATTTTCTTGTAGCGATTTTGTGGCTTCTTTGAGTTTGGTTGACATATTTTTCGTTGGACGTTGGCCTTTAAGGCTGTCAGCAAGTTGATGAAGTTCTTTTTCTATAATCATTTGAAACCGATCCATGGAATCAGTGCGTGAGCTGGTGGGGTAGAATTTTGGATTTGTGGTTCTAAAATTGAGAGCTGTGGTCACTGTTTGGTTCGGGGTTTCACATCGTAAGTGATCAAGGCTTACGAGGGTTGTTAGTTCTTCAAAAGAGAATTTGGACAACTGGACAGCTGTATCTGGAGATGACGTTTCAGTGTGTTCTTTATCTGACGTTAGGGATGGTAATACTGCCTCGGTGTCCCCTGGTGTTGTTTCATCATGACGAAAAAAATGTTTTTGGACAGTCAAGTTTCGGATAAATTTGTTTATATCGAGTATGGTGTTAAACAAATTAAAATTTTTCTTGGGGGCGAAGTTGAGGCCTAGAGACAACACCTCCTGTTGTTCTGCTGTGAGGGGTGTGGAGGAAAGATTGGTGACATTTGTGGTTAATGCTGCTGAAATTTCCTTGAGCGGAGGCGGCGGTTTTGTTCTAAATTTGTTCGACTTATGTTTTCTGCCGCCCCTCCTTCCCCGTTTTTTGACTGGAATGAGTTGTTTTCTGGTCTGTAGCTTGGATGGGGACGTGTTCGAATATTTTCGTCTTCTGATATACCATCCGCGGAGTCAGGTTCAGTGGAGCTGAAGCTAACTCTATTGGGTAGATCCCGGTATTGTTTGTGCGACTGATTTCTGTTTTTTAGGATAGGTCTCGGTCTATTGTAATTCCTTGTATTTTGACTCCAATTGTAGACTTCGTTATTGGAATAATCTTTGATGTCCCTTTGAAATTTATTTTTCTTTATATCTGCTATAGTGTGATCCAGCTTGTCAGTAGCAGATGACATCCTGGTTTGGAGAAGAATAAATGAAGGTGAGTCAGAGAAAACTTCTAATGATTTCTTTAAGTCCAAGATGTTAGTGTCTAATTCTTTTAATTTGAGTTCCTCCTGTTTTGTAATCAATTTCATTAGACTGATAGAGCATGTGGAGAGTGTCTCATTCCATTCCTTGAGAAATTCCTCTGTATAAATAAAACTTGGCATTTTCCGTAGTCGTAATCCTCTGGGGATCATATTCTTTGTAATATAGTTTTTAAGTGTTGTGAGGTCCCACCAGATTTTAGCTTGTTGAGCTAAGTTTTTTTCAAGCTTGTGAAATAGATCCTCCATGTCTTGGTTGTTTTCCGTATAATTGTCATAGTTACCAAACACTTTTTCCGCCAGTTCTATGCGTGTAGATTGGATATCATGAGTCATGATTTGCGTGTGCAGAGACAATTAGAATTTCTGTTATCCAAGGTAAATATGCAAGGTGCAAGTGAGTTAAAATCAAAGATTTGTTGATTGCGTCAACCAGCTCATTGATAACAATATTATGTAGACTAATGCTGAAAGGTATTAATATATTAGTCAGTTGTGGCCACTTATTTTGAAGTAGCTGTTAATCTTAACCTCACTTGTTACAACACATAATATATGACAGGACTTGCGTTTTGTATATATGTTTAGGACTTGCCAGTGTTCCTCCTAGAACACTGTTATACAGGGAGCTCGAGAGGTATGATCAGCCGAACTTGCAAGTAAAGAAACTGGGGAGGGAACCTCCAGCTCACCTAACACACTCCAGTGTGTTTGTAGAGTAGCACTCGGATCCTCGTGTCGGCACACGGTGTAGTAGCAAAGGAAGGAAGGATAGGATCCAGCGCTGGGTCGAGTTTAAAATGGATTTTCTGTTCCAAGTTTAATGGCATCGGTTTAAAAGGAAGTCCAGTTGTATATGTCCTGGGTGTGTAAGAAAGTGGAGGTATTGTCCTCGGGGCCTACGCGTTTCGGACGACTGCCGCGTCCTTAAACTTGGCTGTAGTGATTTTGAAAAGCGCGCGCTGTCAGATTTTGTACTGAGTCAGTGAGATCAGCTGATAACTCGTTGCGTGTCAATGTCTGTATTACTTTGGAACGCAAGCCGGAAGTGAATGTCGGGTCCCGTGTTTTGATCTCGGCTATCTTGTGAGTATTGAGGTTGTTCAAAGGACTCGCTTGATCTAGATTTTAATAATTTGTATATTATATGTGTCCATATCTGAACCATATAATGAAAGGGGGAGGGCTGTGGCACAATCTAGAGGGGTCTGTGTGCTGCACTTTCTACTAAGGGGGGGCTGTGTGGCACTGTATACAAGGGAGTGGGGCTGTGTGGCACTATATACAGTGGGAGCTGTACAGCGCTATATACAGTGGGGGCTTTATGGCGATATCTACAGGGGCTGTATGGCACTATCTACAAGGGGGAGGTGGGGGCGCTATCTACAAATGGGGTGTTACACTGTCTATAGGCGGGGCTATATAGCACTGTCTACAGGGAGCTGTATGGCACATTCTACAGGGGGCACTATTTATAAGGGGGGCTGCTTGTGGAACCCAGGGGGGGCCCTGGTCAAGAGTTTGCTATGGGGCCCAGTCTTTCCTAGTTACGGCCCTGCCTATAGTGGCCCACATATAGACCACCCCTGTATATAGCGGCCCACATATAGACCCCCTGTATATAGTGGCCCACATATAGATCCCCCCTGTATATAGTGGCCCACATCCCCACATATAGACCCCCCTGTAGATAGTGCCCCACATCCCCACATATCGAGCCCCCTGTAGATAGTGCCCCACACATAGACCCCCCCTATATAGTAGCCCACATC
This sequence comes from Rhinoderma darwinii, assembly GCF_050947455.1. Taxonomy (NCBI): domain Eukaryota; kingdom Metazoa; phylum Chordata; class Amphibia; order Anura; family Rhinodermatidae; genus Rhinoderma; species Rhinoderma darwinii. The sequence goes on from NC_134689.1 coordinate 120,883,661, forward strand.
CCCACATATAGATGCCCCCTCTGTAGATAGTTCCCCACTATATATAATGCCACTCACAGTTTTATTAGATAAAAGACAAAAAAAACTTACATACTCACATGATCCCGTTCCCGCACCGTCCGATGGCAATGCGGACCTGCTCTCTTCTGAGCAGGTCTGCAGGTCTGCTGGAGCTGAACAAGGCGTCATTCAATGACGCTGATTGGCGGGGCAGAATGACTTGCCCCGTCAATCAGTGCCTTTCAAGCACGGAAGCGGTGCGATGATGTCATCGCACCGCTAGCATCGTTGAAAGGCGCTGATTGGCGGGGCAGTCATTTTGCCCCACCAATCAGTGTCATTTAAGGCGCTGAATGGTCAGGCACGGAACATGCCCGGCCATTCAGCGCTAATGCATGTATTTGGCTGTCGCTAGCGACACCTATGGGCATGAGAGGGCCTGTGTCGCCCGGCACATACTTGTTGGAGGCGCGGGCCCCGTAGTAGCGGTGCTACCGCTGTAGCAGCCATAACGGCTGCTAGTGGTGCCACCGGGCATATGGGGTGGCGTGTCGGCTGGTGGCACGGGCCACCTTTAAGCCGCGGGCCCCGTAGCAGCTGCTTTAGCTCATACCGTGCTAGTTACAGCACTGTTCAGTGTGTATGGTGCTGAATACAGATTTTCCCTAGCAACGGACAGTAGCTGAGGATAGGGGCAGCAGTTCAGAAACAGTTTTACAATGAAAGGAGGCTGAATTGGTTAATAAAGTATATTACAATATTTCTTGAAATCGCTGCCCTATACATTATTTAAAAAAAATGAATTGACAGATACCCTTTAATATGGGTTTACAGTTATGTGAATCTGAATATCTACTATCCTTACTACAACACATTTCATTTCATAGTTAATTCTTTAAAAGATCAAGTCATTGACATCTGTCCAAATTGTAGTCTTCTTTTCATTAATGTTTAATTTTGTGCTGAATTTACTGATGTAACCAAACCTTAGTATGATGAATAAGTGCTGGAAGAACTATCATAATCTATGGCCTGGTAAGGTTATGGGTATTGAAATTAACATACTGTCTAGACTTTTTACTTTTAACTTGTCATGATCAAATAAGTAGCCTAGTTTGTGAATAAGAGTTATAGGGCAAATATAAATGCATCTTTGACACTAGCCATCTAAAGGGATGTGTACATATTTATATAATTGTATTGATGTATATGCTATATATCAGTGTTTCTCAACTCTGACCTTAACTACCACCAACAGGTAAGGTTTTCAGGATTTCCTTAGTATTTTACCGGTGATATAATTATTGTATTACATCAGGCATTGTCACATATGTTCTCTCTATTGAATTATTAAAATTTTAATCTCTTGGAGGTACTTGAGGACTGGAGTTGAGAAATACGGCCATTTATGAGGCATTAAAAGTGTAGTCCCATAAAGACAACTCCTTTAAATATGTCCTATTAGCGCATATAAACATCATAGAGGGGGTTTCCAACTGACGGGTCTGCCATTTTAATGTATTGCATGGACAGCCATTAATTGTAATGGTCAGCAATTTCCTCTGTAGTGGCTACTGTCTTGTCTCTACCTGAAGTTGGACCTGTGGCGATCGACTGACCACCAGGGCAGCATCAAATTTAAATGAGGTCATCATTGTCCTTATGCTGAATCATTATTATTATGGAAATTTTGGGACATGGCCTATTACTGATATCCAGTTCTTTTTAGGTATTTGATTGACTAAGAATCTGGAAAAATTGTTGTTACGGTCTGGTTCCGGCGAAACCGCGAGAAAGAACAAACCAGGCTGCACAATTCACCTACAGCACCTCCTTTTCCCATGACTTCAGTTAGAGCCGACCAACTCGGCTTGCTCCAGAACTTTGGTACCTCTAGCTAGCTTGGTGGTTCATTCTATGGGTGACATCAGCAGAATTGGAACAAGACAAATGATTGGGAGGTTGGAAATATGGTTGCTATGGGTAACAGTCAACAGTGAAATAACAAGTTCCAGGGAAGAGACAAACTACTCGCATAAAAAGGAATCAGCAACGGTGATATAGCAGAATTGGGTATGGGATACAGTTCTGGAGTTCAGGATGGTAACCAGACAATCCAAGGTTCAGCAACAGTGATCTAGCGTAGTCGGGTACATGGTACAGTTCCGGAGTTCAGGAGAGTAGTCAGTCAATTCAGGCTTCGGGAACAGCAATGTAGCAGAGTCGGCTCTGCAGTTCAGAGGATACTCCAAAAAAGTAGTCAGGGACAAAAAAAATCAAATCGAAACAGAAGGCACAGGTAGATACTAGCTAAATCACATAGGGAAACAAACAACTATGACAGGCATTTCTTGTGCTTTAATTAAGGAGCTTAGCACTGATTGGTTGAAAAGTCAAGCGCTCTGCGCATGTGCCGACCAACGTCCCTGACATACCACGGATATAACTCAAATTAAATGGCCTTTACATTGTTAAAAATCCTATAAGATATATAAAATTGCATGGATCATTAACATTGCTCTTATATAGACTTTGTAGGAAATAGTCGATACACTACAACTTTGATGTTAGATGTTTAGCTATTAAATGGATCGGGTGCAGTAAAACCGTTTTGTCCAGAAAGTCAACATTTTATTGTAGACTTGTATATCCTTGTTTTTAGCAACATTTTCTATCTAACAATCATGCTTCACATCCTTCCATGTCTAGCCCAAGTTTACTGTTTGTATAGTATTAAAATGCAGTAAAAATGTTTATGAAATGGCTAGAAGAGCAAACTATGGAAATGACAGTAATGACATGAAATTAAAGTTATTTCCGGTAGTCGAGGTTTCCCCTCAGTATTGTTGAGGAGAAAAATAGGAGAGAGATGATGAACTGTCATTGACCATAAAACAATATGAAGAGGATCATTAACTAGCACACCAAACCAAGCTGCTGGAGGAAAGTACATAGACCCTTAATTCCCAATGCAAACAACTGTGGACTGAAAATCAGATTCTCATCTTGGCTGTTCTTATTAGTATTAGATCCTACTGTATTTCATTCTCTGCACACCTATAAAATCCTTTATAGGACAAACATCCCACAACACAGACAGAGACTTCAGAAATACCTATTTCTCCCAGACAGGAAAATCTATAAAACTCAATGAAGTCAGAAGAAAAGTTTAAACACTGCAACCCTAGAAGCATAAAGCATGTGAGAGCAGCTAATGCAGAAAGACAATTGAATACAGGAATCGGTAGGAGACTGTCAACATATTTATTACCTGGAGCTGGCAAATGTAGTCTTCTTATCTCACGGAGACCTATCTTTTGGAACCCTGCATAGAATTTGAATAAAATGTTTGTCCTCTATTTCTTCCTTTAGGTCATAGTACAAGCAGAGTTGTGACATTTATCCTCTAAGGCTTCGTTCACATCTGCGTCGGGACTCTATTCATGGTTTCCGTCTGAGCTTTCCATCAGGGGAACCCATGAATACCGTAATCTACTACGGTATTGATTCCGTCATAACGACGGAAACCTTGGACAACAGAGACAAACGGAAACCATTGGCACCGGATACTTCACCATTGAAATCAATGGTGATGGAAACGGAAACCTATGTTTTCCGTTTGTGTCTGTCAGGGCTCAGTTCCAATGGAAAGCTCAGGCGTAACATCAGCACTGAGCCCTATCGCAGATGTGAACAAAGCCGTAAAAGCAAGCATTTAGCTCGCTGTATGAATGAGAGGAATGCCTCCATTCTTTAGTTAGTAATCTACGTATCCTGAGGAGTCTGTGAATACATAACTGCAGGACAATTTCTTTGATTACTCACTTGCAATAACAACAATGGGAGGAATGCCTCCAATTTAGTTAGCTAATTTCAATTTCTACAAGTATAGAGTAATATCCAAATTGTCCTTTGTATTAGTGTACAGTACCATTGGAAGGAATGCCTCCATCAGTATTAGCCTTTGCTATTATTTAGGGATAAAATCCCTTTGACTTAGAGGCAATTCCAGCATTCACAATTATAGGGTGATACCAAAACATTTGACCGTCTGTATTGGTATTGTTCTCTGGTACTGGGAGGAATGCCTCCATTTACTATCTAGTAGTTTATCAGACCCTTCAGGAAAGTGAAAACATTGAAAAGCAATTTTTCAATAAAGGAAAGTGGGTCAATCCCAAATAACTATCCTCTGTGTCATGGACACTGGGTTTGTGGACCCACTAGGCCGCTCCACCATAGCGGGGAGGCAGCTGACTAGGTCACAGTCTATGTGAAAGTAAGATGGCAGACAGTAATCCTTAGGTACCTGAAATAGTCCGGGCGGTGGCTGTGGCCTCAGCACGGATGGAGGCAGGTGCGGAAAGTGGCGCCAGACGTGGCGGGCAGTATCCGATGAGCAGATGGCACTTGACGTGGCAGAAGACACTTGACGTGGCAGATGGCACTTGACGTGGCAGATGGCACTTGACGTGGCAGATGACACTTGACGTGGCAGATGGCACTTGGCAGATGGCACTTGACGTGGCAGATGACACTTGAACACGGGTAGGCACAGGAACAATGCGGAATACAGGAACGGTAACAGGGCACGGGTAACAGCTGGAACGGGAGACACTAAGGGACCATTTGCGAGACAGACTGGGAAAGACTAACAACGCTCAGGCAAGGGTCAGAAGGGCTGGGGCATTCTTATAGAGCAGGAAATCATGTGGGTTAATGATCATTGTCTTCATGTGCGCGCGCTGGCCCTTTAAGAGCGGGCGTGAGCGTGCGCGCGCACCCTACGGGACCCAGCCGGACGGAGCGGAAGTGAGCGCTGGCATCTCCTAGGAGGGAGATGGAGGCCAGCGCTCACAGATCCATGGCTGCGGGCGTTGGGAGCTGAGTGAACCCGACGGCCCGCGGCCATGGGTGCTACACTCTGTCACCCTTATCGAGACTAAAAATATTATCAATTAATGGTAGTCGATAGACACGTTTTAATAAAATTGTCTGTTTTGTATGTGGTTAGTACATTAATTAAATATATTATGATATTAGTGACATTAATACAATTTTCTTATTTTTATAGAATTTTTTGCCACACAGTGGGAGTGAACGTTTTTTCGGCTTTTGTTCACACAATTCTGTTGTACAATAAATTTATGAAGTTACTCCCCCTGTGTGTTATAAGGCTGTGTTCACATCAGCGTTCGGTTTCCGTCGGAGGAACCATCAACGGAAATGCAAAAAGAAACCATAGCATCCGCTTGCATTACCATTGAATTCCGTTTGCCATTCCGTTGTTGGGTTCCTCCGATGGAAAGGTCTGACGAAATCCATCTACAGAAACAGAACGCTGATTTGAACAGGCCCTAATTCAAAAAATGTCAGCTACGCTGTGGGCTGACACTCATTCACGTGACCCACACTCTGACTCCCTGAATCCTACAGTGTTTGGTGTGTGCACCGGTGGTCAGATTCTCTATGTAAGTCCGTGAGACTCACAATAAGGGTCGGTTCACACGTTGCATAAATGCTGTGGATTTTCCACAACGGAATTCGTTGTGGAAAATCCACAGCATAGTACAGTAGCAGCAAAGTGGATGAGATAGAACAAATCTCATCCACACGCTGCGTAAATACTGAGTGGAAAAAACACTCAGAAATTGACATGCGGTGCAGAATTTTATTCCGCATGTCAATTGTATTTGTGTAAACGCTGCTTATTTGTTGTGGATTTTGCCCATTGACTTCAATGGGGAAGTAAAACCCACAACAAATAGCAGTTGTTGCGGTTTTTTTTTCAGCGGATTCGCAGTGATTTCACCGCTAAAAACGCAACTAAAATTTTTTTTAATATATTATACTTACCCAGAAGTCTGTTTCTTCCTCCAGGCCGATCTTCTGGGATGGTGTTTCATCCCATGTGACTGCTACAGCCAATCATAGGCTTTAGCGGCAGTTACATGGGATGAAACGTCATCCCAGGAGGCCGGCCTGGATGATGTCAGAGGGCCGGCCTCCTGTGATGACGTTTTATCCCATGTGACCGCCACTGCAGCCAATCACAGGCTGCAGTGGTCTCCTGGGATAAAAAGTCATTTCAGGAGGCCGGCCTGCTAGTCAAGTGCTGCAGTTTTCCGCAGTGGATATTCCGTACGAAAAACGTCACCACAGTTTGCTGCAGTTTTTCACCCGGAATTCCCTGCAGCCACCAGGGCGGGTACGCTGTGTAACTTTATGCAGTGTATGCGCATCATGTGAACTCAGACTATAGCTCTTATAGACTTGCATAGAGAGATGGACTTCCAGTCCACTAAGCAAACGATGTAGGATTCAGGGAGACAGAGTGCGGATCACGTCACTGAATGGTGCACCAGTACAAAGCAGCTGACTTTAAAATAAGGTGCCCGGTAAGAGCATAAATGTCACTACCTTTCCAAGTTAAGAAATTGAGTGTGAAAAAATATTTTTCTGAAGTACTTCTTTAAGGCCCCATGCACACGAACGTATTTTTGCGGCCGCCATTCAACCGCAAATCTGCTGGTGAATTGCGGCCCCAGTCATTTCAATGGGCCCATGCACACAAAGCCTGGACCGCAAAAAGAATGGACATGTCTTATTACGGCCGTGTTTTGCGGTCCAGGCTCATAGAAATAAATGCACACGGCCATGTGCACGGCCCGCGATTTACGCGCAGCCCGCGGGTGACACTCCGCGGCCATCCGACACGTAAATCACGGCCGCGCACATAGCTACGGTCGTGTGCATGAGCCCTAAGATTTAGGTTTATTTTGACTTTATAAAAATGTAAATGTCAAAATAGTGATAAAATATTATTGGAGTACATCTAAAATTTGTGGCCTAACAGTGCTTCAATATTGGGAGTACTGCAAGAAAGAGTTGTTATACTTTTAGACCAAAAGGTGGGGCAGAAAGATGGATGAGGTAGAGGATAAGGTGATTGGATGGGCCAGTGGGGGGTTATTTAAGTGTCACGTCAGGCAGGTCATTTCTGCTTGCATTATCTGCCTACTACTAGGGTGGTAGCTTGGCATCGCGGATAACTGGGCTGTGATACTACCGCATGAGTTATGACTTGCCAAGATATTTTAAAGTGGAACTGTTATATAAATAAATGTTGCGGTCGACCCCTCAGCTCTCCCTAAAACATTGTTGCCTATCTTGTTATTTAGGTATTTATTTTTGTTGTTTTGTGGAGCAGGTTTTTTTTACATGTAGGTCATTTACCATGCTTCTTGCTGTCTTGTTTTTATCAAATTAGAAAATTAAGCCTTCTATCAGTCCAGCAATAAAAGGGAAAATATTGTGTGCGTATAGAGATTTTCCAGGATGTCGAGAACTCTTCATTTACCAGACTCTGAATAGACTCTCTTCTTCCTCTATTCTTTCAGCAATTGTCACACAACATATCCATCATATTTCACCACTTAGATGTCCACCTTGGCTCCTGTGAAACATTATCATGAAATTCCAGCTTTTTCATAGATCCAGGACTATTAGAATTTCTGGTCTAATGCTGGATAATTAGAATTGTATTTTACTAAAACAAAAAAAAACAGTAAACAGAATTGCTCATTTTTTTTTATTGTACTACTGATAAGGAACAACAATTGGAGAAATGATAATTCTAAACTCACCTTCTGGTGAAAATCTCTATTGAGGCTTTGAGTTAAATCATGCAAAAACATTAGTGAGTATGACATCAGTAAAATTCTGTTCAATATCTTAACAGAAAATGTAGAAATGTCAACACCATTTTATGACTACTTTACATTGTGGAACAGTACACATAGATATAGGAAACCTAAATTTATCATATAACTATTTACTTTATGAACAGTGATAACTTGTTGAGTCAAAATAACTTCAATGGTAACAGATAAGTTGTGCAAAATTTCAAACTCGGCTCCAATACAGAATGAATTAGAAAATTCTCCATATTCTCCATAAAAAATATTCTGTTTGTTTCCAAGGAGGCCATTTAAGTACTGTATAGAAACAAAATTTTAGCCAAATGATTAAAATATTTTGTCCTTTCACTTACCAATACAATACAGCGAAAAAAAGAAATAAAATTAAGCCATAATTGAAAACTTTTAGAAGAGTTCCAGCCCTCTGTACATTGATGTATTACGTGTTCTCTTCTTTTTTCACCCTTCTTGATGTACTCTATACAAAGTTTAAGCTTTTCAGAACATGCTAGTGAAGTTGTTATATGTGATTAGAACAAAAGGGTCTTCTGATTTTATTTTCCAGAAACAGCACCATTCTTGTCCATGGGGTTTGTGTAGTATTGCAATTCTGAATGTGGTTGAGTTGCATTACCAGATACAACCCTTAGATAAGAACTGTGCTTTTTCAGGAAAAAAATCACTAGGCTTTACTTTCCAGTCTCATACAACCTCTTTTAAATCTTAACAATGGATAACATAAAATTAGACATTAAATATCATGTACATGTCAAAATAGCAGCAACTGAAATGTTCCCATTACATTATTAGACATGAAACCATTCTAACCTTTTTAATTTGAACATAATTTTATCCATTTCTGGATTTACCATATTTATAAATTGTCCATTAAAACCTTTTTCCTGCCTTATCTCCTTTTGAAAAAGATGAAAATCTTTGGTCTACCATTAGATACATCAAAAAGCTGCAAGAGTTCTGTGCGAGTAATTGTATCTTAATCCGACTACACCAGTGTCATTAGGAGATCAAGGGTTTCACTGAAATATCAGCTTAGTGCACTATTCGCAGCAACGAACTACTGTAGGAAGAGGCTTTTACTAAGCATTTTATGGGGCGCTAACCACGGTACTGAACAGAAACGCTCCCCTACATAAGATTACTGTTCTTAAAACAGAATGAATTATATACAAGTATGCGGAACTATGTTCATTACGAGTATACATTAACAACATGACATAAAATCATCAGCAATATTTGACGTTTTCACCTGTGTTTTTATCTTTGTTTGTATTTTTTCTACTCTGATCCGATGCTCTGTTCACATCACGTTTAAGCCTAACATTCGGCATACACATTAGAAGTGTGTTGTCAAATCTATTCCCCAGATGTATGAAACTCTTTATCTATACAAATGTGGTTGCCATTGACTTAGATTGTAAAAAAAAAATGTATACTGTGTAGTATACATTTTTTTGCGGGGTCACCTTGTATTGTATTGTCCACTCTGCTTCTTAATACAGCTGAAAAAAAGGTATAATGACATATATCATCCAAATGTATCCCAAAAGGATCTTTTCTTCCTCCCAATCAACCCCATAGATAACCAAAAGTTCACCCTACCATCTTTCTACTCTACTATCAGGTGGTGTATTTAATACACTTGTGGCAATGGGACTGAATGAAACATCTGAATTCAACGATCAATACTTTTGACTACATAATATAATATTATAATATTTAATATATAATATTTATTTAAATTTTTAAGAAAAACATACTGCAAAAAAATTGTTGTGATAAGCACTTCAGCCAACTTTACTGATGAAAGCCTTTCATTCAAACGTACTGGGCACACTTATAGGAAGTCATGAGGTTTTGGCTTAAAAATATCTACAGTAAAAGCCTCCTGAAAACTTCTAGTAGGAAATGTCTTATTTATAAAAGGCAGCTAGTGATTTTCAGCAATTCTAGTTAATCAGACAGCATTTATTTTACAATCAACTCTGCAGACTCTTTTAACAGTTGGTAGCAGTTTATAGACTTCTCAGGACATTTAAAATATATTTATTGGCAGAAATAAATGTATTTTTCTTCCTATCAGGGCTGGTTCACAACAGTATTTCCAAAATACATGTTTATTTATTTAAAGAACCTATCCATTGACAGATCTAATTGATTTGTATGAGAATTTTAAGGGGTTGGCAAGTTTAGAAAACTCATTTTAATTAACTCTTTTACGGAATTCACAGATAGTTAATTGAATGGGGGGGGGCGTACAGGATCCTTATCTCATGGCCAGAGTGGAGAGTGGAGAGTGGCTAGAAAATATCTATAGAAAAGAAACCGCCAGCTCACCTTTAGCAGACTCTCACTGCTAGCTGCGCCCGGGTCCTCGTGTCGGCACACGATCTATGGAAGTGAACAATGGAAAAAGGCAGGTTCCAGCGCAAAAGAATTCTTGAAAGATGAATGGTTTAAAATGGAAACATTGTTCCAATTTTATTATGGAAGCAATAAAACAGGGAGACACTATCCCACAGAGAAAGGTGGATGTAAATGGTGCACGCTGCCTACGCGTTTCAGACTGCTTCCCCGTCCTTAATCATGGCTGATATCATAGTGTCTCCCTGTTTTATTGCTTCCATAATAAAATTGGAACAATGTTTCCATTTTAAACCATTCATCTTTCAAGAATTATTTTGCGCTGGAACCTGCCTTTTTCCATTGTTCAATTCCTGGAGAGTGGCTACACAGAGTGTCTTTCACTCTGGAGGACTTCGGACTAAGCACGCTTTGGAATAGAAGCTGTGTAATGCTTAGTTTCCCTTGTGGTGGTGCTGCTAGAAAATTGAACACTTACGGACAGGTTTCCCTACAGATCACAGCTGATTGCTTGGAATCCCAGTAGGGGGATACTACTGATCAGCTTATTGTCAAGGGACTCTATTAAAAAGTGGTAATTGTCCAAAGCAAACAACCCCTTTAATGGATGACAAAATGCTCATTGTGCTATTCATTTGTCTCTGTGTCATATTAATTTTTGTTTATTGTCACGTTGGGTGCGTGGACCCACTGGGCAATACCGCCTTGACGGTATAGCAGCTGGCCAACAGGGTACAAGTCAAAGTCAATAGTACGGATAGGTGTACCTGCGGTAACCTCCGACAGTAGCGAAGACAGGCTCGGATGGGACCTTGGCAGGAGGTGGACACCAGGCGTGGTGTAACCAGAAAGGCATAGTACACAGCACGACACGACTCCAACTCTAAACGACACTTGATCCAGGATAGCACGGAAGCAGGTAGCAGGAACGGGAACACTGGGAACTAGGAAACACTTAAGGGACCATTTGCAGAGACGAACATAGGTAAACGACAATAACGCTCAGGCAATGCAGGAAGGGGCAGGGTTATCTTGGGTTAATTTGGTTATCTAATTCCGATGCACGAGCATGTGCGCGCGCACACCCTACAGGACACAGCAGAGTGAAGCGGAAGTGAGCACTGGCGTCTCCTGCGGAGGAGATGCGGACCAGCGCTCACTGATCCATGGCTGCGGCCGTCAGGAGGTGAGTAAACCTGACGGCCCACGGCCATGGGTATTACAGTTATGGTGAATTATACTACATGCTGTGCTATTTAGACAGGAAAAAAATATACAACTTTTGGTTCTATAACATTGAATGGAATGATGGTTTCTCATTCCAAGGCTTGGTTAACATTAGCGCTAGTCTCTATTCAGTCGGGTGTCCATTGCTTTTTGGTGTCAAGATTAGCACATTCTGAAGTGAAAAGTGGGAAACAATGTAAACTTGATGGACCTACCATAAGTGAACAGGATCCATCGTGTTTCTTTTCAAAATAGATCCGTCAAAGCTGTGCTGGCTTTGTTAATAACAGAAGCCATGATGCTAATGTGAACAGAGTCTTGTGCACTGTTTCATTTGTATTTACACACATATTTGATAGACACATTCCATGAAGTTTCTTATCTATTTTGATGTGTTGTAAAAAATTGTCCCCTCACAATAACAAAAAGAAACAAAAAGCAAACCAAAAGACACATATACTTATGTAATTATTATAAATGAATTGATGCCTTTTGCTTTTTTAATGCTATTGTGTAAGTAGTTCATATAACACATATACATGTATGATGAAACTTACTGAACAACTTTATCATTACTGTGAACCACAAACATCATTGCAGCTAAAAATATATGTATTCATATTTTATATCATTTGACATATTATTTTAATGAGCCAGACGGTTAACATATATCCTAGAAATCCTGATGTAAGATCAAAGTAAAGAGTATGCTTAGAAGATGTTAATCACTTATTTGGAAATGGAAATAATGACTGATTATGCAAAATAAAACACACTTTTGTACAGTTTAATAGTAGATAATGCAGTGGAATGACAGCAAAAAAAAAATGCAAAATACTGTATATGTATAAATATATAAATAAATATGATTTCAGGTCCTCACTAATCCATGCCAGTTTCAATGAATCTATTAAACTAATGAACAGTCCCGCCCCCCCCCCCCCTAATATTGAAGTTTCTGTTTTTTTTTCTAAACAATCGGAAGAAAACAGCTTGGCAACCCAACACACGTACATCTATTAATTTTATGTTTTGCTTTTTGGGAGTAGGGATCAGCACACACTTCTATCATTTTAATAATCTTCTTCACTAAATTGTTATTTGTCTACTTATGTGTAAAACTAGGCCCGTGCACAAAAATCTTTATTGTGATCGGAGCTTTGTTTTTATGATACAGAGCTCCAAATCCCTTGAATAGACATTAAAAGATAGATTTAAAAGATAACATGCTGGCTAACTGCAGCTGCCACTAGAGGGAGCTTTGTTGCTTACTGTATGCTGTCTCATTATTCAGTTCAATGTATGACAGTATGCAAAAAAAAGTGGCCAAAAAACGTTGCTTTCAATCTGGCTTTTATGCCTCCCCCACGTGCCACAGATTGGAGCAAGTTGCTTTAAAATTTGATAATCTTCAGATTTTAGCGACACCTGCTACTACTTCCTTGATTTGCATAATCTTACGGCTTGCTCTTCTTGGTGCTGCAATTTCAATGTTGAGGAGTGTATTAAGAAATTAATCTGCACAGTATTTTGAACCCATTTACATAAATAAATAAAACAAAAACAAACTGGTGGTCCAAGGCAGACAATCACTTTAATCGCTTGACCCACCAGGACGTGCCCGTACGTCCTGGTGTAGGGGGTTAAAGTATGGAGCGGGCTCACACGCTAAACCCGCTCCATGCAATGCGGGTATCAAACGTGTATTACAGCTGACAACTCGCACTAATTGCCAGGAACAGAAATCGCTCTGATACTGGCTGTTTAACTAATTAGATGCCGCAGTCGCTAAGCTGTTAGAAAGAGTAGGGCAACCCCCTCCGATGGTTGTCATGGCAGCCCGGGGGCCTAATGTAGGCCCCCAGGTCTGTCTGCTTTCTTCTCCTGTTAAGTGCTGCCTCTGAAAACCAGAAAACCACTTTAAGAATGGACACTTCCTACGTCACTAATCAATTATAACATGCAGAGGCATAGCTAGGTTCTTCTGCACCCGGGGAAAAGATTCAGATTGGCGCACCCCAACTTATTTTCCGACATCTCCTTTCCCCTCGCCATGTTTGCTTTCTCTAACAATTAATGAGGTGTAATTGTTTTTCCACCAGTTTTTTAATGTAACTCGAGCATAAAAGCATTTCTACATTTTACAAGCGATATAGTTATATAAGGGAGTTAACATAAAAATAAATTAAAGGAAAATAAATTAAAGAGGCAACACACAGCCCCCTGTCGATAGCACCACACACAGCCACCCCTCTTGTACATAACGCCACACAGTCCCCCCTTGTAGATAGCGCCACACACAGCCCCCTGTATATAGCTCCACACACTCCCCCCTTGTCGATAGTGTCACACACAGCCTGCTGCCCCCCTTGTAAATAGCGCCACAATCCCCCATCCTTGTAAATAGCGCCACACTCCTCCCTTGTACTTAGCGCCACACTGTAAACAGAGCAAAGAGCGGTAGCCCACCGCTACCACTCTCCGCTCTGCCTGACGTGACCCTCCGTAGGAGCCGAGGAGGTCACATTTCCTCCTGACTAAGGTCGGTGACAGCCCAGGAGTGGACCAGTCCAGTCACCTGACCTGAGTCATCTGACCTCATGTCACTGACGTGAGGTTAGGTGACAGGTCAGGTGACTGGACTGGTGCACTCCCGGGCCGTCACAGACCCCAGTCAGAATGCTTCCGCATGAACTCCTGGGTCTTCCTAACGCTGATCGCTGCTGCAGGTGTTAAACATACAGGGCACCTATCATCAGCGATCAGCTGCTCTTCGGCACCCCCTAGCTACGCCCCTAATAACATGCCATGTTTTTCAACGACTAAACACTACATGCATATATATCAGTTCATACCACTGACAAACTTCGATAGGTAATAAACATGGCCGGCCTTGTATACGTTCGACCAGTGCGGTCGCACAGGGCGCCAGCACCACACTGCAAGAGGGGCGTCAGCGGGTGTGTGTATCCCCGCACCGTTGCAACTACCAGCGGGGATAAACACACTAACTGCAGTCGCCTTTCCGCCCGAGCGCTTCTTAACTTAGTGGCCGTTGCTACCGCTTTAGCAGCCATAGCGGCTGCTAGCGGTGACACCAGGCATGAGGGCGATGGCGCCGCTAGCAACTGCTGCGGCTGCTATAGCGGCAGCGACGGCACTAAAGCAGAGCAGGGAGGTATCTTCCTGCTCTGCTATCTACTAGCGCCACTGTAGCTCCCTGAAGGAGCGGAATCCCCATGTCGCCGGGGATTCCACTCCTGGAGCGCTGCTTGATGTCTCTGTCCATGTATGGGCAGTGACATCAGGGGAAACTCCTGAATCAGAATCCCCGGTCACAGCGTTGCAGACGCTATGACCGAGATTCCACTCTAGGAGAAGCCAATAATGTCATGGACAAAGACGACAGGAGCTTCTCCTCGAGTGGAATCGACGGTCACAGCGTCGGCAACGCTGTGGACAGGGATTCCGCTTCAGGAGTTTCCCCTGATGTCACTGTCCATACACCGCATTCCAAATTATTATGCAAATGTTATTTTTCGCTGATTTTCCTAAATAGTCGATGCAAATGACAGTCTGTATAATCTTCAAGCCATCAACCGTTGGAGTATAATGCAAATTTTATTGAACAAATCTCCTAATGATAACAGATTTTTTTTTAGAAGTAAAAAACTCAAAATGCACTGTTTCAAATTATTATGCAAAACATTTTAAAGGTTTTAAAGAGAACTAAAATGGTAATTTGTTGAATTTACAGCATCAGGAGGTCATATTTATGGAAATAAAAAGCTCTTTCAATCAAAAAAAACTTAACAGGCCAAGTTACATGTTAACATAGGACCCCTTCTTTGATATTACCTTCACAATTCTTGCATCCATTGAATTTGTGAGTATTTGGACAGTTTTGCTTGAATATCTTTGCAGGATGTCAGAATAACCTCCAAGGGCTTCTGTTTGGATGTGAACTGCCTCCCACCCTCATAGATATTTTGCTTGAGGATGCTCCAAAGGTTCTCAATAGGGTTGAGGTCAGGGGAACATGGGGGCCACACCATGAGTTTCTCTCCTTTTATGCCCATAGCAGCCAATGACACAGAGGTATTCTTTGCAGCATGAGATGGTGCATTGTCATGCATGAAGATACTTTTGCTACGGAAGGCACGGTTCTTCCTTTTGTACCACGGAAGAAAGTGGTCAGTCATAAACTCTACGTACTTTGCAGAGGTCATTTTCACACCGTCAGGGACCCTAAAGGGGCCTACCAGCTCTCTCCCCATGATTCCAGCCCAAAACATGACTCCGCCACCTCCTTGCTGACATCGCAGCCCTATTGGGACATGGTGGCCATTCACCAACCATTCACTACTCCATCCATCTGGGCCATCCAGGGTTGCACGGTACTCATCAGTAAAAAACACGGTTTGAAAATTAGTCTTCCTGTATTTCTGAGCCCACTGCAACCGTTTGTGCTTGTGAGCATTGTTTAGGGGTGGCCGAATAATAACTTTATGCACACTTGCAAACCTCTGGAGGATCCTACACCTTGAGGTTCGCGGGACTCCAGAGGCACCAGCGGCTTCAAATACCTGTTTGCTGCTTTGCAATGGCATTTTAGCAGCTGCTCTCCTAATCCTATTAATTTGTCTGGCAGAAACTTTCCTCATTATGGCTTTATCTGAACGAACCCATCTGGTGCTCTGAATCAGCCACAAATCTTTTGACAGTACGATAATTATGCTTACTTTTTCTTGAACTATCCAATGTTTTCATACCTTGTCCAAGGTATTGCACTATTTTACGCTTTTTGGCAGCAGAGAGATCCTTTTTCTTTCCCATATTGCTTGAAACCTGTGGCCTGCTTAATAATGTGGAACGTCCTTCTTAAGTAGTTTTCCCTTTGATTGGGCACACCTGGCAAACTAATTATCACAGGTGTCTGAGATTGATTACAATGATCCAAAGAGCCCTAAGACACAATACCATCCATGAGTTTAATTGAAAAACTAATATTTTAATGTTTATGACACTTAAATCCAATCTGCATAATAATTTGGAACACGGTGTATATGGACAGAGACATCAAGCAGCGCTCCAGGAGCGGAATCCCCGGCAAAATGGGGATTCCGCTCCTTCAGGGAGCTACAGTGGCGCTATCTATACTGGAAAGGGTTGGGGTGGGGTTCTATCTACAAGGGGGCTGTGGGCTGTGTGGCACTACCTACAAAAAAGGGCAACTGTGCAGGAGCACACAAAATACCCAGCTTTCTCGGCTATCAGATAAATGTGTGGAATTTATATAAGATATAACTTGGCTGTGTGGCACTACCAACCAGGGGGCTGTGGGCTGTGTGGCACTACCAACCATGGGGCTGTGGGCTGTGTGGCACTACCAACCAGGGGGCTGTGTGGCACTACCAACCAGGGGGCTGTGGGCTGTGTGGCACTAGCAACCAGGGGCCTGTGGCCTGTGTGGCACTACCAACCAGGGGGCTGTGTGGCACTACCAACCAGGGGGCTGTGGGCTGTGTGGCACTACCAACCAGGGGGCTGTGGGCTGTGTGGCACTACAAACCAGGGGGCTGTGGGGCACTACCAACTAGGGGGCTGTGGGGCACTACCTACCAGCGGGCTGTGTGGTGCTACCTACAAGGGGCTGTGTGGTGCTACCCACAAGGGGGCTGTGTGGTGCTACCTACAACGGGCTGTGTGGCACTACCCACAAGGGGCTGTGTGGCGCTACCTACAAGGGGCTGTGTGGCGCTACCTACAGGGGGAATCTGTGAGTGGGGGGCTGATGGTAATTTTACTGTGAGTGGTGGGTTGATGGTCATTTTACTGTGAGTGGTGGGCTGATGGTCATTTTACTGAGTGGGGGGCTCATGGTCTTCAAGTGGTTTCCGCCTCTGACCTCCAATTGAATTTAATAGGAGGCAGAAAATACCTGCAGCGCTCGTTTGGAGCTTTTTTTTCCTGCGTCTTTTGCATTCGCTTCAATAGCTTAAGAAAAAACACACAAAAAAGGTCAAACAATGCTGTCAGTTGCTGAAGGAATTTTGAGGCAGATTTTTTTTGCCTTACAAAAAACATGTGTGAACATACCCTACGAGTGAAGTGCTTGTTCTTAGCCGTTTTCTGTCTTTCTCGAAACAATTTTTGGTAGGGGGCCCTGAGGAAATGTTATTTTTCCAGTGCTGCCTCGAGTCTGAAAAGGTTGGGAAACTCTGTACTAGGCTACAGGATCCCGTCATGGAGCAGTTCAGTTCGTCATGGGAACGGGGCCTAGGTGAGTAAAATTTTTGTATGGCACTGTCTACAAGGGGGAGGTGGGGGACTGTATGGCACTGTCTACAAGGGGGAGGTGGGGGGGGCTGTATGGCACGATCTACAAAAAGTAGGTGGGGAATTATGGCACTGTCTACAGGGAGGCTATATGGCAAAATCTACAGGGTGGCACTATACTGTGTGGGGGCCACTAAGCGGACATTATACTGTGTGGGGGCACTACAGGTGGCATAATACTGTGGGCACAATTAGAGGACAAAATACTGTGTCCTTGAAGGGGTTGTAATATATTATTAAATATTATTATTATACTGTATGGGGGCACTAAAGGGGCATTATAATTTTCTTATGGGGCATTTTTTTTTTAATGATGGGGTGGGGCGCCGAAAGATCATTTCAAACAGGGCGCCATCTATCCTAGGGCCAGCCCTGGTAATAATTAATATAAACATACATAAGAATCAGGCTCTGTACAGTTAAAACGTGCATAAAACATTTTTAGTATAAGTTGTATTAAAATAGTGCCCATTAGGACACAGAACTTTTGCTACACTGGTTTATCTACTATTATAAGTTAATTATCCGCTCTGGAAGACTTGATTAAAAATTTATATTCCTTTGTGTCCTCCACATAAATTATTATGTATTTGTACTGCTGTGTTAAACATATACCTCCCGAAAACCCATGTGATCAAATACAACAGTGTCAACACAATTATACAACCCTGGGAAACAAAATGAAGTTCTGGTCCTTTGAAAAATGAATATAAGTCACCATTAATTTTAATAACAGAAAAAAAAATTAGATCAATGTGAAAAATTTTATAAAAAATTCATCCTGAGTTTTATTTGTTTGGCAAATAAATACTCATCTAGAATTAGGTTAATCTGCATTTCAGGAAACATTTTATATGGAGTGTACAGGGGCAATTTACAAGCACCTTAACATGTTCATTGACAGGTAACATGCATTGAAATGGACAGATGATGTCCTGAAAGACTCTACTTTGAACAAAAAAATTGAAAAACCTTAACCTGTGATGAACAAGGAGATTGTGTGCAATTTTTGCCATTGCTGTTTTTATCAATGTAGACCTTAATACAAAAACATAGCAAAAACACGACGTTTGTTTTCTGTGTCCTCTGAGGAAACTGATCTAGCAAATCACAAAATTCATGTAGGTGTATTTGATGAAAGAAAACACAGTAATAGTCAGAAATACAATTTACACTTAACGGGGTTGTACTGTTTAGAAAACCCATTTTGAAACAAACTTTTAGGGAATACTAGATGGGGTTTCCCAGTTCAGGATAATTTTTTTTTTGCCCATTCAATGGAATACAAGTAATACTTGCGTCTCCCTGCAGGGAAACACATGCTGTCATGTTTCCCAACATGTTTCAACTGGGCACTAGGGAACGAACCACAGAGAGACACAGATGATAGCACAATTCACGGCTCCACGCCCAAAAACAGGCAATTATTTAAAAAAAAAAAGACTAAACAGATTAATGGGCGATTGAAGCTAGGCACTGCAGCCGGCACACAATTTGTAAAAATATGTTCAAATATGTAAAAATTCATATACAAAAACAAGGGCAAAAATTCCATAATAATAAAAAAAGTGAATACATCATTTGCACAGTACCCCCCATGTACTAGGGACCCCTGCAGAAGGACTACCCCTTTATTTTGTTTTCAAGCATGTTTTATTGTTATATTTAATTTGTTTTAACAGTTTTTGGACCCCTTAAGAAAGCTTTACTCTTGATCTTTCTGACTACAATATACTGTCATATCTTTATAAGGCAGTACATTATCCCCGTACATAGTATTTTACACATACATCTGTAAGGGCTTACCTAAGCTAGGCACTATTAAGGGACATACATGGGTGGCTTTACTCAAGCCCTGTGCTGTCCTTATTAGGATTTCAACCTTGATGCAATGCAATGTACAAACATTGCGCTATGCAAGAAATGAATCTTGCTCAAGACATACAAGGGTTAAATAAACCTTTCTCTATCTATCCATTCTATCTATGCACGTCATTGTTTTGCATACCATTACAGATGTTATGTGTGTGTATATATATATGTATATATATATATATATATATATATATATATATATAATTTTATTTTTATTTATTTTTAATTTATATATATGACTAAAATGTTAGACTAGGTCTCTGATGATCATCAGGTATTGGTGGAAATACGTTTTTCCATAATTTTTACAGTATTTTCTATTTTTGTGGTAAACAAGCCCAACTGGTTTTCTTTGGTATTAAAATAATTTAATAATTAAATTTCCTGTTAAGTGAAAATTGCCCCTAATCTTCCTCTCCTGCACAGAACAATGAATACAAATAATCCTGGATTATGAAAATATAATTAAAATTTGCTAATTTAGCGAGCACTTTGGTGTTTGTCTCCATGGTATGTCAGTACAGATGAAGCAAGATTTCAGAGGGAATGCTGTGGAGATGTTTTGTGGTAGTACGAGCGGCTGGAGCCTGTCCAGGAGGAAAGGAAAACATGTAAAGCAGTTCATTAGGAGCTCTGTAAAATACTGACAGGATTAGCCAGGCAACAAGAGAAATCATGCAGACAATTTATTTCTCACAATGTCTCACCTGTTGAGCAGCATACAACTAAATCTGAATGCTATCCAGATATTCAAAGTATTCGCCACATCACTCACGCTTATCTCCGCTGTTATCTGCTAGAACATTATTCATTGTCTATGGCCTATCCATGCGAGCATAGCAGCACCTAAGAATTGTGCTTTCTGATAAAAATGTCCATGAGAACTCACATGAAACATAATCATAAGATTTGTGCTAATTTGTTGGGCTATATCCTGAACAGTGATCTCATATCCTTTAAAAAAAAAAGGACTACTGGATCTGCCAAGGCTCTTTGAAGTGCCTTTTGGTCCAATTAGCCCTAATACCGGTGTCAACCCACAGGATTTAGCTGCGTTTTCTGTGGCCTTTAAAAACACTACCAAAATATGCTGTGTGAAGGAGGCCTACAGCTCTTGCTGATGGATCCACCGATCGGCATGAACAACTGACTTCCATTTCAGGCCAGAAAGCATGACAAAACTGATTGTTACAGATCTCCCTACTCTCCTTTTGACATGCTGAAACCAGTTTTGGCACATCCTAGGGTGAAACTTTAGCACATTTGATATACCAATGAGAGCAATAGTGTTTTTTTTTTTCCATTGACAAGCTTTTAGAGGTATTGGTTTTTTTTTGTGAGCTGAGTTACATTTTTCTATTGTACCATTTTGGTTATAAAGTTATTACGTTTTATACATTTTTTAGAGGGGTCATGAAAAAACTTGCAACTACAGATGCCACTATCTCTAGGAGATACTGTGTGTGGCACTACAGGTGGCACTATCCACAGGACAATTGTGTGTGTCACTATCAACAGGGGGTACTGTGTGTGGCACTACTGAGGGCACTATTGACACAATTGACAGGGGCACTGTGTGTGACACTATCTGCAGGAGGCACTGTGTGTGGCACTACAAGTAGCACTATTTACAGTGGTACTGTGCGGGGCACTATTGACATGGGCTGTGGCACCATCTACAGAGGTATTGTGTATAGCGCTGCCGATGGCACATTGTACAAAGGGCACTGTGTGTGGCAGTATCTACAAGGGACACTGTGTGCTGCACTACTGTCTACATGGGCACTGTGTGTCTGCAGGGGGCACTGTGTGTGGCACTATTTACAGCGTGCACTGTGTGTGGCACTATTTACAGGGGGCACTTTAAGCGACACTATTTACAGGTGGCACTGTATGGCACTATATATAGGGGCACAATATGTGGCAGTATATGCAGCAGTCTTTGTGTGTGGCACTCTCTGCAAGGGACCATATATACAGGAGCACTGTGTGTGACACTATCCACAGGGGGCTCGGTGTGTTGCACTACAGGTGGAACTGTCTTAAGGGGCACTGTGTGCGGCCATATTTTCAGGGAGCATGGTGTGACTGGCACTATTTATGGGGGGAACTGCATATGGCACTTCTGACAGGGGAAATGTGTGTGCCACTATCTACAGGGTCACTGTGTGTGTGTCACTATAGGTGGCACTAACTATAGGGGGGCAGTGTGTGTGTCATTTTCTACAGGGGGAACTGTGTTTGGCACTGTCTACAGGGGCACTGTGTATAACACTCTTTACAGATGGCACAGTGTGTTCGGCACCATCTACGTGGGGCACTGTGTGTGGCACCATTTAAATGGGGTACTAAATGTGTGGCACTATATACAGGGGGCACTGTGTGTGGCATTCTGTAGGGGCACTGTGAGTGGCGCTATCTTCACTGTGTGCCACTTTATAAGGGGGCACCATATACAGTGGGCTATGTGTGTGACACTATCTACAGGGGCACTGTTTGTGGTACAATCTCCAAGGGGTACTGTGTGTGACACAATCTTCAGGGTGCACTGTGTGTGATGCTTTATTTCCAAGGGACACTGTGTGGGCTTTATTTTTATAGAGCACAGTCTGTGGCAATATTTTCAGGGGGCACAGATTGTGACAATATTTATATTGGGCACTGTATTTCAGGAGGCAGTGTGTGATATGATTGTATGTTATGAATGTGTGACGGGTGTTGAATGTGTGACACAATTATACAAAGCATATGTGCTAGTATATTCAGGGGCACAGTGTGTGGCAGTATATTCAGGGTCACAGGTTATGCCGGTATATTCAGAGGCACAGTGTATGGTGCTATTATAATCAGAGGCGCAGTGTGTGACAGTATGAGGACTTGGGGTAGTATATAGGTGCGGATGTGTTGGAAAAATGAGGAGCTGAAGACATATGAGTGGAAAACTCTGCAGAGATATGTCGTGAAGTGAAAAAGTTGTCATGGTGGTCTGGACTTAATGGAGAAGAAAGGGCTAGAGAATGAATCTTAGAAGACATCACCTGTGGGTCACTGAATGTAAATGTTTATTCTGCCTCTTACTGATCAGTCCTGTAATCAATGTATAATCTGAAGGCGAGATGAGGGTGGTATCATTCTTTTGTTTTTGTTTTTAAAGAGCAACTCGCAGCATTCCACACAAATTAAATTTATTCAAAATTTTCCAAAAGCTTAAGATTCTTGCATATACAAAACTTTTGTAATTCGTCCCTCATGAATTTGCCTAAAATGGCGACTTGGCGGGCTACCCCATAATGCCTTCACACCATGCAATTTATATGGTAGGGGCTAAGCTAATTTTGCAAAGACAGTTTGGACGGGCCTTCTTTTTGCCTGGCTTTTTTCCTTTAAAATCACTTTTTATGCAATAAAACTCTTTTATACATGAATACAAAAGAGCCTTTGCACTTTCCATGAGGAACAGCGCCACAGAGAGTCTCAGAGTAACTACTCATTTTTAAACCTTTTTATTCCTATTGAATTACCGGCTTCCTTCGAGAGACCCGGGAATGACTCAAGGCTGACAGTTCCGTGGATGGGACACATTGACTACAATATGCATTGAGTAGTTGTGCCTCATTGCACAACTAAAAAAGTTGAGCATAACTACAAACAACACCCCCCCAACCAACCTAAGGTCCCCACACATGAAGCGTTTCTCTCTCTTTTTTTCTCCCCATCTAACAAATATGTACTGAGCTTAATTCTGTGCTGGGTATATGTGCTAATCTTGGTTCTAGTGCTGTATATATGTACTGAACTTGTTTCTCGCACTGTATTTATGTTCATAGCTTTGTTCTGGTACTGTAGTTATGTACTGAACTTTGTAATGGTGCTGTATTTATGTACCGAGCTTAGATCTGGTACTGTGTTAATACACATAAATTGGTTCTGGTAGTGTAGTTATGTACTGAACTTGTTCTGTGCTGTATTTATGTACTGAGCTTAGTTCTGGTATTGTATTAATGTGCATAAATTGGTTCTAATACTGTAGTTATGTACTAAACTGGGGTCTGGTGCTGTATTTATGTACTGAGCTTTGTTCTGGTGCTGTATTTATGTACTGAGTTTGGTTCTGGTGCTGTATGTATGTACGGAGCTATGTTCTGGTGCTGTATATATGTACTGAGCTTGGTTCTGATACTATATTTATATACTTAGATTTGTTCTGGTACTGTATTATCCACTGAGCTTGGCATTGGTACTGTATGTATTGAGCTTTGTTCTTGTACTGTATTTATGTACTATGCTTGGTTCAGGTACTGTGTATATGTATTGAACTTGGTTCTGCTGTTATGCCCACAGTCGCTGACCACCAGCACGTCCCAATTCTTTATGTCGGCCTTTCGCTTCTCAGAGACGCCGACACACATGGCTACAGCACTCTCCTGTGTCCCAACTAAACCAGTGATAACCTGGACTTTAAAAAGGGCTCTACCCTTCATCTCCTTGCCTGAGGGTTGTTAGTCTTCCTGTGTTCGTTTATGCAAATGGTCCCATAATTGTATCCTGCTCGCAGTGTTCCCGTTTCCTGCTTCCCGTATCTTGCATCCTGTTGCCGTGTTTCGTTCCTAAGCCTATTGTTGGAGTTGTGTGTGTCATCTGCTACATCTGGTACCATCCACCACATCTGGTGTCATCTGCCACGCCTGGTGCCATCTGCTACGCCCTGTGTCATCTGCTACGCCAAACTTCACCTGTGCCACGTGTCTGCTACTCTGAGCATCTGCCTGAATATCCTCCCAGGTACTCTTGTCAGAGAGACTGTTATTGATTATTATTTGGCCAGTTGCTTCTCCGCCACTACAGAGCGGTTCAGTGGGTCCACATACCCCACAGCCGTGACTGTGTTCTGGTGCTGTATATATGTACTGAACTTGGTTCAGCTGCTATATGTACAGTATGTACTGAACTTTGTTCTGGTACTGTATTTATGTACTGAATGTTGTTCTGGTGCTGTATTTGTGTACTTAGCTTGGTTCTCTTGCTGTATATATGTATGAGCTTGGTTCTGGTGCTGTGTATATGTACTGAGCTTTGTTCTGGTGATGTATATGTCACATTGGGTACGTGGACCCACTGGGCCGTACCGCCATGACGGTATAGCAGCTGGCCAACAAGACACAGGTCACAGTCTATAGTTCATATAGTGTACCTGTGGTAGCTCAGACAATAGCAAGCCAGGCTTGGCTGGGACTAGGCAGCAGGCAGGCTCCAGGTATGGTGTAGCAAGACAGGCATGGTATAGAGCACAGCACGACTTCAGCTCAACACGGTACTTGACCACAATAGCACGGGATACAAGTTACAGTTAGCAGGAACGGGAAACACTGGGAACTGGGAAACACTAGGAGACCATATGCTTAGACATACTAGGATAACTACAACAATGATCAGGCATTGCAGGGAGGGGCACAGCCCTTCTTATAGCCCAGGGTGCTCTGGGAGCAACCAGCTCATTCTCCCACCTGTGTGTGCTTTGGCTCCTTAAGTCTGGACTGAGCTCGCGAATAGACAATAGCAATGTGCAGACATCTCTGGAGAGAAGGGCCTCGACTAGATGGAAGGAGTTCATGGTCAGCGACCACGGACGTTACAGTATATATGTACTGAGCTTGGTTCAGCTGCTATATGTCAGTACTGAACTTGGTTCTGGTACTGTATTTATATACCGAGTTTTGTTCTGGTGCTGTATTTATGTACTGAGCTTGTTTCTGGTTCTTTATTCATGTACTGAGCTTGGTTCTGATTATATATTCATGTACTGAGCTTGGTTCTGGTGTTGTATTTATGTACTGAGATTGGTTCTGTTGCTGTATATGTACTGAGCTTGGTTCTGGAGCTGTATTTATGTACTGAACTTGTTTCTGGTTCTGTATTCATGTACTGACTTTGGTTCTGGTGCTATATTTTTTTACTGAGCTTAGTTCTGATGCTGTATTTATACTGAGCTTTGTTCTGGTACTGTGTTTATGTGCATGTTTTGTTCTGGTGCTGTATTAATGTGCTGAGGTTCTGTTGCTGTATTTATTCAGGATATTTTTAAAAGTACAAAAATTGCAGGGCAGCTGGAATTGTTGTATTTTCAAAAGGAACCTGTCAGGTTGCTTTTGCGCCCTAAACCACCCCTAGTAATACATGACCTGGCAATGTTTCCAAACATGCCCCTATTTATAGCGCGTTTTGTGTGTTAATTATACTTTAAAGAGGCTCTGTCACCACATTATAAGTGCTCTATCTCCTACATAAGGAGATAAGCGCTATAATGTAGGTGACAGCAGTGCTTTTTATGTAAAAAAAGCAATCTATTTTCACCACTTTATTAGCGATTTTAGATTTATGCTAATGAGTTGCTTAATGCCCAAGTGGGCGTGTTTTTACTTTAGACCAAGTGGGCGTTGTACAGAGGAGTGTATGACGCTGACCAATCAGCGTCATGCACTCCTCTCCATTCATTTAGTCAGCGCATAGGGATCCTTTTAGATCGCTTTGTGCTTTCTTATACTAACACATTAACGATACTGAAGTGTTTAGACAGTGAATAGACATTCCACGGGATGTCTATTCACAATCTCTACACTTCGTTACTCTGTCTGTGGTAGTTACAGCAGAGGAAGCGTAATCTCGTTGTAACCTGTCATCTACAGCGTAATCTTGCGAGGTTACGCTTCCTCTGCTGTAACTACCACAGAAACAGTAACGAAGTGCAGAGATTGTGAATAGACATCCCGTGGAATGTCTATTCACTGTCTAAACACTTCAGTATCGTTAATGTGTTAGTATAAGACAGCACATAGCGATCTAAAAGGATCCCTATGCGCTGACTAAATGAATGGAGAGGAGTGCATGACGCTGATTGGTCAGCGTCATACACTCCTCTGTACAACGCCCACTTGGTCTAAAGTAAAAACACGCCCACTTGGACATTAAGCAACTCATTAGCATAAATCTAAAATCGCTAATAAAGTGGTGAAAACAGATCGTTTTTTTAAATAAAAAGCATTACTGTCACCTACATTATAGCGCCGATCTCCTTGTGTAGGAGATAGGGCACTTCTAATGTGGTGACAGAACCTCTTTAAAGAGTCATCCTGAAGAGTCACCCAGTCCTACCTCCAGACCCACCGTATTACGCTGGATTGGCATCCCCCTAGCGGTTCTACGTCACTACTAGCCTCCTTCAACTCTGACGGATGCGCCGTGACCTTGTACTGCCCGTTATGCGCAGTTCAGCACTGCACATGCTTGGGGAGTACAAGGCAATGGTGCATCCATGACATTGGTAAAGGCTGGTAGTGACGTAAAATGGCCAGGGGGTTTCAGTTAAGATGGGTGGATGACGCCATTTAAATTTTTGCCTCAGGCAGCAGAAAATCTAGAATCAGCCCTGTTTATATGAGCTCTGAGTCCTCAGGAGCTGTAGGAGTGCCTACGGCTCTTGTGGACTCTAAGCTTATATAAACAGGAGCGAGATTTCTTTTCTCACACATGAATGCAAACATTGTGTCCTGAATGTCATCTTTCAGAGGTTGTAATCAAGTCTAGGAATGGACTGGTTCTAACAATGGATATCAGCTTCTTTCCACACCTAAGATTAAATTCAATTTTTCCTTAGTAAATGGAAGCAAAATATTTACAACTTTGAAATATTTTTACTAGACTCCTTTGATCAGTTTTGCAGATTATTGTTTACTTAAGTTCATACTGTTGTGGTCTTTCCATTATTTTGTATTGAACGGTTATTTTCTAGAGAATCACTGTCGTTTTGCCACATAACTGTCCTGTACTTGTAGTTATCTACTCTGTTGACCCATTGGAAACTAAGTACATATAATGATACTGTTCCATTTTTATCTGGTTGTCTCTGCTCCAATCTCACTTAGCAACATAATATGTCTATATAATAGAAGCTGTTACAGTGTTTGGCGCAAGCTAGGACTGGACAAGCCAGTAAAACTTCTCAGTTACAGAGAACACATGTAGATAACATCTTGCATCCCACTTTAGTGGAATGGTCAAAATTGAGGCCAGACACTTCCTATATTTCAGTCTGATTGTGTCCCTGAGCTTTTACCATCCATTCTCCTTCCACGGTCACTCAGACAGCAGAAAGTACAAAAAAAAAAATCCAAACAGATGCGGCCTCAGCGCACTTATGGAACTATAAATAAACCCAGAGTTTGAGGCTGAAAATAGCACACAGGTACAGATAGGAAACCAGCAGGAGACGAGCATCTGGTATCTTAAGGAGCTGAATTTAAACCTCTGCTCTTGGAAACATCTGATCCCTTGCACAGAAGGCTGATTGTTCAGGAATTATCTTTTTGTGACACAAATGTTTACTGTACTTAATGCTGAGCACACATATGTGCCCTATCTCTACTGCAATATATACACTGATGACCATGGGGCACTGTATGAGTCTGGCTAATGTACCTAATTGCCATTTATATACCACATCTGACATCTGAACAAAGTGGCTATTTACAGCTTCATGATTGCAATCACAGATCTGATGAAGTACAGTCAAAGAGTGAATTCCCAAGGTGAATAGCATGGATGTGTGTGATCACTTCAAAAGCTGAAGGACCAGGCAGTAAAAGGGTAAACATACTATATTTGTGAATTGGTGTTGTGTGGAGAAACAGTAGCACATTTTGCAAACTCATATTCTTCACAGCACACATTACGTCCAAGGCTCCACAGAGATATATAGCAGGGGAAATCGTACAAGTGTATATGCGGTGTACAATGCAGCCGTGATTTTGCAATTAAAAAGGAATGCTTGCAGTTATGTTAATTAAATGTGATTAAACATGGTTCTTAAATCGCTAAGTAGATATTGTATTCAATTTTGTACAGCGATCTCTCATGAGAGATTGCATCACAAAACATCACAAACGATATGTCGCCATGGAGCCCAAGCCTACAAAAGAGAAGCTGGAGATTAACACCTAGACATCGCTTGTTATTACCATTAATTGAGCAGAAGAATGATTTGTAAATCTGTTATATTCAACTGGGGGCCCCTAGTGCATATTTTTTAATTGTTTTCTGTCTATTCATAATAAACATAATAAAGATATTTTTGTACAGTTTGCTTACAGCAATGCTTTTTATTTGGTACTGGAAGCACCACTTTAGTAACTATTGCTTATGTTGCTCTCCTTAAACTTTGTGTAAAAGTAATGGCAATCAAAGAGTCTCAGGAAATGTACCAAAAATGTAGAGAAGGAATGTGGGTGAGTGGTGAGGGTGAGGTTGACTTTGTGTAATTCAGAGTTAGGAGCAATCAGGTTTTAAGGGTGTATGTGTTAGCTACAATTGAAAGGATGGTTTAAGTTTTAAAGGAGTTGTCTTTTTCCCCCCCCAGAAATAGCACTACTCATATACATGAACTATATCCAGTATTTCAGCTCCGATATATTCAAGTAAATTGAGCTGATTTGCAATACCAGACACAGGCTGTGATCAAGAGTGGCGCTGTTCTTTAAAGATGATCTGTCATCAGACCTTGTTGACCTATGTAAGGGCAGCATAGTGTAGGGACAGGTCTGCTCTCCAATCAGCCAAAATGGCACTAATAAATATTGTGCTGTTTGGCTAATAGGAGCAATCCAAAAATACACTGGACTTATAGTTATGAGTGCAGTGCGTCCCTTACCTCTCCCTTCCTCCCCCTCCTCATAGTGATTGACGGACTGTTGTGTATGCAGATACACAGCAACCAGCCGTCAGTCAACGTCAAGAGGGGCAGACGAGCACTTTCCTCACAAATACAACAGACTCATAATTATGAGTCTGGTGTATTCTTTGATGACTCCTATTTGCCAAACAGCACAATATTTTTTTTGGGCTAATTAGAGAGCTGACATGTCCCTATACTATGCTGCCCTTATACAGGACCTTATACAGGGCAGCATAGTCTGATGACAGATCGACTTTAAAGATAGGGCAAGGATAATTCGATAATAAATCTAGTGAGATTTAGAAGATATGTAGAGAATATAAGTATAGAGGAAATACTGATTAGTGAGGTTGAAGATGGGTACGTAAAGAACTGCTGAAACCTAATAGAAATTGGTGTACAATAGAATGAAGGAGAATATACCAGTATTCTCCCTCGCAGTGGTGCCATATGGCAGCACAAGTGGTCCCCACAGATCTGTTATATGGAACCGTAGAGTCTCTGTGTCCCGCCATTTATGGCCACATTCACTGTGCACATGAGTCCTAAGGCATAGTCTTTCCTAGAACAAAATATTTAAGACACAACTAAGCCTTTAATGCTGGAATATAGATACATTATATAGAGTATATAAGGATATGAATATTGACTCCAGAGCAGTATACGTTAAATCCCTTTATATCAGTGCTTCCCAAACTTTTCTATACCACACACCCACTCCCTACAAAAAAAGTAAGCTTTTAACTTAGTGCATAAAATGCAAATATGAATTGAATAATTAAATTTGAGCTTATTCTGAAAAAAAATGTAAACAGTAATATCAATCCCAATTAGTCACACCCCGGAAATTCCATCTTGTTCCTCCTAGGGGTGTGGATACCTCAGGTAGGGAACCCCTGATTTATATGCATTTTCATTTCAGAATCTTTTAAAATTAGATAAAGGTGAAAGAGTAAATTAAAAACAGAATTAGCACAAACAAAATATTGACACCAGTTAGAAAATTTATATTAGCCAGGGGAAAAAATGTTGTTCACGGATCCCCAGACTTGCGAGTCCCTAACTGGAACTTATTGTTCCTGATATACAAACCGGGTACAAAATGGGTACAGTATGGATAGAATAGTGAGGATTTCCTCTAATATATTATGTCAGAATAGGCAAAAAAGTTTCTGCCATGTTTCCTCACATACCATATTACTGATTAGATGCATTGCTTCTATGGGAGAATATAGCTCCACATAGAGGCACCATACGGTGGCACACAGAGTCCCTACAGATCCATTATACATGGTTTGTGCACACAGTAATGCCATTTGCTCGAGACTGAAGAATGACATTAATTATACGTGTTATGAGTAGGGCTGCAGTGATATCATACCAGGAGCCTTTTCACAGCATGACAGCCTTGCTCACAAGTACTAGAAACACATTAAACAATAATGTATCCATCAACAGCAGTTTGTTAACAATTTCCAGGCCGTAAAACGTTCTACAAAGAGTAAAAACAAACCAAAACTTGAATCCAAGAAAATGATCTTACTTTACCTGACTATATGACTAATATTCATTATAGGTGGAACTCTGCTCCCACCTCCAACTTTTGCTACATTTACAACTTTTCTGAAAGGCTCTACATCACTGAAGGGACACTGTCGGGTAGCTACTCTCTGTAGAGAGCACTGTGAACAGTATGAAACAACTATGAACTGCGTGGCACTTTTGCGTGGCAAATTAATGGCATTTTTGGTGCACTGCATCAAGCTATTATGGCACAGCATGGAAATATTGGGCCATTACATGGAACTATACGGGCATGGTACACAAACTATAAGCAAAGTAAATACTATATGAACTATGTAAAACTATCTGTGAACTATACTGTATCTTTCTTTTGTGGAAGAGGCTTTAGTCACTGTGAGAGTGAGGGTTGGTATTTACTGATTCATATAGGCACTGAATGGCAGTATTTGGGCTAATGGGGCACAGCATAAAACTATTGGTCACTATGTGGGTACAGTATGTACAATATAAGCATTAGGCACACTAGATGAGCACTGTACCTGGCTATATATGTCACTATTTATATATATACATTATCTGAGCACTGTATTTTAACATCTGGGTGTTGTATGCACTATTCATATAGACATTGTATTACATTATTTTGGCACTATATGACCCTCCCTGACCACCGTATGCACATATTGGCACTATAAGCATTATCTAAATATAGCAAGTTCTGGACCGGGGCGCAGTTTAGGGTAAGTCCCCATGATATTGGAGGGATGCTCTGGACCTGGAGGGAAGTTGTATTTAAGTGTAGAGGGGTTAATAACTTAAAATAAATAGCGGGCTAGTTGATAGGAGTGAGAAGTTAAAGTGTGTGTGTGTGGTAGGAGAAAAAGGGAGGAGCATAGTAAGGGCCTACCTGATTGGTGGTCAAGCAGAGTCCAAGGGGAGTAGTACACAAAAGCAGCTGGAAGGTTCCATAACTCAGTATCCCAGCAGCGGAGCAGCGTCCTACCCACCCACACACCCTTATTTTTCTTTTCTAATGTTGTTGTAAATTCTCCTTTCCGTTGTGTTCTATCTGATTATTAGTGCTGTCGGTTTTTCTTTTTTTGGCTGTTTTTTTCTTCTCTTTGCAGGTTGATTTGTCATGGCACTTGGCGGCAAAGGGGTCTTTGAAGGTGGTAAATTTTGGTGAAAGTTGGGGACCCATCGTAAATTTCGGGAGTCCCAAAAGTTGGTACCTATATGGTAATTTGTGAGTATGTCACCAGTGGGCGGAGGTCTCAGCAGGACGATAATTGGTGCAGCATTCAGCGATATGCGGCTGAGGGCGGGGAGGTGGTGGTGAAGTTGTGAATGGTAATTAAACAGAGACTTAACCCCTTAAGGACCCAGCCTAGTTTGGACCTTAAGGCTCAGAGCCCCTTTTTCAAATCTGACATATTTTAATTTATGTGGTAATAACTTGGGAATGCTTAAACCTATCCAAGCGATTCTGAGATTGTTTTCTCGAGACACATTGGGCTTTGTGTTAGTGGTCAAATTTGGTTGATATATTCAGTGTGTATTTGTGAAAAATTGCAAAATTGAGAATTTTTTTTGAAAAAATAGAATTTTCTGAATTTAAATGCATCTGCTTGTAAAACAGATGGTTATAGCACCCAAATAGTTACTAGTTCACATTTCCCATATGCCTACTTTAGATTGCCATCGTTTTTGAACATTCTTTTATTTTTCTTGGACGTTACAAGGTTTAGAACATAAACAGCAATTTCTCATATTTTGAAGAAAATTTCAAAAGCCTTTTTTTTAAGGTACCTGTTCAGTTCTGAAGTGGTTTTGAGGGGCCTATGTATTATAAACCCCCATAAAACCCCCCATTTTAAAAACTAGAACCCTCAAAGTATTCAAAACAGCATTTAGAAAGTTTTTTTAACCCTTTAGGCATTTCACAGGAATTAAAGCAAAGTGGATGTGAAATTTCAATTTTATTAAAAATGTTTCTGTAACACAGAAGGTTTTACCAGAGAAACACTACTAAATATGTATTGCCCAGAATCTGCCGTTTTAGAAATGTTCCACATGTGGCTCTAGTGTGCTCGTGGACTAAAACACAGGCCTTCATGTCCGGTTTGAAGAGGTCTTGTGGTGCCAAAACAGTGGAAACCCGCCAAAAGTGACCCTATTTTGGAAACTAGACCCCTTGATGAATTCATTGTACTTTTCAATGGGTGCCTGCGACTTTTCGATCAGTTTTTATTCTATTTTTAAGAGGCGTGGTGACTAAAAAACCGCAATTCACCGTGCGCTATAAATGACATATTCACTTTATTCTGCGGGGCGATACGATTACGGCGATACCAGATGTTTATAGTTTTTTTTATGTCATATGGCGTTTGCACTATAAAACACTTTTTGTAAAAAATCATTTACTTTTTGTGTTGCCTTCTTCTAAGAGCCATAACTTTTTTATTTTGCCATCAAGAAAGCTGTGCGAGGACTAGCTTTTTGCGTAACGAACTGTAGTTTCGAACCATTTTTAGGTACATACGACTTTTTTATCTCTTTTTATTTCCTTTTTCTCGGAGGTGAAGTGAGCAAAAAATTGTGATTCTGGTATGGTTTATTATTAATTTATTTTACGGCGTTCACCGCGCGGGATCAATAAACGAAATAGCAACCATCGCTGCCCGCTATCATGTAGTGGGCCGTCGATGGTGATTTAACCCCTAAAAAGCCGTGATCGCTATTGAACGGGGCTTTTAAGGGGTTAATCAGTGGGGACACAGCGATCGGTCCCCGCTATAGGAGCTACGGCAAATGGCCGTTCCTCCCGTGACGTACTATTAGGAGCATGAACGATACAGTTACCATGACCTAATAGTACGTCCAGGAGTGGGATTGGGTTAAAGAGCCCTTCCTGTATTAGTTAATTGCTAAGCATATTGTATATATATTGTATCATTGATATGGTTACATATGGTTATATATTTATATATATGTTTTTATTTTTATATATGTCGATAGATAGATAGATAGATAGATAGATAGATAGATAGATAGATAGATAGATAGATAGATAGATAGATAGATAGATAGATAGATAGATAGATAGATAGATTATTTTGGAGATAAATAAAGAGGCTGCTGTGACCATTTTATCCAAAGCCACTCTGTCTTGTCTTTATTTCAGGTAATGGTTTTAAGGGGTCATGGGGGTTTTATTAGGTCGGGTTTCAAGTTATAGGGTGCCAGAAATTGTCAGGCATTTCAAGGTCATGAACCATTTACCTTGCCACTCTATGTACTTTTATTCATGGTAATATATTTATGTACTATTCACTATTCACTTTGCTCTGTACTGTGGTATTGATTTAGTACTTCAGGTTGAATTATTTTAGAAATGTGTGGCTGTATTTATATACTTTATGGTGCTATTATTTGGGCTTAGTATGGCAGTATTATTTGGGCAGTTATATAACATTTTAACATAAGTGCAATATAACAGAGTTCCCCGTTTTAAATGTTCATTGTTTTAACAGTTTTGAGAGTCGTCAGGAGTCAACAACTTTTTAAGTGAAAGTTCAACCACAATGCAATGCAATAGTGCAATGGAGTCCAGTTAAACACTTGCAGAAATGACCACACTTATTCTGGAACCATGGTCAGAAGAAGGGAATGGTAAAAATGAATGAAAGATCAGCAACAAGATTAGAATACTATACATAAATCATGAATAATACATTGAGAATAAAGAATCAAAATTCACAAGTTGAAACGGCTTTATTGCACCTTCTTTCAAAAATAATGCTTTCTTACATACCCTTAAACAATATGGCAACTAAAACTGCACCCAGTACTTAAGATTAAATATACCTTTATTAGTGAGAAAAATGGTAACATCCCATGAAAATCAGGAAATATAATTATATAAAATATGAATATTATAGTGCACTTCCCCCTAAAATATATCCCAAATACCTGAAAATAGTCACGATCTAGGGGTACGTGGATCCACTAGGCCACTCCGCTGTAGCGGAGTGACAGCTGGCCAAATCACAGTCTATACAAAGTCTATGCAAAGTCCTTAGCACAAGGGTACTTGTAAGAGTCCAGACAGTAGCAGAGGCTTTGGCACAGATGGAGCTTGACGTGGCAGGAGGCGCCAGACGCGGCGGATGGTACCAGGAGTGGCAGGTGATGCCAGACATGGTGTATGACAGCAGGTGTGGCAGATGACACCAGACGTGGTGTATGACAGCAGGCATGGCAGATGATACCAGACATAGTGTATGATAGCAGGCGTGGCAGATGGCACAACACGACTCCAACACTAGATAAGGCTCGGGAACAAACACAGCATGGGATACAGGATACGGAATACAGGAACACTGGGACCAGGATACAACTATGGGACCATTTGCAATACGAACATGGGTAGAAAACAACAATGCTCAAGCAAGGAATGAAAGGGCAGGGCCCTTCTTATAGTCCAGGATGAACTGGGGCTAATTAGACATTGTTTGCATGTGCACGAGCGCACCCTAGGGGACAATACAGGGCAGAGCGGCCGCATGTGCTGACATCTCCGAGGAGGGAGACATTGGCCAGAAGACAGGAGTCTGCTTTCGCGGCCACCAGAGGTTAAGGAGAGGCGGCGGTCCACGACCGCGAACGTTGCACAACTTTTGTCAGCTTTATAAGAATTGTATTTAGTTATTTATGAGAAATCAGGACAACATCCAACATTGGCTCAATTACCCACATGGGTTGCTACCCAGCTAGCCTAGCAAATTGTAGGATGCATCATTGCATAAAATAG
The DNA here is from genome assembly GCF_050947455.1 of Rhinoderma darwinii. NCBI lineage: Eukaryota > Metazoa > Chordata > Amphibia > Anura > Rhinodermatidae > Rhinoderma > Rhinoderma darwinii. The sequence goes on from NC_134689.1 coordinate 120,919,245, forward strand.
AAAATGTGTGATTCTTAAGATTGGGTAACATCTTTGGTGGCAGTTGTAAAGTTAGTCATATTGGCTATGAAAATGCCCCTCATATTGCAAAGTTTTATACTGTGCATCCAAGTAATAGCCCATGCCCACAGATGGATTAGGGATCTGTGTTGTACCAGGAGTTGTTCTAAGCCTACGGCTGCATGAGGAGAGATACTGGCGCACTGCTCGCCATGTGCAACAGTTTTAATAATTCTCCTCCAATGGGAGAGATTTATCTAAACTAGTGCAAAGGAAATTTGGTGCAGTTGCCCATAGAACCAATCAGATACCAGCTCTTATTTTGCAGAAGTCCTTTGGGAAATAGAAGGTTGAATCTGATTGGTCAACAGCTCCCCTTTTCTTTAGCTCTTGTTTTGTTAAATCTCTTTGAATGTCTTATCAGATCCTGATCCTTCTGCACATCAAACACTTACCCATAAGCAGTAATAAAACAATTTACAGATACTTTTTGCATTCATCACATTTTCTTCTTGCTTAAAATGTAGCCATTTTTTATGTTTTATTATTCAGATGCATTATCTGGGAAAATTTAGCTTTTGGCTGAATTCTAAAATTACAAATTTGATGCATCATCTACTTATTTTGTCTACATGAAAGCTTGCAAAATGCTTGTTCGCTAACCGCACAAATGTTTTGCTGTGTTGTGTTCCTTGACAGTATATGAAGAGGAAACAGAGAACTGATATATGTTCACGAAAGCAATAGTGTTTTTTATGTGGAGTTCTCTTATAAATGGGCATTAGGACTAAGGGTGTAGTCACACTGCATTCACAGTGTTTGACAGAGATATATGTTAAGAGTATTTTCCCGATGTACACCTCCGACGGAAGTCTCTGATATATGCCACTGTACAGGCATACAGTGGCATGCATCACCTATAGGCACCCAAGTTAAGAAAATATATATCACACGGTATATGCTTTTTTGTATGACCAGTGTAGTCGACTATGCTATTTAATAAGTTGAAAAAAAGGTATACCGACGTATACCTGCTCGAAGAAACCAAAACTACCTCTTTTGGCATTGATTTTGGGCCAATTTTGGGACCCCAATGTGTGAATTTATTTGTAGGGCTAGGTGTGGTCCAGGTAGGATGCAGGTCCTAGAGGTGGCTCCCACCAAACAACCAGTTGTGGATTCCTATGGAGCAGCATATATGCCATAAATGTGTGATAAATGTGGGCCCCACCTTTAGGACCCTTACCTATCTGGAGAACCCCCATTCACCAATTTACAGAGGCAGTGCTCTCCACAGACTGCAGAGATGAGACCAGCACCTATCACACCATTATAACATATCCTCTGGACATGCCATGAATGTGTATATGATGGGAATACCCCATTAAAAGCAGTTATCCAAGATTAGAAAAGCATGGCTGCTTTCGTCCAAAAACAGCACCACACATTTCTACAAGTTGTGTGTGATATTGTAGTTTAGCCTCATTCACTTCAATTGAGCTAAACTGCAATATCAGTCACAACTAGAGATGAGCGAACTTATCAAAAGTTCGGTTCGGCTAGTTCGCCGAATTTCACAAAAAAGTTCGGTTCGGACCGAACTAGTTCGGACCGAACCTGTCACTTCCCTGCGCCGAGCATGCTACTGTCCGGGGTGCTGATAGTGTTAATGGGCTGCACTAACTCTTTCAGCAACCTTGACAGTACATGCTCGGCGCGCGGAAAATACAATTTAAATGTAATAAAAAAATAAAAATTATACGTTCGTACTTACTTTCCTCCTGTCCGGCCTCCAGCGATGACGTTTCATCCCTTTCGCCGCTGCAGCCAATCACAGGCTGTAGTGGCGGTCACGCACGTCAGGATGACGCTTCATCCCACGTGACCGCCTCTGCAGCCAATCACAGGCTGCAGCGGCGACATGGATGAAACGTCATCGCTGGAGGCCGGACAGGAGGAAAGTAAGTATGAACGTATTATTATTTTTTTTTGCCATGTATGTATGTTTGCATGTATGTATGTATGTATGTATGTATGTTGGCATGTATGTATGTTGTCATGTATGTATGTATGTATATCTGTGCATGTATGTTGGCATGTATGTATATATGTGCATGTTTGTATGTATATTTGCATGTATATATTTGCATGTATGTATGTATGTTTGCATGTGTGTATGTTTGCATGTATGTATTTTTGCATGTATGTTGTCATGTATGTATGTATGTATGTTGTCATGTATGTATGTATATATGTGCATGTGTGTATGTATATTTGTATGTATGTATGTTTGCATGAATGTATGTATGTATGTTTGCATGTATGTGTGTTTGCATGAATGTATGTTTGCATGTATGTATGTATGCATGTTTGTATGTATATTTGCATGTGTGTATATATATGTATGTATGTTGTCATGTATGTATATATGTGCATGTATGTTGGCATGTATGTATATATGTGCATGTGTGTATGTATGTATATTTGCATGTATATATTTGCATGTATGTATGTTGTCATGTATGTATGTATATATGTGCATGTATGTTTGCATGTATGTTGGCATGTATGTATACATGTGCATGTTTGTATGTATATTTGCATGTATATATGTTTGCATGTGTGTATGTATGTTTGCATGTATGTATGTATGTATGTATGTTTGCATGTATGTATGTTGTCATGTATGTTTATATATATGTGCATGTATGTAATTATGTTTGCATGTATTTATGTTTGGATGTATATTTGTGCATGCTTGTATATATGTATGTATGTATCTTTGCATGTTTGTTTGTATGTATGTATGTTTTCATGTGTGTGTGTGTATGCATGTATGTACGTATGTATGATAGTTTGCATGTATATATGTGTGTATGTTTGCATGTATGTATATTTGCATGTATATATGTGCATGCTTGTATGTATGTTTGTATATATGTATGTATGGCCATGTATGATACTGTCTGCTGGCGCCCTGTATCTAAGTCAACTTCGCGGCAGGCTTCTATACATGGTATAACAGTCAGTATCACACATTAAACTGAATCTAAGCCTACGACATGTTTTATTTCATTTTTTTTTTTTTACAGGTTTGGTGTTTGGACTACGTCGGTTTCGAGGACTACTTAGATGACGTTTTTTTTTCCACAATAAAATGGTTAATGAGGGTTGTGTTGGGGGTGCTTTATTTCAATAAAATATTTTATCTATATCTTTGTCTTTTCAAATTTTATTACTATCACTTTAGTAATGGCCGCTGTCTGAGTGACAACATCCATTACTAAGGCGAGGCTTAGTGTTAGCCGGTGCAGAGGCTAACACTAACCACCATTATTACCCCGGTACCCACCACCACCAGGGGTGCCGGGAAGAGCAAGGTACGATCCAGTACCCGACCATCTGTTGTGATGGTCGGGCTCTGGGGCGGCCGCAGGCTGGTATTATGAGGCTGGGAAGGGCCAAAAACAGTGGACCTTCCCACCCTTGTAATGCTAGGCTGCTGCTGCTGTGTTGTATCTGGCTGGTTATAAAAGTGGGGGGGACCCCACGTCATTTTTTTAAATTATTTATTTATTTAAATAGTTTTTTAAAAAAAGACATGGGGTTCCACCCAATCTATCATAACCAGCCACTTACAACACAGTGTTATTAGCCTGGGAATGGACAAAACCAGTGGCCCTTCCCACCCATGTAATGCCAGACTGCTGCGGCCTTGTATATGGCTGGTTATTAAAAATGTGGGGGACCCGTCTATTGCTAAATTTGTTAAATTAAAAAAAAAAAACGACGTGGGGGTCCCCCCCATTTTTATAACCAGCCCGATACAACACAGCAGCAGCAGCCTAGCATTACAAGGGTGGGAAGGTCCACTGATTTTGGCCCTTCCCAGCCTCATAATACCAGCCTACGGCCGCCCCAGTACCCGACCATCACAACAGATGGTCGGGTACTGGATCGTACCAAGCTCTTCCCGGCACCCCTGGTGGTGGTGGGTACCGGGGTAATAATGGGTGGTTAGTGCTAGCCTCTGCACCGGCTAACACTAAGTACCGCCTTAATAATGGATGCTGTCAATCAGCCAACTGCCATTATCTAGGCACTAATAAAGTTTAAAAAAAAACACAAAGACAATTCTTTTTTATTGAAATAAGAAATCCCCAACAAAACCCTCGTTAACCATTTTATTAAAATTTGAAAAAACGTAGATCTACGCAGTAGTCCAACGAATCGAAGATGTAGTCCAATCGGTACATCAAAATCTGCAACAACATAAAAAAACAGTTATCAATGTGAACAATACCAATACTTCTACTCACCTACACACATATATATACACGCACACACAAACAAACAACCATACACAGACACACACATATATACACAAACACAACAAGATATACACACACACACACACACACACATAAACAGACAAACACACACACATATACACGAACTCACACATATACAAACAAAAACACACATATCCAAACACACACACACAGTTATACACGAACACATATACACAAACACATATACAAACAAAAACACACATACCCAAACACACATATACACAAACACATATACACAAACACACCCATATATACACACAAACACACACCCATATACACACATACACAAACACACACATATACAAAAACACACACAAACATCTACACACATACAACCATATATACACAAACATATACACAAACACACATATAAAAACAAAAACAGACAAAGTCACATACCCAAACACACATATATACACAAACACACACAAACACGGTGTCTTTTAAATGCTGCTGGGGAACCCGCTCGATCCACTATATAAGGCTGCGCTACAGTGCAGCATTTAAAAGAAACAGGATCCTGATCCATAGAGTTTAAGGCAGCACAGAGTATTTCAGGAGATGAGCGTGCAGATTCAGTGCTGCTGTGAACTCTGCTCTTACCATTACGTAGCTCTCAGTCTGTTACCTCTCCTCCACTCCTGTCCTCCAGAACACCTTCACATGATTGGCAAGTCACCACGTAATGGTAAGAGCAGAGTTCACAGCAGCACAGAGTATTTCAGGAGATGAGCGTGCGGATCTTGTGCGGGATGGTGACTTGCCAATCATGTGAAGGTGTTATTGAGGACAGGAGTCGAGGAGAGGTAACAGACTGAGCTACGTAATGGTAAGAGCAGAGTTCACAGCAGCACTGAATCTGCACGCTCCTCTCCTGAAATACTCTGTGCTGCTGTGAACTCTGTTCTTACCATTACGTAGCTGTAATGGCAGGGGGTAGGGAGACGGAAAAGTGAGCCCTAATCTACCCGCCACTCTGTCCCTGCCTACTTGCAACGACCCGCCCTAGGCGACGGGGTACAACTGGGCGGCGGTCCCTGCGCTCAGTAAGTGCACGACAAACACGACAAACATACAAGGAACACAAGCAAGGAAAAGGGGCCGTTGCCCACGGCAACACCGTGAGCAACCAGAGTGGTGAACGAGCCGAGTCAAGCCAGGAGTGTGCGAAGTACAAAACGAAAAGCAGAAGAGTAGTCGGTAAGCCAGGGTCTGTATGGAGCAGGATCAAAAATAGCAGGAGATGTAGGTGAGCCAGGAAACCACAAGGAAAGAAACACAAGCAATAACAAGCACCGAGGGACAGGAAGTGCAGGCTTAAATAGACCGAGGGCGGGAGCTAGCTGAGTCTGGCCTGGTTACGATAGGCTCTCCCACTCCTAAGCCTGCCAGCCTGAATGGTGGAAGCAGGAGTCAGTCTCAGGGATGTATTCTCAGGTGCTGACTGATTAGTTCTGGGAGTTAACCCCGAAGCTGTGCCTGGCAGATCCTTTACAGTAGCTGAGTCTGTTACATCTCCTCCACTCCTGTCCTCTATAACACGTTCACATGATTGGCAAGTCACCACCACGCACAAGATCCGCACGCTCATCTCCTGAAATACTCTGTGCTGCTGTGAACTCTGCTCTTACCATTACGTGGTGACTTGCCAATCATGTGAAGGTGTTCTTGAGGACAGGAGTGGAGGAGAGGTAACAGACTGAGAGCTACGTAATGGCAAGAGCAGAGTTCACAGCAGCACTGAATCTGCACGCTCATCTCCTGAAATACTCTGTGCTGCCTTAAACTCTGTGGACGGGTCAGGATCCTGTTTCTTTTAAATGCTGCACTGTAGCGCAACCTTATATAGTGGATCGAGCGGGTTCCCTAGCAGCATTTAAAAGAAACAGGATCCTGACCTGTCCACAGAGTTTAAGGCAGCACAGAGTATTTCAGGAGATGAGCACGGGCAGCCGTTCGTTTTTCCGAGCCGTGCTCCCATTATGCACACGACCGTAAAAACACCCGTTATTGCGGGTCGTAATTACGACCCGCAATAACGGGCTCATAGACTTCTGTTACCCACGGGTACCTTTCCGTTTTCTCACGGGAAGGTGCCCGTGCCGTTAAAAAAATAGAACATGTTTTATTTTTCTATTTTACGGGCCGTGCTGCTATAATTATAATGACAGCACGGTTCGCAAAAGCGGCCGGCTGCCCGTGGCCGGCCGGCCGTGCTCGTAATTACGAGTCGTAATTACGAGCACGGCCCATAAAATAAAAAAATAGAACATGTTCTATCTTTTTAACGGCACGGGCACCTTCCCGTGAGAAAACGGGAAGGTACCCGTGGCTAACAGAAGTCTATGGGCCCGCTATTTCGGGTCGTAATTACGACCCGTGATAACAGGTGTTTTTATGGTCGTGTGCATGAGGCCCCGTAATGACGGGTGGCTACATGTGTGCACCCGTCATTACGGCAGCGTTGCTAGGCGACGTCAGTAAGGGTATGTGCACACACACTAATTACGTCCGTAATTGACGGACGTATTTCGGCCGCAAGTACCGGACCGAACACAGTGCAGGGAGCGGGGCTCCTAGCATCATATTTATGTATGATGCTAGGAGTCCCTGCCTCTCCGTGGAACTACTGTCCCGTACTGAAAACATGATTACAGTACGGGACAGTTGTCCTGCAGAGAGGCAGGGACTCCTAGCATCGTACATAACTATGATGCTAGGGGCCCGGCTCCCTGCACTGTGTTCGGTCCGGTACTTGCGGCCGAAATACGTCCGTCAATTACAGACGTAATTAGTGTGTGTGCACATACCCTAAATATTCACTGTCCAGGGTGCTGAAAGAGTTAACTGATCGGCAGTAACTGTTTCAGTACCCTGGACAGTGACTACCGATCACAGTACCTGTAAAAAAAAAGACGTTCATACTTACCGGGAATTCCCTGCTTCCTCCAGTCCGGTCTCCTGGCCGTTGCCTTGGTGACGCGTCCCTCTCGACATCCGGCCCGACATTCCTTGATGACGATGCAGCCCATGTGAGCGCTGCAGCCAATCACAGGCTGCAGAGGCCTCTGCAGCCAATCACAGGCTGCCGCGTCAGAAAAGGTCGGACTGGAGGAAGAAGAGGGACTCGTCACCAAGACAACGACCGGGTACGTATGAAATGCTTTTTATTTTATTTTTAATCAGCAGCCTCTTTTCTCTATCAGTGATTGATAGAGATAAGTGGCTGCCGATTTGTATAATGTTTTTGACCGGGTTCGGTCAAAACGGGTTCGTCCGAACCCGGTGAAGTTCGGATTCGCTGCGAACCGAACTTTTCCGGAAGTTCGGACCGAAACCGGGTTCGGTTGTCCCGGTTCGCTCATCTCTAGTCACAACCCTTGGACAAGCGTGGCACTGTTTTTGGAAAAACGCAGCCATGTTTTTCTAATCCTGGAAAACTTCTTTAAGTTATTAAGTTTAAGGGGAGTCATATTTTCACATAAGTGATATTTTTGTTGGATAATTTTGTATGTGTTTACGTGTGGTTCCTTTGTCTAATATTATTACTTAAGAATTAAAATTGTTACTTATTATTTAAAGGCCATGTCCTTTGCAACAATTTTTTTTATTTCTCCAATGTATTGAAAAAAATAAAAATGAAGCAACTGTGCAAATATTATTGATTAATGATCTCCTTCTATGTGTATACAGCTCTTATGTAGACCTATTTGTCTCCATGGTTACAGACTACAAGCAAACCCTGTGTAATCTGATCCAGTTTACTTTCTTCTACCTGTCCTTGACTTCTTGCTTACATAAATGTGGTAGGTTAGAAGTGGTTGAAGACAGACAGAAGGCAATATGGCTGTAGGTTTTGACTACACACGCTGTTAATTGCAGTCTGTAACCATGGTGACATATAGGTCAATAAATGAGAATTTTTAACACTATTTGCAAAGTTGCTTGATTTTTTATTATATTTATATTTTTTTTAGGTTTTAAATTGCTTTTGGCTTCCTAATTAGCGCATCAACAGATCAGGGCTGTTTTACCATATAGAATGTATGCTGCTCTATAGGTAAGATACAGACAGTAGTAAATACCATACTGAATTCTGCTAATGTATTTCAGGGGCAATGGTCAAGAATCTGAAATCGCCACCCCTATGACAGGGGAAGGTAAACAGGTAGACATAGCTTCAAATTACAAAATGCAGTGCAGATGCATGAATATATGGCAATAAAGTTATAGGATCAGCATCTTGATAGTAATCTCGCTGTCCACTTCAGCTGAGGCTTTATTCAGACGAACGGGAAATACGCGCGTTGCACGGACTTATATTAGTCTATGGGGCCGTGCAGACATGTGCGTGAGTTTTGCGCTGCGTTGGTCCGTTGGTCCGTTGCAAAAAACTCACGACATGTCCGTTGATTCAGCGTTTTCAACGCATCACGCACCCATTGAAGTCAATGGGTGCGTGAAAACCACGCATGCCGCACGGAAGCACTTCCGTGCGAACTGCGTGATTCGCGCAACAGCTGTCAAAAGGATGAATGTAAACAGAAAAGCACCACGTGCTTTTCTATTTACAAACATCCAAATGGAGTGTCTTTGAGAAGAGCGAACCCGGACAACCAAACCGAACTTCACCGGGTTCGGCCGAACTCGTTTTGGCCGAACCCGGCAAAAAAATATCCGGTACGCGACGTCAGGAGATAGTCACTGTCCAGGGTGCTGAAAGAGTTACACTGTTTCAGCACCCTGGACAGTGACCTCCGATCACAATATACATGAACGTGTTAAAAAAAAAGTTCTAACTTACCGATAACTCCCGTTTTCTTCCTCCAGTCTGACCTCCCGGGATGACAATTCAGTCCAAGTGACAGCTGCAGCCAATCACAGGCCAAGCACAGGCTGCAGCGGTCACATGGACTGCCGCGTCATCCAGGGAGGTGGGGCCAGATGTCAAGAGAGGCGCGTCACCAAGGACGCGTCACCAAGGCAACGGCCGGGAAGTTCTCGGTAAGTACGAACCTCTTTTTTTTTTAACAGGTTGCTAGATATGGTGATCGGAATTCACTGTCGAGGGTGCTGAAAGAGTTACTGCCGATCAGTTAGCTCTTTCAGTACCTTGGACAGTGACGGGCGTCGGCTAGCCTCATCTCTATGATGGCGGCTGCACGAAAATCACGCAGCCGCGCATCATACACGGATGACACACGGAGCTGGCAAGTGATTTTTGCGCGCGCAAAACGCCGCGTTTTTGCGTCCGCAAAAACGCCACGTTCGTGTGAATCCAGCCTTAGGAACACTATGGGAGAATTTATCAACCTTACTACGTCAGTTTTCTGGTGTAGAAAAGTCACAAAGACCAAGAAGTCACAATTTTTGTTGAAAGTATCAACTTTTGGGCTTCTTACGATCTGAAAACACTGACGGGGCTTAACAGAAGGTATCGGGCCCACCGGGGCTAGACAAATTTATTATAATTCATGCCAGAAAACTGGCATGAATTATAGCGGAAATCTGTGCCAGCTCTTAACTGTACCGGGCCCCACACATTGCCCCCCATTCAAACTAACCTCCCCTTCTCCATCATCATTGAACAATTAAAAAAAGTTGTATTCTCATCTAACTGCTCCTCTTCTCCCCACCGGGTTCCCTCAGGATCCCTCACTATGCCGCAGTTCATAAAACGTGCTGACGCCAGGCACCTTGTATGACACATACTAACTCCTTGAATCAGCCATGGCATGCTGAGGGAGCCTGAGGGGACCCGTGGTGGAGAAGCGGTGAAGTGAGTATACTTTATTTTTATGTCTGATGGAAAGGGGAAAATAAATGGCCCACAGCCTCAGTTGAGGGCCACAATTGTGGCGCACATCCAACCAAGAGACGCGGCACATTTATTAAGAGGCTTTCTTACACTAACAAATTGTTTATTAAAGTCAGTGGTGTAACTACTACTTATATGATCGGCGGGGGTCCGACATCTGGACCCCCCCCCACTGATCAGCTTTTCCGGCTGCCTCCGGGACCACAAGATATGCAGTGGTCGGTGCCGGAAGTAGATGGCTCTGACCACTGTACTGCAGCTGTGCTGCAGTACTGCAGCCCTGCTCCTATTCAAGTGAATAACAACAGAGCTGCAATACTACAGCATGGCTGCTATATAATGTGCGGAGCCATCTACTACCGGGAGCAAACACTGTGTGACTTCTGGTGCCAGAGACAGCCAGAAAACATCTGATCGGTACGTGGCCCGGGTGTCGGACCCCCAGCGATCATATATTGATGATCTACCCTGTGGATAGGTCATCAGTATAAAAAACAACCCCTTTAAGAATGAAGTATGAAACGCCAGTCTTAATAAATCTCCCCGTAAATATTTAAATTGTAATAATGCTCTTTTCACAAAATAATGCTTTAGCTAACCACAGGACTTTGACCTACATGACAAGAATGTACAGCGCATATGTACATTATGCATTGCTGTATTTTTTCTACTGATAGATGTGTTTATTGTCATATTTGTAGCTGTATTTCTCAGCAAATCATTTCCACCACTTCTTTCAGCAAGGAGAATGTTTTGTAGAGATACATTCTGTGCAAAGTCACTGAAGCATACTTATTAATATTATATTAAATGCATCAGTTCTGCATATTCCTGCATTTTCCAGTAATGTATCAAAGGGCCAGGCTTTATTTTCTGTTAAATTGAGATTTCATGGAACAAATATTTGGAACATTACTTTGTGATAAAAGCTGGATTACAAGGCAAAGGATCATTAGAATTTAAGAATCAAAATACAAGAATTTGACTGCAGAATTTCTCACACTGATCAATAGATTTCTGTATGGATGACCTACCAGTAACACTGTTACAATCAAACAAAAAAGGTTGTGGTGAACCACAAAATCTGAAGCTGCAATGCTTCCTTAGAAGCCCAAGTACAGGGATGGATTCATCATTAGGCCTGTGTGTGTAGGCGGCACAAGTTAACAAGTGACTCTTTCCCTGCACATTTTGCTCCTATTTTCTTTCAATGGAAAAAGTCAATATATAAAGTAGCACTGCAAATGTGTAAATGAGAGGTAAAATAAGGCAATCCAGTATATATATAAATATATATGCTCTGTAGTTAACTGCGGTATTGTACACAGTTCTATTGCATATGTCTACACTTGGAAACAATGTTACAGCATATATATATATAACCGTGCAGAAAAGATGAGTAACTTTGTAAATATATCACATTACTTATCTTGCACTGATCCTGAGTTACAGACTGTAATATAGTCCAGGCCTGTATTAACAATTCTGCAGGCTTCAGAGCTGAAACCCCCCAGTACTTCTTCCTTTACAGAACTCGGTTTAGTCATTTGCATATTAGAGAAAGTGTAATCTTGACACCAGGCACCGTACATTAATCTATTGCCTAGAAAACAAACTGTCCCATTGCCTGATGGCAAGCTTGATGACTCTTTCCATTTACAACTAGAAGAACTATGAATGTATCCAGTCTTAACTTGAAGCTCCAAAGCCTTAATGCAAAATGTGTAAATCCTGGCAGAGGGGCCCTTGGGTCTATTCAGGCAGCAGTGTCAGTGCTGAACTACCCTTGCGCCCACTATAGATATGCTCCTAAATGCAATGCAGCTCTTGGATCTAAAAATATTTCTTTATTGACATCACATCCAGATAAAATATTTATGAATTATATATCCAAACAGGTTAAATCTCCAAGTATTGAGTGCCATCAAGTTCATTTTTTGTGAACATTTGAATTGCTTCAATGCTTCTTCTATTGAACACCAATGCCAGTGCAGGAGTGGAAATACCATATGTGCTCAACTGCACAGTATGTAAGGTGGGCCATTGCCACCTTTAAAGTAGCTAGCAGCGTCAGAGTCTATTATTTTGCATCTAGGGGATGGGGCAATCACTCCCCCCTCCCCCCAGACCACTGCACCAATTTTTTTTAATCGACCTCTGTCTATATGATTAGAGGAACATCACAATGAAAAGTTCTAAGTAAAGGTGCTCCAGAATAGTTATTTCATGGGTAATACAAGTATTTACTAAAACAGATATGTCAGGAGAAGTGACAGCTCCTCTTTTATTGTTATGTATTCTGACTGTAACCGCTTCTGATTAGTACTGTATTCTCTTCTTCACTCTGCAGCGTGATAATACTCTGCAGACCCCCTGTGAAGACCTGGTATCTAACCACTATATGGTCAATGTATGGCAGTCTATGGTAGAATACACTTGTCCCTGACTGATAAAGCGCGTGCATGTCTGTCCATGATCGTATGACTAGGTGTTTCTATGTTCTATTTTAATTTTCATATTTGTATTGATGGTGTGGTTTTCCTATTTAAGGGAGTGGCGAGGAGAGTGACCAAAGAAAGCAAAATTCGCTGCTGCCCCTCCCCCCTGGATTTAATCCTGGACCTGCCCATGGGGTCTTCTATAATGAGCTATAAATGAGCAAGTGGCCCATTTACTGTTCTCCACATGTGTATAACCAATATGTTGTTGGGATTGTGCCAGTTAGTACACTGATCTCAGACATAGTTTATTCATTTGCAAAGTCCCTTTGTTGATTATATTTTTATATACTGTACACTGTAAAATTGCTCAGGTGTGGCGGAGCCTGACTGCACTTTATGGCAGACGTGTGTTAATATCTCTCCAGCTGCCGAGCACCCTTTTCCCTGCATCTTACTCATCTAAAACTACTATGGGGAAGTCTTCTAACAGGGAAACCTCCAGGGACCCTGCCTTGACTCCAAAATCAGCTCGTTTGCAACCTGAAATGGATAAATTCTTCAAAAAGTCAGGGGCTCATCTCAGGCACGAAAGCCCAAGATGGCGCCAACAGCTCACGTAGCTCCTCACCATTCGGACGAGTTAGACGTGGAGAGCACAACGGACACTGCTGAAGGTACTGACTCATTGAATATCTCTAGAAGCTTTCTGAAAAAAGCCCTAACCAGTGCATTAGCCCCAATAATCAGCAATCTTGCTGACATTAAGGCCGGATTCACACGAGCGTGTGCGCGTGCAGCACGTTTTTTGCACGCGCAAAGGTCCGCAAAAGCTTCGTGTGTCACCAGCATATGATGCGTGGCTACGTGATTTTCGCGCAGCCGCCATCATTATGACACTGGTTTTATGTTTGTAAACAGAAAAGCACGTGGTGCTTTTCTGTTTTCATTCATAGTTTTGACTGCTGTTGCGCGAATCATGCGCGGCACCCGGAATTGCTTTCGTGTGCCGAGCATGATTTGCACGCAACCATTGACTTCAATGGGTGCGTGGAGCGCGAAACACGGCCAAATATAGGACATGTCATGAGTTTCATGTAGCAGACATACACTGCGTGAAATTCACTGACAGTCTGAACGGCCCCATTCAGTAACATAGGTCCGTGCGACGCGCGCGATTTCCACGCTCGTAGCACAGACGCATTTTACGTTCGTGTGAATAAGCCCTTAGACTTATATTCGCCACGTGGGGAATAGGCTGGAAGTGTTGGAACAACACCAATTAGCGCTGGTCTCCTTTTCTGATTCCCTGAGATCCACAGTGTCTTCCCATCAGGAGCACATTAATCAGACCATGCTTCTACTAGAGGATCAGGAAAATAGGAGCAGACGGAATAATGTCCGTGTCCAGGGCCTACCTGAATCCTATGCTCAGGAATCCATTATGGCGAACATACCTCAAATATTTTCTGCCCTGCTGAGTCCTGAGAGGGTGGAATCTATCAATATTGAACGAGCTCTTGGAGCTTTGAAACCAAAGCCGCCTCCTAAAGAACCCACCAGAGACATCATATGTAAGCTCCTCAAATTCGTTGACAATTCAGCAGTGCTTTCTCAGGCTAAGGATGGTGGAGAGTTCACCTATGAGGGTCACATTATTCAGCTTTTCCAAGACCTGGCACCCTCCACATTGCAAAAACGTTTGAAACCGTTGATGGACGCAGAAAATATCATACCGTTGGATTTACCCATTTGGAATTGCCATCAACAAGTTGGGGAAGAAGATCACCATTCGGACCCCAGCTGATCTTCTTTTGGCCTGGAAGAACCTACAAATGGACCCTATAGAGATTCCGTCTTGGATGTCTGTCCCTGTAGATCATGAGTTTCCAAATCTGCCACAACCAGAATCATGGTCAACAGTTCATCAATTAAAGTCGCTCAAGATGAGGAAAAATCCTGCTAGTTTATCGAACACTTGAATCTAGGATGCTGTTGCTCTTGCATTTTTCATATCCTTTCTATTATGCAGTATATCTAAATGTTGCTAAATATCAGAAAAAAAGTGTAACTAAGTACTGCATATCTACATGTTTTGACCTGCCGGTTCAATACATAATTTTCACAATAAGGGTTATGGGTAGCTCTTCCGATCAGGACTTCCATGTTTCTCCGCCTTCACCTTCCCTTAACGTCCTCTCCTTTCCCTACCTTCCTTTACTTTGTGTTTTTCATCGCTATATGTATCTTGAGCAGAGATGTCCCTTCCCCCACAGAGCAGAGGTCTGTTTATATATCTTTGGTATTGTAGCGTCCATGGCCGCGGATTACCCCCGGCAGCCGCAGCCATGGATCTGTGAGTGTTGGCCCGCATCTCCTCCCCAGGAGATGCCAGCGCTTACTTTCGCTCCAGTCTGCTGTGTCCCGTAGGGTGTGCGCGCACGGTTGTGCCCGGCCTTAAAGGG
Organism: Rhinoderma darwinii; assembly: GCF_050947455.1. Taxonomy (NCBI): domain Eukaryota; kingdom Metazoa; phylum Chordata; class Amphibia; order Anura; family Rhinodermatidae; genus Rhinoderma; species Rhinoderma darwinii. The sequence continues at coordinate 120,934,318 of NC_134689.1, forward strand.
CCAGCGCTCGCACATGGCAATCATCATCAATTAGTCCATGATCACCCTGGACTATAAGAGGGGCCCTACCCCTTTTTCTCATGGCCTGAGCATTGTTAGTTAATCCCATGTTAGTCTTTGCAAATGGTCCCTTAGTGTTATCCTGTTCCCATTGTTTCCCATGCCCTGCTATCTGTATCCTATAACCTGTATCCCGTGCTGTGTTATCGTTCCTGAGCCTGTTCAGTGTTTGGAGTCGTGTCCGGTTACACCCATTATCATCCGCCACGTCTAGGCACAACCTACTGCACCCGTTGTCATCCACCATGTCTGGCGCAACCTACTGCACTCGTTGTCAACAGCCACGTCTGGCGCAACCTACTGCACCTGCTGTCAACTGCCACGTCTGGCGCAACCTTACCATTCGTGCCAGAGCCCCTGCCACCATCTGGACTATTTCAGGTACCCTAGTGGTACGAACTCGTATAGACTTTTGCATAGACTGTGAATTGGCCAGCTGCCTCTCTACGGCGGAGCGGCCTAGTGGTTCCAGGGCTGGCCTTAGGTTGGATGGCGGGATTCTCTATTGCTGCCCTCCACAAACCAAAAAAATTAACCACATATATATATATTGACACGCACATACTGAAACATATACAGTGAAGGAAATAAGTATTTGATCCCTTGCTGATTTTGTAAGTTTGCCCACTATCAAAGATATGAACAGTCTAGAATTTTTAGGCTAGGTTAATTTTACCAGTGAGAGATAGATTATATAAAAAAAAATAAAAAAAATCACATTGTCAAAATTATATATATTTATTTGCATTGTGCACAGAGAAATAAGTATTTGATCCCTTTGGCAAACAAGACTTAATACTTGGTGGCAAAACCCTTGTTGGCAAGCACAGCAGTCAGACATTTTTAGTAGTTGATGATGAGATTTGCACACATGTTAGATGGAATTTTGGCCCACTCCTCTTTGCAGATCATCTGTAAATCATTAAGATTTCGAGGCTGTCGCTTGGCAACTCGGATCTTCAGCTCCCTCCATAAGTTTTCGATGGGATTAAGGTCTGGAGACTGGCTAGGCCACTCCATGACCTTAATGTGCTTCTTTTTGAGCCACTCCTTTGTTGCCTTGGCTGTATGTTTCGGGTAATTGTCGTGCTGGAAGACCCAGCCACGAGCCATTTTTAATGTCCTGGTGGAGGGAAGGAGGTTGTCACTCAGGATTTGACGGTACATGGCTCCATCCATTCTCCCATTGATGCGGTAAAGTAGTCCTGTGCCCTTATCAGAGAAACACCCCCAAAACATAATGTTTCTACTTCCATGCTTGACAGTGGGGACGGTGTTCTTTGGGTCATAGGCAGCATTTCTCTTCCTCCAAAAACGGCGAGTTGAGTTAATGCCAAAGAGCTCAATTTTAGTCTCATCTGACCACAGCACCTTCTCCCAATCACTCTCAGAATCATCCAGATGTTCATTTGCAAACTTCAGACGGGCCTGTACATGCGCCTTCTTGAGCAGGGGGACCTTGCGGGCACTGCAGTATTTTAATCCATTACGGCGTAATGTGTTACCAATGGTTTTCTTGGAGACTGTGGTCCCAGCTGCCTTGAGATCATTAACAAGTTCCCCGTGTAGTTTTCGGCTGAGCTCTCACCTTTCTCAGGATCAAGGATACCCCACGAGGTGAGATTTTGCATGGAGCCCCAGATCGATGTCGATTGACAGTCATTTTGTATGTCTTCCATTTTCTTACTATTGCACCAACAGTTGTCTCCTTGTCTCACCCAGCGTCTTACTTATGGTTTTGTAGCCCATTCCAGCCTTGTGCAGGTCTATGATCTTGTCCCTGACATCCTTAGAATCTCTTTGGTCTTGCCCATGTTGTAGAGGTTAGAGTCAGACTGATTCATTGAGTCTGTGGACAGGAGTCTTTTATACAGGTGACCATTTAAGACAGCTGTCTTTAATGCAGGCACCAAGTTGATTTGGAGCGTGTAACTGGTCTGGAGGAGGCTGAACTCTTAATGGTTGGTAGGGGATCAAATACTTATTTCTCTGTGCACAATGCAAATAAATATATATAATTTTGACAATGTGATTTTCTTTTTTTTTTTTTATATAATCTATCTCTCACTGGTAAAATTAACCTAGCCTAAAAATTCTAGACTGTTCATGACTTTGACAGTGGGCAAACTTACAAAATCAGCAAGGGATCAAATACTTATTTCCTCCACTGTATACTATACATACTGTACATAGAGGCACATATTTAGACATACAGGCAAATATACATACATACATATATATATATATATATATATATATATATATATACGAACACACAAACACACACAAATGAGGTGTGTATACACACATAATGGGTCATATAAAAATACATATAGGTAAATATATGGACATACAGACCAAAATATACCCCCACAGGCACATATATACACAGTACAGATAGTTACCTGCAGTCCTATGTAACACCACAGATAACACAGTGATAACTCTGAGTACAGATAATGTAGTAGATGTTACCTGCAGTCCTATGTAACACCATAAATACACAGTGATAGCTTTCTGAGTACAGATAATGTAGCAGATGTTACCTGCAGTCCTATGTAACACCACAGATAACACAGATAACTCTCTGTGTACAGATAATGTAGTAGATGTTACCTGCAGTCCTATGTAACACCACAGATAAGACAGTGATAACTCTCTGAGTACAGATAATGTAGTATATGCACACACAAAAATATATACACATACAGATACATATATAGGTACTTAGACCCATAAATACACACACACCTGCAGTCCTATGTAACACCACAGATAACAGAGTGATAACTCTCTGAGTACAGATAATGTAGTGTTACCTGCAGTCCTATGTAACACCACAGATAACACAGCAATAACTCTCTGAGTACAGATATTGTATTAGTGTTACCTGCAGTCCTATGTAACACCACAGATAACACAGTGATAACTCTCTGATTACAGATAATGTATTAGTGTTACCTGCAGTCCTATGTAACACCAGCAGATAACACACAGTGATAAATCTCTGATTACAGATAATGTATTAGTGTTACCTGCAGCCCTATGTAACACCACAGATAACACAGTGATAACTCTCTGATTACAGATAATGTATTAGTGTTACCTGCAGTCCTATGTAACACCAGCATATAACACACAGTGATAACTCTCTGATTACAGATAATGTACTAGTGTTACCTGCAGTCCTACATACATGGATAGTGTTAAGAGATTAAAGGGGTTGTCCGGGTTTAAACTATTTATGTAGCAGCAGGAGAGGAGGGCTTCAAATAAAAAAGCAGCCCATACTTACCAGGGCCGGCGTCCAAATATGAACAGTGATGTCAGGAGGAGAGGAGGAGTCCCAGGCAGAGCGCTAGAAGGGGCTCTGCTCCGGGACTTAGTCTCTGGGGAAGCCCCTGACATCACTGTCCATATATGGACAGTGATGTCAGGAGCAGAGCAGGAGTCCCGGGGCAGAGTGCTAGTAGTGCTCTGCCCGGGGATATGGCTCTGGGACTGCCTGGGAAAACGCTGTCCATATATGGACAGTGACGTGAGGGGATCCTCCTGAAGCGGAATCCCCACCCAGAGTGTCGGCAATGCTCTGGCTGGGGATTCTACTACTAGAGGGAACCCCAAAGGCGCAACCTACAGGGAGGGGGTCTGTGTGGAACTACCAGGGAGGGGGGCTGTGTGGCCCTACCTGGGAGGAGGGGGCTGTGTGGCACTACCTGGGAGGAGGGGGCTGTGTGGCACTACCTTGGAGGGAGCTGTGTGGCACTACCAGGAAGGGGGGCTGTGTGGCAGTACCAGGGGGGGATGTGGCACTACTTGGGAGGGGGGCTGTGTGGCACTACCTGAGAGAGGGCTGTGTGGCACTATCTACAGAGGGCGCTAAACTTATGGGGGTACAAACTGGGGGCCTAACTTCTATATGGGGGCACAAAGTGACGTTTTCTGCCATTTTACTGCCGCCGTGAGTTTCCCCACAAAGGGGCCTACTAACTCTTGTGTCAACCAAGGGCCCACATCAACCTGGAGCCGGCCCTGATACTTACCTCTCTCCTCCCAGACGTTGGGGGCTTCTGTCATCTCTGTTCTGTGTGTACACAGAGTGACTGCAGCGGTGACATCACGTCGACAGTACATCAACGCCGCAGCTAATTACTGGTCTCAGCTGAACACCGCTAAGGCTATTAATAGGCTGCACGATGGTGTATGGTCAACATGATGTCACCACTATATACAAACAGAGAACAGATCTGATGGGAGCCCCCAGCGCAGGAACGTCTGGGAGGAGAGAGGTAAGTATGAGTTCTTCTTTTTTTTTTTTTTTAAATCCTCCTGCTGCTTCAACAAAATGTTTCATTTGTATTCCGGACAACCGCTTTAAAGCTATGCACACCTTTGAAATCATTTTGTTTTTAAATAATCAGTCAGTGTGTTTTGTGCAACTTTCTAAATAAATACTTTTTATTAAAAACTATTTTTACTTTTTGAGATACAGCTGCTTTGTATTCTGTATACAGAGCAGCCGTATCTAGCGCTGAGACCTGAATCCTTCAGTTTAGTGGGACTGACGGTTTAAATGTCACCCAGTCCCTGCGTGTCTCTGACACACATTATCCACGTGTTATCGATCACATCTAAGTTATGAACTGTCAGAGACAAGCAGGATCCGCTGACACTGAACCCGTCAGTCCCACTGACCTGACGGACTCAGGTCTCAGCGCAGCGCTGGATACGGATGCTCTGTATACAGAATACAAAGCAGCTGTATCTCAAAAAGTAAAAATAGTTTAATAAGGCTCTGTTCACATGTGTGTCAGAGCTCCATTCAGGCGTTCCATCTGAGCTTTCCATCGGAACGGAACCCTGACTGAATCAATACTGTAGTCGACTGCGCTTTTCATTCCGTCAAAATTATGGAACCCTTGCACAGAGTAGACAAATGGAAACCATTTGCACTGGATCCGTCACCATTGAAATCAATGGTGATGCAAACGGAAACCTATGGTTTCTGTTTGTTTCAGTCAGGGTTTCGTTCTGACAGAAAGCTCAGATGGAACACCTGAATGGAGCCCTGACGCAGATGTGAATGAAGCCTTAAATTTAATTACAAAGTTGCACCAAACAAACAGATTTTTATTAAAAAAAAAAAAAAAAGATTTCAAAGGTGTACATAGCTTTTCACGTAATCTGAACAGGGTATAAAAGGGCAACAAATGGTAAATGTGCACTATGAAGGCACTGAATTCTGCACCCATTTGACATTTATTAACACTTTAGTGTCTTTCAGTGCCACCATGGTGCCCATTTGCCACTTATTGCCCCTTTAGCGTCCATCTGTTTTGTTGCCCCTTGATGTCCATTTGCCATTTACTGACCCTGTAGACTTTAGCATCTTTTGTCACAGAAGAACAATAAAGGGGGAACAAAATGGCAAATGGGCATCGAGGGGGCACTGAATAGAAGGATACTAAAGGGGCAATAAATGAAAAATGGGCACCAAGGTGGCACTGAATCCTTTGTTCATTTGCCATTATTGCCCTTTTTAGACCCCCATCAGTTCCCCCATTGAACCAAAGTCCAGTCAGTGACTGACCTACTGGGCTTCTAACAAACACTGCCTGCTGGAGCTGGAGTCGCCCTGGAGAAAACATTCCCTCGGTGTCCCCACCAGCCCTGGAAACGCACAGGAAGCGTGGTGTCTCCTCCCTGTCTGTCATCCTAAATGATGTCATCACGCATGTCTCGCTATTCAGGACGCAGGACAGGGTGAGCGGATGAGCGGTGGCCAGGGTACGGGGCAGCCAGTATTGAGGTCGGTGCAGTAAGTGAGTGGCACCTGGCCCACTGGCGCCCCGAGTAGTGGCCATGGCGCAGGGCATGCACACCCAGTGGCACCCACAATACAGTGTGGCTGGTGGCACCCTGTGCGACCGCACTGGTCGCACGTACCTAAGGCCGGCCATGAGTGGGTCCACATACCCCGTGATCATGACAGGTATAGTTGTTATGTTCTCATTTGTTATAATTCTGGGTGCCTCATTGTGCTTTACAGTTCAGGGTTTCCTCTCAAAATCACTACTGATGACTGATAATCATCTACATATTGCTTCTTTTAACATCAAGGGCTGCAACTCTATGATGAAACGCAGCCAAGTGTTTTCGTTAAAGGTTGAAAATAGAATCGATATATTGATCTTACAGGAAACACATTTTCGTAAGGGACATATCCCCAATTAAGGCAGTTCCGCATAAGATAGGTGGTTCCATGCTCCTTTTCCTGATATTGCTGCTAGAGGGATCAGTATTGGACTTCATAAACAATTACCTTTTGTACTGAAAGACACCATTTCGGATTCTGAGGGGAGATATTTGTTCTTGAAGGGTCATATAGGTAACACTTTAAATACTGTATGTAATCTGTACGTACCAAACACACTCCTGGTTAAATAGCGTTCTACAGAAGATATCAGCCTTTTCCGAAGGTCTGTTAGTTTTAGTGGGTGATTTTAACCTAGTCCTAAATCCCTTATTAGATTCCTCCTCTAAAAAGTCAGCTATATCCCAACGTGCCCTGAGAAATATCCTTTCTCATTTGCCGGGTCTGTGTCTGATAGATATTTGGCACACATTAAATACTGATACACTGGATTACACTTTCTTTTCGCCCTGGCACAGGTCTTACCAAAGACTGGACTACATATTTGCGATGAGCAGATATTTATCTCTGGTCCAAAAAGCAGGAGTGGGCAATATAACCATCCGATCATGCCCCGGTTTTTGTTTTCACTGAAAATGACGGAGTGTGCTTTGGCCACTAGTTCATGGATTTTGAATGAATCTTTGATCGATAATGATAAAACTAAAACTGAAATAGCTAATAAGTTATGAAACTTTTGCGATTTAAATGGCTCATTGGACACCTCTCAAGCTTCTAGATAGGAGGCGCATAAGGCTGTCATAAGGGGGATTTCATTTCTTTGGGAGCCTTTCATAAAAAACAGAGGACTAAGCAAATATCAGACTTACTTTTCAAAATTGACAAGGTTGAGAAACTACACTACACCGTCCTGATGTTGTATCAAGAATGTATCCGAGCTCTCCTAATGTTTGCTGGAGGTGTGGTCGATCCCCGGGATCCTCGTTTCATATATGGTGGGATTGTCCCTCAATCTCTGCTTACAGGGCTTCTATCGATACCCACATTAACATAATTTGCGCTACTTCCATTTTTTTAACTCCTTCATTGGTTTTGCTAAACCTTCCTACCTTGGAATGTCCCTTATCTAAGCATAGCCTTCCGACACACTTAATAATGGCAGCCAAGCTACTTGTACCTTTACATTGGCTTAGTGAGGATCCTCCACCAATACATATGTGGATAGATAGGTTAAAGCAACTCTTCCGACTAGAGGAGTTTTCAAGCTGGGAATTACGGTCCCATGAAAAATTTGTGACACAATGGTCAAAGTGGACTACCTGGGTATCGGCCTTGCCTCCGTGATCTCACCTTCAGGCCCCATGCACACGAACGTAAAAACGCCCGTAATTACGGCACGTTTTTACGGGCCCATGGACTTCTATTGGCCACGGGTACCTCCCCGTATGCTTACGGGAAGGTGCCCGTTGAAAAATATAGAACATGTATTATTTCAGGCCGCAATTACGGCACGGGAAGGCCCATAGAAGTCTATGGGGCTCCCATAATTACGGTTGACTACGTGTGTGCAAGTATGGGAGCGTTGCTAGGCGACGTCAGTAAATAGTCACTGTCCAGGGTGCTGAAAGAGTTAAACGATCGGCAGTAACTGTTTCAGCACCCTGGACAGTGACTACCGATCACAATATAGATCAACCTGTAAAAAAAAAAAAAAGACGTTCATACTTACCCAGATTTACCTGCTTCTTCCTCCAGTCCGGCCTCCCGGGATGACGTTTCAGCCCATGTGACCGCTGCAGCCAATCACAGGCCAATCACAGGCTTCAGCGGTCACATGGACTGCCGCATCATCCAGGGAGGTCGGGCTGGATGTCAAGAGAGGGACGCGTCACCAAGGCAACGGTTGGGTAAGTATGAATTTATTTTACTTTTACCTCGGAAAGGGCTGCCCCTTCTCTCTATCCTGCACTGATAGAGAGAAGGGACTGCCGATTAGTGCAGTGCAATTTTGCAGCGAGAACGTGCCCGTAAATACGGGTGGAATACTGGTGACACCGGACTCGTATTTACGGGCACGGGTACTGGTGTTCTGTTTTATACAGAAATTTGGCTCTTGGCTAATATTTGACTCTGTATAGCCCTGAATGGTCATTTTATGATTTCATTATCGCTTTGTAACATTTATATCGAAGCTAGGAGTCATTGTGTTCAAATTTTATTATGTAGATTTGTATCTTATATATTATTTTTGAAAATAAGGATTTGACAAAAAAAAAAAAAATTGCTGTTGCTCAAAGATGGACATACCTTTTAAACTAGTCAGAAAATTGATTTCCAAGCTACATTGTGCTAAAGCCCTGATCGCTGCCCTGATCCCTGGCCTATTCTGGTCTTGCAATAAGCAGCTGCGTTTGTCCGACATGAAAACAAATCTGTGTCTGGCAAAAAAAAAAATTTGCCTTTTACATTTTGGCATGTACTAGCATAGCACCTAGGTAACCCCAATACATTCAAGTATTAGCACTCATAAATGCACTAAATGGATTAGAAATGGTATTAGAGACTAATATATACAAATATATATTAGATTATAAGTGCTCAAGCCGGCAACAATAAAAATGATAAAATAAGGTGCACAGAAATGAAGAACACAGAGAATAAAAAGTGAGACGCATACAAAAATTGTTGCATTGAAGGCAGAAAGCAACAAGCTGAGAGGGGGAAGGAAGAAAGATCGGCCTGTGCCGAGGTAAACAAATTCCCAGGCAATTATCCCAGCAGAATCTCTGCACAGAAGAACAGGTCGGCCAAATAAAACCCATTAAAAAGGAACAATATTTAACAAGCCTTAGGTAATAGCAAGTAGTTGTATAAGAGCAGCCAAGCTGGGCCTCACTGCTTCCCTGCTTATCCCCCTTCTTAGTCTTTATTGATAAGCTCTGCACCTCTCTAAAAATAAACTTGAAACTGATGGCTTGATCTCTCTGATCGGTTTGTTTTAAGAACAAAAGAGCACTTTGGGAACTGGCCACCTCTAGATAACCTGTTAATAGGTGTCTTGGGTACGGTGCCTAGCGCTACAGACAATTAATTACCTTTTTCTTTAGTTGCCCTTGTTTTTCACCTATCACACAGAGGGGTGAAGGTCCCAGAGGGTCATTCGATCCTTGGCTCCCCGTGTGATAAGGGGGAGAAAGATGCTTTGTCTTGTGTGTCCTCAATCAGCCAAGTGGAAATTTCATTACTTTGCAGAGAATGGTACAGGACACAAATCTTCCGTGTCAGAGAATCATATGTATACTGACACACAAGGAAGGTTTCTTAATGTATAGGGATTACTCTTTTGGCTTGCATGTCACATAGCAGGTGCACTTTATATGTGAATGACACAAAGGAGCAGTCTCATTTATCAATATTTCAAATGTGGACTCTTCTGTATAGGAAAGCTTTTAGATAGTTCTTCATAGTGAGTGTCCTTGGTTTAGTGCATTTGAAGTTAACTGTTTGTGAGCAATGAAAATAGATAAAGTACTACACCATTCAGCCATATCATTAAAGCTACTTGCATAATATTATGTAGGACCCGGTCATGCATGTGACCCATCAAGCAGGGAACTCCACAAGACCTGAAGATGTCATTTGGTATCTGGCACCAATATTTTAGCAGCAGATCCTTTAAATCCTGTAAATTGCGAGGTGGGTCAGACTTTTTTTTCCAGCACAACCCATCAGATTGAGACCTTGAGAACTTGGAGGCCAAGTTAGCACCTTGAACTCTTTGTCATTTACCCCAAACAATTCATGAACAAATTTTGTAGCATGTTAGGGCACATTACCCTACTGAAAGAGGCCACAGCCACTAGGGAATATGTCTTGGACCCAAAGTTTCCCAGCAGAACATTACCCAGAAGCATCACACTGCTTTCGCCGGCTTGCCTTCTTCCCATAGTGCATCCTGGTGCCATTTCTTACCCATTTAAGTGACACACACACAATCAGCCATCCACATGATCTAAATGAAAATATGATTGAACAAACCAGGCCACCTTTTTCCAGTGCCCCATGGTCCAGTTCTGAAGCTGAAGTGCCCATTGAAGGCACTTTCGGCAGTGGACATGGGTCAGCTAGCAGCAATGCACTGTGATCTTGTAGTGTCCATGGCCGCGCATCGTCGGGTTTACTCATACCCCGGCGGCCGCAGCATTGGATCTGTGAGCGCTGGCTCGCATCCCCTTCCCAGGAGACGCCAGGGCTCACTTTCGATCTGGTCCGCTGTGTCCCGTGTCGCGCACGCTCATGCCCGGCCTTAAAGGGCCAGCGCGTGCACATGGGGAAATCATCACCATCAACTGCCCATAATTTCCTGGACTATAAGAAGGACCCTGCCCCTTGCTAATCACCTCAGCGTTGTTAGTTTATCCATTGTCAGTCTTGAAAATGGTCCCTCGGTGTTATCCTGTTCCTGTTGTTACCTGTGCCCTGCTACATGTATCATGTATCTCGTGCTGTGTTCTTGTTCCTGAACCTATTAGTGTTGGAGTCGTGTCCTACTGCACCTGCTGTCGTCTGCCAAGTCCAGTGTTGTCTGCCACGTCCAGTATCATCTGCCATGTCCAGTGTCATCTATCACTTCCAGTGTTGTCCGCCACGTCTGGCGCAACCTGCTGTCCCCACCTCCATCCGTGCTGAAGCCTCGGCCACTGTCTGGACTGTTTCAGGTACCATTGGGTTACGAACTGCTATAGACTTTTGCATAGACTGTGACTAGGCCAGCTGCCTCTCCGCTACGATGGAGCAGCCTAGAGGGTCCACATATCCTGCGATCCTGACAGTTCTGACACCTTTCTATCCAGAATTAACTTTCCAAGCAATTTGTGCAACAGTAGCTCTTCTATGGGATTGGACCAGTTGTGCTAGCCTTTACTCCCCAAAAGCATCAATGAGCATTGAATCTAAAAAAACTGACTTTTCACTTGCTACTTAACATATCACACCCCTTGACAGGCGCCATTCTAATGAGATATTCAATATTATTCACTTCATATAAGAGCGGTTATGGCTGAACGGTATGTTCACATTGCAGTAACAACAGATTTTATTATCACTTTCCTGACATTTTATACTATTTCAGGGTCTTGAACTTGCGATACGTGTGGTACAGAAGATACTCATTGTCACGATCTAGGAGTATGTGGACCCACTAGGCCACTTTGCCGTAGCAGAGAGGCAGCTGGCCAAGACACAGTCAATGCAAAAGTCTATACAAAGAGTTCGTAGCACAAGGGTACCTGAGATAGTCCAGACAATTGCAGGGGCTTTAGCACGGATGGGGCTAGATGTGGAAGGTTGTGCCAGATGTTGTGAATTATACCAGGAGTGGCAGATGACACCAGACAAGGCGTATAGCAGTAGGCATAGCAGGTTGCGCCAGACGTGGTGGATGACACCAGACGTGGTGTAGAGCAGTAGGCGTAGCAGGTAACGCCAGACGTGGCAGATGACAGCAGGCGGCAAAACATGACTCCAACACTAGACAGGCTCAGGAACAAAACACAGCACGTGATACAGGATACAGGTAGCAGGGCACGGGAACACTGGGAGCAGGATAACACTAAGGGACCATTTGTGATACAGATATGGGAAGACTACAATAATGCTCAGGCAGGGAGTGAAAGGACAGGGCCCTTTTTATAGTTCAGGGTGATCTGGAGATAATTCATTAATTAATTACATATGCACACGCTTCCCCTTTAAGGCCGGGATCTAGCGCACACGCCCCCTAGTGTACACTACAGGGCAGGGTGGCCATATGTGCTGATGTCTCTGGGAGGTAGATGTCAGCAGGAAGAGAGAAATCTGCGGTCATCAGGTAAGTGGAGGCTGCAGGCCGTGATCGTAGCCGTTACACACATACTCCATGATACAATGGCAAATCAAATATATTGCTGCGTTTTATTAGCTTTTCATTGATGATTGAGAAAGTGCTTGTTGTCATAGGGTTTCTCAAACAGTCAGCTTTTTCAAGAAACATCTAAGTATACCCCTTACTCGGAAGATAAGACAATCAGAGAAAATATTACCTGCATTTAATTTCTACTTAAAATGTCACATCCTTTACAAATGTCATTCTTATACCTTAATTTAGTTTACCATATATATTAATTATCTCTAATTAAGATCACATTGTAGCACTGCTAATGTCTACAAACACCACATTAGAATAGATTGTACAATGTATGCATTTTTATCACTAGACTTTGTAAGCCAAGTCTATGAATCAATTTGTTTTTTTTAAATCTAATTAAACACAATTAATAAATAATTCTAATTGCCTGAACATGCAGAAGTCATTTAAACCATTTTGAATGTAATAAATGGACTTCCTTTTGTTTAGTTATTACTATGCATATATAGTCAGATAGGATATGTAATGTAACCCAAGGGCGGACACAGACAGGAGAGGTCCCCTGCACAAGAACAGTATATGGAACACATAGAGCACCTTTTAAGGACTATGTTTTTTTAAGCATCAAGTATTTTTTATGGATGTTTTTGGAGCTGTTTTTCTATTGACTCAATGAAAAACGGCTCCAAAAACGGTTCAAGAAGTGACATGCACTTCTTTTTTATGGGGCATTTTTTTACGCGCCAGTTTTAAAAACGACTGTGTAAAAAACGCCCCGTGGGAACGGAATGCCGTTTTTCCCATTGAAATCAATAGGCAGATGTTTGGAGGCTTTTAGCCCCTCCATATTTTTAGACGTTTTTCAGGGAGTTTACGCCCCGGAAAATGTCTGAAAATAGGCCGTATTAACATACCCTCAGTGCGCGCTCCAGGATGTTGCTAGCTAATCTAGTTCTAGCAGCATCGGGAATAGACTCATTAGGGTATGCTCACACGGCCTATTTTTGGCCATTTTTCGTGCCATAAACGCCCGAAAAAAGGCCAAAAAGTCGGAAGCAGAACGCCTCCAAACATCTGCCCATTGATTTCAATGGGAAAACGGCAGTCTGTTCCGACGGAGCGTTTTTCACGGCGTTATTTTACGCGTAAAAAAACGGAGTGAAAAAGAAATGCAGGACACTTCTTGGGACGTTTTTGGAGCCGTTTTCCATAGACTCTATTGAAAAAAGCCCCAAAAACAGTAAAAAATTAAGTGAAAAACGCAGCGAAAATCGCAAGTGGCACAAAAAACGTCTGAAAATCAGGAGCTGTTTTCTCTTGAAAACGGCTCCTTATTTTGAGATGTTTTTGACTCTTCGTGTGAACATACCCTTAGAACAATCGTCTCAAGCAGGCATGGTTGAAATGACACCCCCATCTTCCCTTTTATATAGTTTTCTAGCCCACCCTAATTTATTTTATATACAACAGCCCCCCCTCCCAGCAACCACCTGCCCCCCTCGCGGCACCACTGCCCCCCTTTGCGGTTTCCCCTCCCCCTCACAGCACCACCTAGTATACAGGACAAGGAGCCGACCGCTAAGATGCATACAGCCAAGAGGTGGCCAGGCCGGCATCTAATGCGCATCTGCATATAAGCGCATATAAGCGTGTTTATGCTAACACTGCCATCCTCCCCTAAGGAAGGAGAGGAAATCCTTGCACAAGCGCGGCCACCTCTAGAGGAAATCAGTGGTTGCCGGATCCCTAGACAACATTCAATAAACAAAGGAGGATTGACAGCAACTTGTAGCAAGAAAACTACATCATAAAGTATTTACAAAAATTAATAACTTAAAAAAATGTAGCTTTATAGATACATTTATGAAGATGTGAATAACCCTTTAAGTGTATAAATTCAGCATGCAATGCAATCTAACAGACAGTAGGAAACAGTATTATTTGGTCCCCTTACCTACAGCTGCACAGGTTGCACATATGGTATGTCCGGCCCTGATATAACCATTTTCAAGTCACTTGAAATGTTTCAGTCTTTGTATAAGGGATTAGAATGACATGACTCGAAAAATCACAGAGAAAACATCTAATTGCCTTCATTATGTCCACCATGACGTAATGTTCTACTGTTCTACAATAAAACATGGGTCTTAGAGCCTTATTTTGTTGGGTCTTTGGTTAATATTTTGTGCTATGAAAACTGAAGTCATTTTTGGAGCAGGTTATGTTATGTCATTTTCACTCTTGTCCATAAAGTATTCGATTCCTCAGATGCTCTTATCTTGTATTTCTAATGTCCGTCATATTGAACTGCCATAGGATAAGCAATAAAGACCGCACAGGTTTAAGGGAGTGGTCAGAGCTACATAGAAGTGTCAGGAGCTGTTCACAGTCCTGAAATAATCAGCCTACAAGACAGCTACAGAGACACTACCATGCCAGAAGAAAGGGAGGGCTGAATAAAACTCAGCTTTAGATACACACACACTGCTGCTGGTCCGAAGGTAAAGCAAGCAATTACTCAGCCTGCAGGCATTTGTCATGTTTGTAGAAAAGAGGAAAATACAATTTCACTTGTTTCCCTATGCTACAATGCATTTAAATTCTGTTCACTTATAAAAGAGTCAGCAGATACAACCTTTTAACCTTTCGCTGGGCAGCACATTTAAGTAGGTGTCCTACTTTATGATATATTTATAAATATGTATGAAACTATTATATTACATTAAAGCATCTTTCATGTTTAAACCTTTCTTGTTTGGGAATGTGCTGTTTCAGGACTGCCTTATAACATAGTATTTACATTGAACTTGGATATCCAGCAGCACAACCAGCAATGGAGACAGAACAGCAGTATCCCAACTTAATGGGGAGTGCACGACGGTAAGTATCCCCGGTCCAAAAGAGAGAACTAATCCATATAGAGAGGAGTGACTGCAGCACTCAAAGTAGAAAAAATTTTGTTTTGTTTAATTCATCAAAACATGGACGTGCAACGTTTCGAACCGAACAGGGTTGAAATGTTGCATGTCCATGTTTTGATGAATTAAAGAAAACTAATTTTTTTTCTATTTTGAGTGCTGCAGTCTCTTCTCTCTACAGTATTTATGTTGGATATTTCATATATATATATATATATATATATATATATATATATATATATATATATATAGTAACAAAAGTCATATTTATTCAAAATGTTAAACCTTACAATGGATCTGATTTTTTTTAACAAATGTCAGATTAAAATGACAGTAAACTATTGTATATAGAAATCAATTGATCCGAGTGCAGAAAAAGAAAATTTGTAAAAATGTAATAAAAATATAATAATAAATACAAAAAATAGTATTAAAATAATATTCTACAACAAAATATTACTAAAAAGACTCAGTTTGATTATTAATCCATCACTATCATCATCTTATAAATCAATTAATAAAAATATCAACTGTTGAAGATGAAGCTTAAGATGGCATTGCAGGATTTATATAGTTAATACAATTATGTCTAACATATAGCTTGCAAATTAATTGATAGAAAATTAAATCCAACAATTGGTCTCAAACACAATACACTAGGGTATACATATTCATACATAGTACATTGTTACTACTAACACTCAAATAAAATAAAATTATGTATTTATTTTGGATGGTTTGGGCTATTTTGCTTGGAAGTGAGGGTATATCTAATATACAAAGGTCATTGACATTGTCCTTGTGAACTAGAGTCTTGTATTATGTGCTAAACTATTTATTCACTTCGATGGATCATCAGGGCCAGTTTTAGACAAAGCTTGGCCCTGGGAAAAGTTAAAAGCGGGGCCCCAAATGCTGAATTATTGTATCATTAATGCAGTCAAGTCAGAAGGTGCTGTGCTGAGAACTGCATTTCTGATTTCTAGTGCGCCCAGGAGTGTTGCAAGCCCCAAAGCATATGTTTAACCTCTCACGTAAAAAATTATCTATATACATATACAGTTAGCAAATCATACCATAACCAAATAGTAAATTAATAATAACCCCATACAGTTACTGAATACAAACCACTATACCAAGACCAATATTACCACCATATAGTGACTATATAGTGGTAGATGCCAGTTATTCACAAAAGCTTTGCAGACGATCTAAGTGATTACAGCACATTTATATCCAGTCACTCACAGGTGATGTTTTCTCTCATTAGAGTACTTCACTATCCCTTTTTTTTTCCATCTGACTCAGACCACTGAGATGACTTATTCCAGCCACGACTCGTCTCTGAAGAATTTGACACACAGACATGTTGGTTTCTCGCTTATCCAGCACTGTCCCCACCTATACCCCACCCTTTAAACAAACTCGCTCCCTTAGTGCTCGACACAACTTAAATACCCCATCAGTAACTATGTCTCCTTTGTGCCACCACACAGTAATAATGCCCCCTTTGTGCCCCCTGTAGATAGTACCACAGTGCCAATGTAGATAGTGCCACAGTGTCCCCTGTAAATAGCACCACAGCGTCCCCTGTAAATAGCGCCACACACAGCCCCCTGTAGATAGCGCCACACACAGCCCCTTGTAGATAGTGCCACACACAACCACCTGTAGCTAGTCCCACACAAAGCCCCCTATAGATAGTGCCACACACAATTCCCTGTAAATAGTGGCACACATAGCTCCCTGTAGATACAATTGAATGGGCAGTCGCTAGCCCTACACTGCCTCACAGCCCCACCCATAAATGTTATGTGCTAGGCAGCACGGGCCCCCTCATGCCCCGGGCCCCGTTGCAGCTGCTACGATTGCTAAAGTGGTAGTTCCACCACTGGGCAGGGGGCCCTGGGAGGATGGGGGCCCTTGGCAATTGCTCAGTTTGCACCCCTCTAACACGGGCCCTGTGGCTCACTAATTGATTTATATCCTACTTATGTGAGCATTTTGATGATCTGACTCCAAAATGAGAAGTGTAGACATATATTAGGAAAAAAAATGGTTGCTCTGTCCCTAGTCTAACACTTTCCACCATTGTAAATAACATGCCATTACTTTGTGACCAGTGGGGGTCTCACTGCCTTATCCCCCACTGATCCTCAGAATGAAGGAGGCACAGCACTCCCAGATCCCAGGATCACCACTGTGCAGAGACAAATTTGAAGAAACCTCATTCCCTTTGTTCTTGGGACCAAAGAGGATCCCACAGGTTGTTATAAGATAAGGTACGTATATGCCAACATTATACTGTAAAATTGAAATGCAGGGAACATACCCCATGTGCTCCCTCTATTATCTGACCCTGGTTGACCAGAAGACCCACCTACTCTAAAATGACTGATTATGGTTGCAAAACGAAAAGATTCCACAGCACTGGACTGCAAGTGGGTGCACGCCTCAATTAGACCTGGTCCGCGGTCCTGGATATCAGAATTGTGAATAAATAGCTCTTGCTCTTTTTGGAAGTGCTGCCTCTGTCCATTCTTTGTCTGCTTGATTATGGTTGCAACCTCTTGTCCTCATTTATAGAAGAAAGAGAAGCTTCTGGGTAAAAACTTTTGTCATAATGTGAAATATTAAACAAGCTAAGAGCTCATGCACACAAGCCTGTAATATGGCATTCATAGACTTTTATGCCTCCAATTTTATTCAGTTTTTTAAGTATTTGCATGCTCCTTCGGACGCCGTATTACAGAACTATTCTTCCATAGAAGCCTAGCTTGTAGGGGAGAATAGCTCAATAATATGCCACCATAAGGAATAACATACATTGGCACAAGAAGTTCCTATAGCTCTGTACGCATCAGGCAAAAGAAAAAAAAATTAATTAACATATAAAGTTTTTTTTATTTGTGCTGAACTTTAATTACTTTTAACATTTAGTGCTTTTTCTATAATTTAACAGAATAGTATCAAGCTTGAATAAATTGTATGTAGCTTTATTGTACCTGGTTGCCCTACCAGGACTTTACTTTTATCTATATGATAAATTTTGTCACTGCTACATGAAAGAGATATAGAGCAGTCTTGCTGTCATAAACCACAAGGGTCAGCTGTGATACTGATCACCAGTGGCACGAGTCTGTAAATCTATTGCTCTGATCACTCTACTATTTGAGTATAATACATTTTGTTGCATTATTTGACATAACTCGATTCATTTTGTGTTGTTTTTTTATACCTCTGGTGACATATGTTTCCTTTTCTGACTTCTCTAATGTAAATGATGAAAGGTTGTCTCAGTCATTTCAAAATTAAGCAATCAAGGATCAATTATATATATGTAGAATGAACTGCTAAAGAATTGTAATTATGTCAGTCTGAGAGAAACAGACATCAAACCAAATTGATTTTATATTAACATTTTGCAGAATAAAAATAGGCGCTTAGAATATATGAATTACAAGGGTTAAAATAAGAAAGCGTGTGCAATCTGCACGAGAAAATAACCTGTGATATTATGCCGCAATTTTCAAAATGCAATTCAAATCAAACATTCAAGTGTGTAAGTCCTGTAATGTAAAATGGATAAGTGGATGAGAGTTATGCGCACAAAGAAAGGGTGATTTAAAGCTGGCAAATGTCGATAGAGTCATAATGATAAGACATACCTGTGAGAGTGGGGAATTAGTATTCCTCGTTTGTGAGTTTTAGGATGGGTTCACATAGGGTGATATTGGTGCGGTTAGGAACAAAAAAAATCATTAAAACTCTGCTGTGGTTTAAGCTGTGATATTGGATTTAAAGATATAGTTTTACGTCTGAGGCACATGGCCACATTACCAATTCATTTTGTATGAATTCATAATATGGGCCCTGACTGCGCCCTACTGAGTGTCATACAGAATTGTGAGAGCAAAAAAATCATGTCATGCTCCCTTACATGCCGTTTTATGCCGATGCTTCTAAGTGAGAATACGGTTCATCACAGAGACACCAAATGATGACATACACAGGGTCACAGGTGGTCCACGGGCTCACGTCTACCGTATAAGAACAGTATATGGGCCCTTTGCGCTCAAATCTTTTATGTTTCTATAGTAGTCCACCAGCAATTGTGAGCAATAAAACTCATTCACTTAGTCCCTTACATGCAATGTAATAGACAGTTGCTTCTGACTGCTTTTACGGTTGGCCTCCTTATTTACTGGGTTGTATACATGGTACGTCTACTCCTAAGGATTGTCCATATGCATTGTCAGTCCTTAGAAGAACGTTCTGGACTGGTATCTCTAGAAAACTACTATAACTGTAGTGTGTTGCCATAAATTTCCATTTAATAACATTACACATTGTGGAGTAAAATCCACAAGTAAATTTGTGCTACAGTAAAGTAGTATTATAAGCTCCAGCCAGGTTAGTGGTAATACATTAGCTGCTGATACAAGTTATTATTGGCTATGAAAGATTGAGATGTAAAGCGGGTGTGTCCATGATAATATTTCTCTACAGCTATTTAATTCTAATTAGTTTCCAATTGAAAATTCCATTAATCAATTTTTGCAAATTAAGAAACATTTTGTTGTATATGCCAGAAAATCCACGAAACAGTTTTCATCATTAATAGGGGAGGAAAGCGTATTGAGAAGTCTGGACAATATCCAGTTTTTATGCACAAACAAGTACAATATCAATTTGACTAAAAATAAGAAAGTTTATTAAAATAATTAGGGAATGTGTTCAGCCATGTCATCATAAGGTAGTACCTATAAAAAAAATCACGGTTGTACAGTACTGTTGTATAAGAGAAGGTTTTTTTTTGCATGTGGTTATAACCTACAGTATAGCAATATACGCCTGGGGTTGTGTCAGTTTAAAGTGTTTTACAGACATATTCATGTATTAAATGAAGGATGGGGGATGGGAGAGGATGTGGATGGAAGGAAGGATGGATTAGGGGTAAATCTTAGCACTTTGATTCTCCCTATTGATAGAGAGGAAAGAAAAAATATATATACAGTATGTCATAAGCTAATTTGCCGTAAAAGGAAAAAAATCCTTCCTAACCCCCAGGTTCCTCCCTGACCCCAATCATTGCATTTTTTTTTTTTTTTTAAATAAAATTAGAAAAAATATTGTTTTGAAGGAATTCTTATTCTGGCTACTGCTTTGCTGCTGCTATCGTGGAACGGCTAAATGGGATTTGGACTGCACACAACCATCAGTATTGCAAAGTATAATTTCCACAGGTGTGTGTGTGTGTGTGTGTGTGTGTGTGTGTGTGTGTGTGTGTGTGTGTGTGTGTGTGTGTGTGTGTGTGTGTGTGTGTGTGTGTAAAATGATGTTTCACAAAGTAAAGTATTGCCACTGTAATCTTCTAACACAGCAGCACAAGATACGCACAGTAGTACCAGACAATAGTCACTCATAACACATACAGGGTAAAACAACCTGCCCCGTGGATTTCTCTCTTGGATACCAGAAAACATAGTTGTTGTTTTTTTACACCTCCATCTAAAGAAATGAGTAAAGAACTTGTGCAGCTCTGAAACACAACAGCTTTTTATTTTAGCAACAAAGTAAATAGCCAGCTCACCTCCAAACAAACCACTGATCCATAATTAGCACATGGCAGTATCCGGCACGGATAAGTTCAGAGCAGGAGACACACACAGGGATAGAGGGAGAGATTCCAGCGATACAAATCCATGGCAATGTAACAAAATCTATGCCTCTTTATTTCAACATTTAAAACATCCACAGCATTACCATGGAACACAGGTTTCACTTGCGCAAAGAGTGTGTTAACACGTTCACGACATTTGACGTATCCATACGTCATAGCCGGGTAGGGGAAGTATGGAATGGGCTCACGGAGTGAACCAGCTCCATACGATGCGGGTGTCGGCTGTATGTTACAGTTGACACTTCACAGTAACGAGCGGGATTGCGCTCGAGCGCGATTCCGCTCGTTTAACCCATTAAATGCAGCGGTCAATAGCGACCGTGGCATTTAAATCGTTAGAAAGAGGGGGGCAACCCCCTCTAGCAGCTCATCGCACCCCCCGCAATGCAATTGCGGGGTGGCGATGGTTGCTATGGCTGTCTGGGGGCCTTATGAAGGCCCCCAGGTTCGCCATCTTTGTGCACCTACTAAGCCCTGCCTCTGGCTTTATGCTACTAATAAGCCTGTCAGAAAGATGACATACTGAAATACATTAGTATTGCAGTATATATCGTGCAAGCGATCTAACGATCGCTGGTTGAAGTCCCCTTGGGGGCCTAATAGAAAAAGTAAAAATTAGTCAAATAAAGGGTTTTTTTATGTAAAAAAAAAAATAATTAAATTAGAAGTTAAAAAAAAAACCTTTTCCCATTTTTCCCCTAGAGCATAGTAAAAAAAATAAAATAAATAAACATAATTGGTATTGCCGCATCCGTAAAAGTCTGAACTATTACAATTTATCATTATTTAACCGTCACGGTGTACGCGTAAAAAAAATAAATTGTAAATGCCAAAATCGCTATTTTTTGGTCACCTCATCTCCCACAAAAAATGTAATAAAAAGTGATCAAAACATCGCATGTACCCCAAAATGGTATAATTAAAAACTACAGCTTATCCTGCAAAAAATAAGACCTCATACCCAGGGACGCCATCAGGGGTGTATTAGGGGTACTGCTGTGAGGGGCCCGGCCAAACCTAATTGAAACGGGGGCCCGGCAAGTGCCGCGACTTGCCTTTGGTAGAAAAAAACAGGCCCCTGCAATGGGGCCCATTCTTTTCACCAAAAGAATGTCGTGAGCTGCGGTCTCCCCATCTCGTCATGGGGGCTGTCAAACACCGCCTGCTCGCTCGCACCCGCGAACACCCGCGCGCGAGCAAAAGCGAACGCCCGGGTGCGCGCACCCGCGAATGAAGCGCGTGCACCCTCAGACGGACGCGCGCACACACGGACACACAACTTACCTGGGCTTCCTCCTCCTCATTCTCCTCCAGAGCGTAGCTGCGTAAGAAGAGGGGGAGGAGTGCAGTTGTAGCGCGGCGGCAGGCGTTCTACGATCCCCGCCATTTTCTGGAGCCTGGCTGGAGGTGAAGGACTGGACATCTGGACCGAAGACATCGCCTGACAACGAGGACTGGAGTGGGAGCCAGCAGCTCTTCTGGCACAGTGAGCTCCGTTCCCTCGTCAGCACCTCCACTGCGTTCCGGATAGAGGGGGGGGGGTAAGTACTATAAGTTACTATAGTAACAGGGGCCCATGTAGTTTATTACATAGGCCCCAGTTACTATAGTAACTTTTCATTGATGTGGTGCGGGGGGACGCGGGCCCCCTGGCTCTAGGGCCTGGTCGCAATTGCGACTGATGCGACCCCTATTATTACGCCACTGCTTCTGTCACAATCAGGTTAATGTTAGCTAAACTTAGATAGGGAGTTGTTCATCTTCACCCTTGAACCCCTCACAGGGGTTTGAACTTTAATGCAGTGAAGTCCCCAGGTTGTGGTCCTCAGAGAAGGAATTTAAGGTCAAATGAACAGGTACAGACTGTGGTTCCAGGGAGCAGACAGAAGTATGCAGTTGGAGAATAAAGCCAGAAGTTGAACCAGGAGAGCAAGCCAAACCAAAGTGACAAGCAAAGGACGAGGCTAGCCAAAAACAAGAGACAAAAGCCAACAGTCAACCAGAACACTAGATAGTGGATGCAGGAACAATGGCTAGAGGCTGAAAAGAAACAACCAAGCGCACTCATGCCACTATACCCAGACCAGCCAGGTTTATGATGACCTTATAAGCAAGGTACAAAAATAAGGCAATGCAACGCTGTCATAGTTAGTAGGTGGGGAGGAGTTGTCACGTTGTCATGCGGTACACAGTGTATGCACAAGGAACAGAGAGGCAGCAGTGGAGCGAGCGAGTTAAAATAGCCTTAATTAACTATTACTGTATGTGTGCCATGTGCACTTCTATCACTACAACTATTTTTTCTTAATATTGAATCAAATTAAGTAAAATGAGTGGTTAAAAAGTAAAGGTCAATTCAAACAGTATTTTTTGCCACTGGTTTTGACACGGAAACTACGTCAGGATCAGCTTCAAGAAACGCCACAAAACTCCCCCCAATGATTTCAATGGGAGGTAGAGGAGTTGTTTTCCCAGGCGCTTTAGGCTGTTTGTGGGGAAAAAAAGCGTAATGCTCTTTCTTTGAGCGATTCCCTCCTCTGACCTCCCATTGAAATCAATGGGAGGCTGAAATAACCTGCGGTGCTCGTTCGTAGCGTTTTTTTTTGCGACGGTTTGTGGCCACGGTTTTTGCATTAGGTACAATGGCCACGGGCAAAAAATGTAAAAGAAAAAGCATTAAATAACGCTTGCAAGTCAAAATCAGATCTTTTCTGCCTGTCAAAAAACTCAGTATGAACTAGGCCTAAGATAGATACAAAGATGTATCCCCAGAGCTGGTAAATAATAAGGGTTAACACGTGTTATTTCTAAATTCGATCTTATATATAAAAAAATAAAAAATCTACTTTCCAGAAAGCACTTTACCCTTAGTTGTTTCTAAAAATGTTTTACAAATATTATTAATTTTACTGATTGGGAATTTTGTTCTATTTGCAGCTATATTAATAATAACTGTAAAAAAAAAAGTGCCTCATATGAATTCATATCTGCCTAAGGGCATAACACTGCTGAGAATATCATGACACTTCAAGAGGACGTCTTACAATATACAGTATCTTCACTGAGTAAAAATTGGAACTCTACCGTGTGTTTTTCTTTTTTATTATTATTATTATTATTATTAGACATCTGTTGATGTCTTTACATGTTTTATAGTTTACATGTGTTATACATGTTTTAATTTCATGTGGAAGTGCCATGCCAGCTTTGAGTACTATACTTATTGAACTTATGTGTAAAATATTATATTTTTTTATTTTATGTAAGGCCTTATGCACTTGCCTGTACTCTGGATTTATATCATATACATACCTCCCAACTCTCCCGGATTCAGCGGGACAGTCCTGGATTATGTGCAGTGTCCCGGGAAAGGTGGTATATTGCGGACTCCCGGTGTCAACTGTATCTGCGTCCTCAGGACATAGATACAGTTGAACCCAATGCTGCAGCAGAGAACTGTCAGCCCCTTGCTTCAGCATTAGTACAGAGGCCTCCACGGCACAGCGCTACTTTGTATGGTGACAGCTAAAGGGGCAGAATACTGTATGGGAGCGTTATCCTATATGGGGAAAGCTATAGGGACATTATACTGTATGGGGCAGCTGTGGGGGCATTATAGTGTATGATGGCAGCTATGGGTGCATTATACTGTATGGGAAATCTATTATACTGTATGGGGCAACTCTGGGGGAATTATACTGTATGAGGCAGCTACGGGGCATTATGCTGTATGGGGGCAGCTTTGGGGCATTATAATGTATGGGGGAAGTGATGGGGGCATTATACTGTATGGAGGCATCTGTGTGGGTATTATACTGTATGGGGGCAGCTATGGGGCATTATGCTGTATGGGGAAATTTGTTTGGGCATTATACTGCATAGTGGCAGCTATGGGGGCATTATACTGTATGGTGGCAGCTAGAGGGCATTATACTGTGTGGGGGCAGCTATTTGACATTATACTGTGTAGGAGGCACTATGAGAGCATGATACTGTGTGGGCTGAAGCTAATGGACAGAAAAGTGTTCATAGTGTTCAAGTGTGCATAGACGTTCATACCGTCTCTAAGAAAATATGGGGTATTTTTCTTCCCCAAAGACCAGAGCAAGGCAGGGAAGTTGCATACAGATCCTGCGTATCATCTCCTGACCTTTAATGATGATGAGATTACTTTGTTGACCCTTTCCCAGTCTATGTAGCAAGGCTGTAAATTGAGCTGCAAAGTCTAGTGTGAAAGCTGGAATATATTAGGATTTCTTTTATAGAGATAGTCACATAAAAAATAAATAAAAAAACAACACTTTTTTTATTAAAAGCATTTTTTTTATAATTAAAACCTGATTTAAATAATATGCAATTTACTGATGAGACAATTCCTATAAATTAGGGTATCTATGTGAGAAGCCAGTGTGCCGCCTGATAATGAGCCCTTTCAGCCAAATGCACAGAGAGCTCACATGAGAACCTCACACTTATTTAAAAGTACCTTCAGCTATTAATGAGTCTGAGAGGAGGGTAAGTACTACATCTAAATCCTCTACAAAAACGCTGAGAAATCTAGGTCAGTATGTTGAAGTCTATCAAAACCATTGTACATTTTTGCGTGGGCTACACATTTATCAAAAGTGTCATTATTGTAGCCAATGTTACAATGACACAATTTTATTGACATATATTGCAACAAATTTACACCACTGCCATTGTGAGTGATTATATCTAATTTACGTTCGTTTTCTGGCCTAAAAATTTTGTCGCACGCCATATTTGCGCAAGAAAAATTAGAATTTTTCCTGCTTTTCCAAAGTGGTGAGAATAGTGGGTGGTGTTAGGTGGGAGATAGTACACCACACAACAGGCAGACACAGGCCTTAACCCACTGCTCGCTCTTCAGGACCTCTGCCACACTGGCCCACCGATAGGCACTGCCATCTTCCAGTAGCTCCATCTCCTCAGCAGATCTCACACAACCCTTTCTCTCTACAGCACAGGTGAGCCTACACACCTACTGCCTCTCGACACTGAACATGGTTTGGCAGGATCACCGCAGATTAATGCTCTATGCACCGCCCCCAGATGGCCTCATCACTATGCACAGGAGCGACAGACTCAGTCAAAATGGCACCTGGGCCATTTATCCCAGCACCTAGAATTTAGAATAGCCAGCAAGCCACCCATCATGTGTTACAGCATAACAACATAAGGCACAACAAAACCACAGTGACTGGACTGACCACATCCCCTATAGATGCTATCATCCCAGCAGACGAACTGACCACTTTGCAGGAACGCCAAAACAGCAGACAAGAGCATAAATCAGCAATCCTTAAAGGTACAGTACACATGCTATACAGACATAATTTACAATGCCACGGAGGGCCCAAAGTCCAAAATATCATGTAAAGAATGTTTTCCTTTAATTTGGAGATTTTTATCCCCCACACTTTACAGTAGCATGACTTCTGATCTTACCATATAAGAATTGCATAAAATTAGGAAAAATAGACCATAAAATCTCTGGTATTATCATAGTTAGGTTGGTTTGAGGTTAGCACACCATATTACGCACATGAACGTCCCTGTGGAGTTAAAGAAATACATCTATGAAACTATTAGAACCATGTGAGTGTTGTTAATAGTATAAACTATTTGTAATATTTCAATGTGAGGTTATGTTTCAATTTAGCGCTCAGCAGCAACTGGTGTTATACAATGAGCGTAAAGACTTGTATAATAGAAGTGATACTTCTAAGAATTCATAATGAGACACAAAGTGGCTCTTTGGCTTAGTTTAAACTACTACTTTATAGGCATATTGTACTCAAAATAATACTTTTGCAAGTAACCCAACTTTGATATTATAAATAAAATTATATGGCCATTACCTCTAGACTGTAAGGTGATTTTTAAATGGAAAGAAAACTCTATTTGTGACTTGGGAATATTCTCCATTAGCTCATAATAAAAATGCAACATCAGTTTTTATTTTACATATTAAATGTCCAGTTACCATCTCTTTCATTTATTAGTGTGACACTCTACCTAAATTGGTTCTTTTACTTCTGTCCTTGGTACTAGTGGGAAGAAGTATATAAAAATAGTAACGAAAATTCAAAATATTTGTTTTGCAGCCAGTGGCTTCGCTAGCACCAGGCATCTGTAGCCGAAGCCAGGATTTTTGGCATGGAGCCCCAGATCCACAGGCGACTACCACATTCAATTGAATCCGCGTCCTCAGGATGCAGATACAATTGAATACTATGGCAAAGCATGGAACTATAATTTCCCTGCTCTGCCATTTACTAGGCTACAGGCCACATTAAGTCTGCAGCCTATAAAATGCTGGGAGAGGATCCCTGCGTCAATGGATCGCACAGGCCTGTGCAAGGGTCCCGTTTTGGTGCCTCATAGGCTGCTGGAGGAGGCTGTGGAGCTCCGTTCAGCATGGAAACGGGGCTAGGTGAGTATAAGGTTTTTTTATTTGTTTGAGGGGCAACTGGGCAGTTTGTACAGTGGGGTTTGGCACTATCTACAAGGGAGGGTGTGGCACTATCTACAAGGGGGGGTGGGGCTGTGTGGTAGTATTTACTGGGGGTTGTGCGGAACTATCTGCAGAGTGCTGTGTGGCACTATCTACAAGACGGAGTGTGTGCCACTATCTACAAGGGGATGGCACTATTTACAAGGGGGAATATGTATCACTATCTAAAGAGGGCTGTATGGCACAATCTACAAGAGGGGTGTGTGAGGCACCATACAGAAGGGTTGTGACACTATATACAGCGTGTACTGTGTGGGGCACTCTCTACAGGTAATATACCAAAAAAACATCCCTAAATTTCAAGAATAGTATGCCAATAAATAAAGTAAAACTATAAATTTATATAATCAATATAAACTTTATTACAATGACACTCTGTTGTACAAACATTTATAAACACCCAATAAAAACAAATGGAAAAATTGGACAGTGTGAGCATAAGGCAAATAATACAGGCCGCTACACAAAATTGAAACGACTACTAGTACTTACTAAGTATACAATATAAACCAGTCCACAGTATACATTTACATACTTATGTACCATAGCAAAACTGTCTTTGCTGCCCATAGCAAGCAATTAGAGTTCAGTTTTAAATTTTCCAGTGTAGTTTAAAAAATGAAAGCCGGCCTCTGATTGATTGCTATAAGCAACAGGGCCAGTTTTACTTTTAGACAGTTTTGATATATGTCACTGTGATCATGATTCCTGTGTGCATCATTCCTGCACTTTGACGTCACTTTGACTATTATTCATGTGCTGAAACTTCACTATGATCATTACCTCTGTGTTGTGACATCACTGTTTTTCTATCCCTGTACAGTGATATCATTGTTTATTATCTCTGTACTGTGACATCACCGTGTTTTTTTTTATCTATGTGCTGTGTTTATTATCCCATTGTTGGGAGGTTACAGAGTGTACCATCCATGTTCTGTAACACAACTATAAGAATTATTCTTGTGCAGTGACATTAGTGCATTTCAGGGGTGTAAGTATATAAAATGCACTGGTTGCCGTCGCATGTGGAAACTGGTGCCTGAGGAGCTATAAAAAAAGGATACCAGTTGTAAAGTTGGGGGCCCTGTTACAGATTTGGCATTAGTACCCAGGAACCTCCAGTTTCTCCTTGGCTAATAAGTATCAAGGTATAGGGAAATATAGGAAGAAAATGTTTTTAAATGATCAGTGCCCTTTAAATGTCTAACAGCGCCACAGTTAAAACACATTTCTTAATTGGTATATTATGTGCTTTAGCCCTTTAGTTGCAAACACCACATGACACACAGGGGGCAGCACAAAACAGAAGGCAGGTCAGGGACGACAAGACATGCGATGGCATCTTGCCAGCAAACAGGTGTTTTGCAGTATTCTCAGACACATTTGCATCCCCCCAGAAGATCTACTGTTGACCTGAGGCTTAAGCCAGGGAAAAGTGTACAAAGGAGGGGGGCAGCGGGATACAACGTGAAGACACACAGTGAAGGCAGCCCTTCTGGGCTTCTATCAGCAAGCACACTTTGTACTACAATGTTCTAATCAAAAGGCAATTAATTTAGTGTTATTGCAGGAGAGTTGCGGGTCAGCCTGTCAGAATAGTGGCGGTGAGGAGGGAGGGAGATAATCGATCTCAGAATAAAAGCAAGGCAACAAGCAAAGAGAACAATCACACACTGAAATATGAATATAGACACCTCTTCATGCACTCCAAATTATAAATATACATAATATATTATATGCTATATATATATATATATATATATATATATAGTAAGGATATATAACCGCCACACATAACATGACATAAAGGTTATATTCCCATACACAGCTGTGTATTTTACAAACCATCTTTGTGTGCTGTGACAGATGGACTTTAGAGATAGATTATAGCCATAGACTACTTTAAAACAGAACTTATTTATAGGAAGCACTAAAACCCCACATACTAAGATAGATATGGGGCAGAGACGATAACACAGACATATACATATACACATTTTTCACAGCAATACAGTAGAAACTACAGGGAGATATTGCAGGTATGCTGTGACAGAGATGTATAATGTGCACAGATACATTTATCACACAGTAATGGAACTGTTATTTATCCAGCCTTGCAGCAGTATATAGAGACTTAAAGCTTGCAAATCATGCAGCCTCCGGTGCATATGTACATAGACGTTTGGCACAAGACCTTTGAAGATTTGAAGAGGCCAAGGAGTATAAACAACTTCTTGTGCTATAGGTAGATCAAAAATGACTACAGCGAACATTCAATGAACTTAACACATATATTATACACTGTGTATATACAAAGGAATGGAATATATATGGAATTTTTTAAGCCAAAAATCATCTGGGATCCATATACCACTTGTCCGGACACTTTACATAGATGGCCTATCCCTAGGATAGGCCATCAATATAAGATCGGTAGTGGTCCGACTCCCGGCACTCCTATCGTTTAGCTGGCAGAAGGTCCGTACACATCCAGAGTGGCTGTGCTTGGGATTGCAGTTCAAGTGAACGGGACTGAGCTGCAATACCAGGCCCGGCCGTTACTGATGTGTGCGGCGCTATGCTTGGTAAACACTGAAGCGGCCGCGGCGACGAACGATGCTCCCACTACAGTCAGCTGATTGGTGGGGGTTGCGGTAGTCGGACCCCCACTGATCTTATATTGATGCTCTATCCTAAAGATAGGTCAGCAATAAAAAATGTCCGGACAACCCCTTTAAGGACTTAGCCTATTGTGGTCTTATGGACCGCAGGAATTTTTTAAATTTTTGTACGACAGAGTTGTATGAGGACTTGATTTTTGCTGTATGTGTTGTATTTTTTAATGGCCCCATGTTGGGGTACATATAATTTATTGATTAACATTCATTATTATTTTTTTGGGAGGAGAGGAAAAAAACCAGCAATTCCGCCATTGTTTTTTTGCATTTTTAATTTACGCTACTCCCTGTGCGGCATAATTAACATTATGGGTTGGTACAATTCTGGCAATACCAAATGTGTATAGTTTTCCACTGTAGTTTATCATCTGGGAGTCCTAAGGGGAAGAATAAAGGAAACACTGATGTCTCCTCTCTTTTGTATCCACTCCTGTGTTTGGCTAAAAAAAACTCAGCCAAAAACGTCACCAAATGCTGCATCAAACTGTGTGTGTGTGTGTGTGTGTGTGTGTGTGTGTGTGTGTGTGCTTGCGTCCGTGCGTGCGTGCGAGCTGTCCTGGCCTTATAGCAACAAAGAACTCCACACACTCCTGAAGATCAAACATTGCAATTCTCATCGAGCAGAAGGGCTGGTGATACGTATTCCTACATGCTGCCAGAACTTAAGGTCCCAGCTGCCAGGCAGAGGAAAATGGCCTGTGATTTAGCGCTATCATAACTAATAACTATGTGTAAGATCATGAGGTTTACTTCTGATCATGATGTGACCTGCATAAAGAATCCCTAATTTGATCAAATTGAGTAGTTTGCAAAAGATGAACATGCCATTTTTTTGTTCCAATCAGGTAAAAATATATTTGCATGTATATATTGAAATCTGGCATTTCAATAGTTCATACAAATAATAGGGGCAAAAATAGTTTGCAGCCTTAGGTGCATGTACATATTTATGGTGTGCATTTATTGTTTATTCAATGCTTCCTTAACAATGCTAGTCACATTGACCACTTTGCAATGTCAGCCACAGTGCCCCGTTCAACTTGGGGCAGAGTAACCCTTTTATGGCACTATCCAAACTGTCTTCTCAACTGCACTGGTCATAGCGCCCCTTAGTAGTGCCAGAGAGTCCATTTTTAACAGTATCATTCACTTAGCCCACTTAGGAGCATCTGTTTTATAGTGCCACCTACAGTGCACCTTAACAGCACTAGTGCATCAGTATCATTACTAGCCGCAGCACCACCTAAAGTATTCTAGATGTGGTGCCCCTTAACATCACAACATCATGGACTATTTAGCATTATGAACTAAAGTTTCACCTTACCTGTGATGGGAATAGCGGATATCGGCCCTTGAGTGTCATTCTCTGAGCTAGGAATTGAGTGTATTGTCCTTTCCTGACTGATGATGTCAACATACTAATGCAGCACTGTGACATCATCCAAGCATATCATTGGCTAGACGGACAAGCAAATCTACTGATGTTTTTGCTTTTCCTGTCAGTGGATAAGAAAGTCTAAAGCCAGAGGCGTAACTAGGTTCTCCAGCACCCGGGGC
Source organism: Rhinoderma darwinii (assembly GCF_050947455.1). NCBI lineage: Eukaryota > Metazoa > Chordata > Amphibia > Anura > Rhinodermatidae > Rhinoderma > Rhinoderma darwinii. The sequence goes on from NC_134689.1 coordinate 120,965,811, forward strand.
AATGATTCAGTTTGGCGCCCCCCCCCCCAACCTCTTTCCCGACATCTCCTTCCCCCTCGCCGTGTTTGTTTTCTCTACCAATCGACGTGTCATTTATTTCTATGTAACGCGAGCATAAAAACATTTGTACATTTTACAAGCAATAGCGTTCTATACACAACACAAGAACCGAGCTCAGTACATAAATACAGCCCCAGACGCAAGCTCACTACATATATACTACACCAGCACAAATACAGCTCAATTTAGTGCAACCCCTGCCGTATAGGTGTGTACGGCGTAAAACTACAGCTCCCAACATGGCCCAAACAATGATAAGGATATGCTGGGAGATGCCGTTTCACAAAAAATAAATCCTATCATAATCATATCACCCATCATCTCGCTGAAGATCATACAGTGACTACATTACTGATTAGAGGCAGAATAAACATTTACATTAAGTGACTCACCGGTGACGTCTCAGATTATAGTTCTTTTTCTCCATCCGGTCCAGACCTCTATGGTGGCTTCTCCCGGTCACAGACCATTTCTGCAGTTTGCCGCTCACATGTCTTCAGCTTCTCACTTTTCCAACATTTCTGCACCTATAAATAAATATAAAGTTATCATTATATCACACACTATGCCCCTAAATAAAATAGCGCCATACACTGCACCTCTAATTTTAATAGCACAATACACCGTGTCCTACACACACACACTGTGCCCCCTGTAGATAGTGCCTGCCATAGAGTCCCCTGTAGATAGTGCCTGCCATATAGCCCACCCCTGTATATAGTGCTCCACTAGATAGTCCACCCCTGTATACAGTGCTCCACAGATAGCCCACCCCTGTATATACTATATACAAGGGTGGGCTATCTGTGGAGCACTATATACAGGGGTGGACTATATGTACAAGGGGGCTATATACAGGGGTGGGCTTTCTGTGGAGCACTATAGGGGCAGCTATTTGTGGGATACTATATACAGGGGTGGGCTATATCTACAGGGGGACTATATCTACAGGGGGACTATATCTACAGGGGTGGGCTATCTACAGGGGTGGGCTATCTACAGGGGGACCATATCTACAGGGGGACCATATCTACAGGGGGACCATATCTACAGGGGGACCATATCTACAGGGGTGGGCTATATCTACAGGGGTGGGCTATATCTACAGGGGTGGGCTATATCTACAGGGGTGGGCTATATCTACAGGGCTGGGCTATATCTACAGGGCTGGGCTATATCTACAGGGCTGGGCTATATACAGGGGTGGGCTATATTACGGGGATGGGTTACATCTACAGGGCTGGGCTATATCTACAGGGGTGGGCTATATCTACAGGGGTGGGCTATATCTACAGGGGTGGGCTATATCTACAGGGGTGGGCTATATCTACAGGGGGCTATATACTATATAGCCCCCCCTGTAGCTATAGCCCACCCCTGTATATGGTGCTCCATAGATAGCCCACCCCAGTATATAGCCCCCCTGTAGATATAGTCCCCCTGTATATAGCCCACCCCCTGTAGATATAGTCCACCTGTATATAGCCCACCCCCTGTAGATATGGTCCCCCTGTAGATAGCCCACCCCAGTATATAGCCCCCTGTAGATATAGTCCCCCTGTCTATAGCCCACCCCCTGTAGATATAGTCCACCTGTATATAGCCCACCCCCTGTAGATATAGTCCCCCTGTATATAGCCCACCCCCTGTAGATATAGCCCCCCTGTAGATATAGTGCTCCTGTATATAGCCCACCCCTTGTAGATATAGTCCACCTGTATATAGCCCACCCCTGTAGATATAGCCCCCCTGTAGATATAGTCCCCCTGTATATAGCCCACCCCCTGTAGATATAGCCCCCCCTGTAGATATAGTCCCCCTGTAGATATAGTCCATCCCCCCGCAGATACAGCCACACACTTCTATTACAATTAAAAAAAATATTCAAACTCACCTTATTCCCGCTCCCAGCCATGGAGACCTGCTCTCTTCTGCGCAGGTCTCCAGGGGGTTGAACACAGCGTCTATGAAAGGCGCTGATTGTCTGGGCAGGATGACTTTCCCTGCCAGTCAGTCAGCGCCTTTCATCGACGGAAGCGTCACTGGTACAAAAGGTACCAGTCGCTTCATTCGTGGAGAGGCGCTGAATGGCCGGGCACGGAACATGCCCGGTCATTCATTGCTTCTAATTGTACCTGTGTCCTTGCAACACAGGTACAATTATAGTGCAGGAGGATGTGGCGCTGGCGCCCCCCTCTGAGCTGCGCCCGGGGCACGTGCCCCGCCTGCCCCCCCCTAGCTATACCCCTGCTAAAGCCCCATGCACACGACCGTATTTTTTATTTGTAATTACAGACTGTAATTACGGACCCATTCATTTTTACAGAACAGCTTTCCATATTTCCGTATTCATAGAAGTCTATGGGCGCTTCCTTAATTACAGACAGCAACGGATGTGCATCCATAGCCATCTGTAATTACAGAAGCATTGCTAAGCGACACCAGAGGATTACCCTAGATTCCTCCCTATTTTTTTTTGTGGATTCGTAAACACGGATGCATTACGGATGCACTACGTACCGTATTTACGGATACACTTCCGTATATGCGGATGATTTATGGATGACTATGGATCCGTATTTACGGACAGTATTTACAGATGGATGAAAAATACTGTCGTGTGCATGAGGCCTAAGGCTATATGCACACGACCATGCCCGTATTTACGACACATAATTACGGGCACGGACAGCCAGCCATATTTACGGGCCATGCTCCTATTATAAAGTATGGGAGCGCGGTCCATAAAATAAAAAAATAGGACATGTCCTACTTTTTTCGGCAAGTTTCTACGGCACGGACCCCTTCCCGTAAATATACAGAAAGGTGTCCATTGGCCATAGAAAGAAATGGGCCCGTAATTACGACCCCTAATTACGGGCGATTTTATGGTCATGTGCATGGGACCTGAGAAAGGTCGATTGTGCACTGCATGTTATGATTAGCATGAATTGCATTTTATGGGTGTCGGTCTGTGGGCCACTTTCCCTTTCTGGTCAATCGGCTCCAGGTTGAGAGCTATGAATCAATGAACCTAATGTACGACACAACAACCTTGGATTTGTAGATATCAATTACTTTGTGCCTGTCATCAATTTTTTTATATTTCTACTAAAAATAGCAGCATTTGAAAATATACCCAGGGACTATTATCTTTGGGTGAAATCTTGCAACAAATGCTGATCAATGCAATATATTAATACTTAAAAAAGTTCTGTCTGGCTGGCAAAACTACTGTATGTGAACATTGGGGTATGCAGTACCTATGTGAACTCTGATAGATGCCAGTATTATCTAAAAATGTGAATATTTATAACAATAACTAAAGTCTGTTGCATAAAAAAGAAGAGAAATTTCAGTTTATACAGTAGACAATTGAAAATCTGTAAGCACTTGACACAGACAAAAATACAGACATTGTTACATTGCATACTTTGTGCTGATTATATGGTGGCGATATTGCTAGGAGCTTGGCTCAAGTACAATGCAGAATGTAAAATTGGTTGAAATTCTGTCAGGGTGTTTTACAAAGAACAAAGGGAAATAAAAATGCAGTTTACATTTTTTTTTACAACACTGAGTTGTTGTCTTGTCTGTTGAAGCATGTTCATTGGGTGCGGGCTGAGAGAATGGAATCGGGGAGGGTGAATGAGAGGAAGAGTGATAGAAGATGGAGAGAACGCTGCAGAGTATTGTTGGACATTGTGTGCAATAGAGGAGAGAATGAAGAAGTGTGATAGAGGAAAGAGGGAGGAGCGGTGTGATGATGAAGAAATGATCGAAGAGGGAACATGATTACAACAATGTTATTTTGTACCAGAAGAAAGATGATAGGGAAGAGAGGAAAGCAAATGTGCGTAAGAGGAAAATATTGTCAGTGGGCCGAGTGTCTTATGTAAAAGGCAGATGAGCGTATCATAGGACATTCTGAGAGGAGGAAAATAGGATGGTGGAAAGATTGTGAGGAGGAGAATGAGAATGCGCTAAGAAAGAAGAATAAGAGTGGTGAGCATGAGAGTGTTAATGGCATATGAGAGAGACTCGGGATTTAAAAAGGATATGGGAGAGACAATAAGAGTCTTAAAGGAGTATAAAAGTGACAAAGAAAATAGGTGGTAATTTGAATGCGTGTGAACATAAGGATAAGAAAGAAAAGGAATGCAAGAAGAAGAATTATTAGGAATCAGAACAAGGGTGAGGATATGGTTGTAAAATGATAGTATGATGGTGATAACACAAAGTAGATGCAGTAAATGGGGCGGGTGAAAATGGGTAAGAAAAACATAAAGTCTTTACTCACGCAGAGATAAATACAGGCACAAAATGTGCATCAATTTCTCAATTTCTTTGCTGTTAGCTCCATTTTAATGTCTGTAATATTTCAGTATTGAGGTTTTTAAAGGGGTTGTATCATGATGAGAAGCCCTGTCCATATGCCCTTTTAGTTTATTTGCACATCAGCTGGGAGCTCCCCTATATGAGTGAGAATGGAGAACTGTTGTGTAAGAGTAGTTCTCTCTCTTGGAAATTGAACAATCCAAGCATTACATGGTCAGCCATTAAATTTAAAGGCCGAAATTTAATGCTACATTTACTTGTGGCCAGACATAACATTCCCCGGCGATAATAGCTGATCACTGGGGGATAGAGAAGGTAGACCGAGGGTGATAAGCTGATCGCCGTGCTGGCTATATTCACACAGAGTTTTTTGCAGGCAGAATTTCTGCCTCAAAATTCCATTTGGAAGTTTGAGGCAGATTTTCCTCTCCCTGCACGCCGATTTTCACAGCGTTTTTAGCATAAAACGCCGCAAAATACGCTTTCTCTGCCTCCCATTGATGTCAATGGGAGGTCAGAGGCGTAAACGCCCGAAGATAGGGCATGTCGCTTCTTTTTCCCACGAGGCGGTTTTACCGCTCGCAAGAGAAAACCGGCCCCACCTCTCACTGAAATCAATGGGAAGCATTTTAGGGCTGTTTTTGACGAGCTTTGCAGCGCGGTTTACGTAAAAAAACTTGTAAAAAAAACTCTGTGTGAACATAGCCTAAGGGTGGTCAACACCCCTGTTGTTTATTTTTGTAAGGGCAGCACAGGGACACGGGCAGTCACCCGTAGCTCGGGAGTTTGGCTCCTGAGTGGAAGAGCACTGTGGTTGCCATGACAGCGGCGGTGAAACGCCGGGTGTCATGATGCGCATGCGCAAAAGAAAGAACGAAGTCTCTGGCAGAGAGAGAGGAGAAGGTGAAGTGACGCACAGCCTGGAAGTGAAGCGAAGAGTGCAAAGACTGGAAGGAGAGAAGAGCGGGAGGCGGAAGTGCCGGAAGCAGTATGTGCCCGTGGTAGAAACAGTAGGGAGTGAGGAAGCGAGGTCGTACAAGAGACAGCAGAACGGTGGAGATCAAAGGAGAGACAAGGGTGGAGGAACCGGAGACCGTAAACAGCCGCATATCGGAGCAGCGCCAGTCCCAGCAAGCTGCACCGTGCGAAGGGACAGACAGAGGGGTGCAGGTAACGGACTCCTTTCCCCCATTGCACCTCGTGTCACCATAAGAACAAGGAATTACAGATCCCATGCTGTAGGCCCAAATTGCCGTGCCGTCACATATATCCGGAACAGATTCTGAGCCACGGTCTCCAACTTCCCAGCCTGCCCGTTAGTATTGGCACGCACCAGTGTCCCTGAGCTGATCTATGAAAGAAGTGTGTTGTTCTATGAAGAAGTGTGTTGTCTGAAGTTAGACGTGTTCCGAAGATTGTTTTGGACTGTTAACTATATCAAGTGTGTTGAGTTAGGAGCAGACAGTAGAACATGCAGGGTGACAGAAGTCAATAGCGGACTAGAACCAGGACTTTGAACAACTCATATCTGTCACCTGGGGCTGTTCGGTTGCGTCCTAGGCATGCTGAGTAGCTGGCCTCCGACTGGGGCGAGAGAGGGTTGCCATGAAAGATAGTGGATAGCTCCGCAAGGACCCGTGGCGGTGCCCGAAGGCCGTTTGATCTACTGACCCCCACGACACAACCCGTGGCCGAGAATGTAACGCTTACCTGAGGGTATGCTGACAATAGTGGATAGCTTCCACCGTGACTGTCAGGGGCGTGCAGATAGCAAAGCTTGGTAATGTGGGGGTTAGGTGCGACCTCTCCCAGGTTATGTGCCACGGCAGTCAATCAATGGCCTCAGCAGGGATGCTGCATGGCACTGGAGCAGGGGGGAAACTACAATTTTGAAAAATCCCATATAACCCCCATAAAAGACCTCTGGGGTCAGTGACACTATGAATATTTTTTTTTATTAAGCATTTTCTCCATAGGAGCTCCAGTTACATGGTAAAAAAAAAAAGCCCCCTGTCATGATATTAATCACTGGCAGTGCTGATCTGAGTTATTTCGATCAAATTGGCCGTTTAATTTGATTCAGTCCAAATAAATTTTCGGTAAACGCACGTGCCCTGAATGTGCTAAAAACATGTGTCTGACACGACTGTATCCAACACATTTTTATATAATATTTTTTATACAGTGGAAAAGTGGAGCATTTAGTAATATACTGTGTTTAGAAGTTCTGCCCCGTTTTATTTCATCTTGAAGCGCCAACCCCTTGTTATCCAGCTCTCCTCCCTCAGCAGCCCTTCCGCTCTCGTCCTGAAAATGGCCGCTACTTAACGTTCATCAGCGCATCCTATTGTAATGCACTGGGCCTGCTCTAGTTTCCTGGTGCACAAGTGCAGATGAAAGCTTCAGATACGTTCATCTGTGCTGGCCCAGGGATAAGAACGGGATGGTCAGGAGTGGTGCTTCAAGATTAAACAAAATTGGGCAGAACTTCCAAACACTATATTAGTAAGTACAAAATATCCCCCTTATCCACAGTTTAAAATATGAAACTTATATATTTTTCTAGTCTGTAAAATGGGGGCCGGTGCTCACCGGCAGATACCATTTTGAACAATTTGTGCGTCACAAACCCCAAAAGTTTAAGATTTTGAAAAATTCTAAACTTATGGGACATTCGGACAAAATCAGATTTGTGTGGAATCAATTCACTCATCTGTATTTAGTACAATTCTACAAAAATACTTTTGGGGTTTGGCTGTGCATGAAAGGATCACATGACCTCGGCGGTCTTCTCTTTATTTCCTTGAAGGGAGCCTTCCCAAAATGCACAGCAGTTATTTGAAGGGCAGACCGTATATATGATGTAGACTGCTTGTTGAGCTGTAGCAAGTCTCAGAAGGGTTTAGATTTCCCACTACTTTCCTGCCCTAAAAGTCAAGATAAAGATGGCTACATCTGGTTGGTGGTATTATGATCATGTCAAAAACAGTATCTAAGGGAATTGCTCTTAATTAGAAATGAAAGAATGCTAACGAAAAAAAATCTTCCTTATTGATTCTCCAAAATGTAATCACTATGATTCACGGATTATCTCAATTCTGGCAAATCAATTCTTCCATCTCTGTTAATGTAATTGTCTATTATTTCAATTAAATTACCTAAAAAAGGTAATATATACAGTATATAACTCACATAACAGTTAGGGTATGTTCACACGGCGGGGGTCCGTAACGGCTGAAATTACGGGGATGTTTCAGCCTGAAAACATCCCCGTAATTTCAGCCGTACCGGCATGTGCAGGCGCATGAACGCCGCGTCAATTACGGCCGTAATTAGCGCTGCTATTCATTGGAGTCAATGAATAGCGGCTCCAATTACGGCCAAAGAAGTGACAGGTCACTTCTTCTACGCGGGCGTCTATTTACGCGCCGTCATTTGACAGCGGCGCGTAAATATACGCCTCGTGTGAACAGACAAACGTCTGCCCATTGCTTTCAATGGGCAGATGTTTGTCAGCGCTATTGAGGCGCTATTTTCAGACGTAATTCGGGGCAAAAACGCCCGAATTACGTCCGTAAATAGGCCGTGTGAACATACCCTTAAGTAACTTTGTAAATATATTGCTTATTGTAAACTTATTCTGAGTCACATCCTGTAATATAGTCCAAAGCTGCATTCACAATTCTGCTATTTGCTACTGAAGACAGATATGCTGATTGGCGTGGCAAGACATCCTGCTCTGCCAATCAGTGCCTTTCAATGACGCATGCAGTGAGATGACGTCATTGTGTCGCTTGCATCGTTCAGCGCCAGCAGATCTGCTCAGAAGAGAGCAGGCCTGCATTGACACAGGATGATGCGGGAACGGGATCAAGGTGAGTATGTAAACTTTTTTTTTCTTTAACCCCTTCGCGCTCAGGTCAGTACTATTACGTCCTGCTGAGCGCATCATTCGCGCTCAGCTCAGTAATAGTACTGACCTGAGTTAACACGGCGCCATCTTTCCCCGGCGCGTGTTTGAGCTGTGATACCTGCTGTTTACAACAGCAGGCTATCACAGCTTAGTGTGCAGGGACCGATCGCGGTGGTCCCCGCCAATTAACCCCTTAGAAGCCGCGTTCAATAGCGATTGCGGCTTCTTAGGGGTTAAGCTGCCATCGCCGGCCTGCTACACGATAGTGGGCTGCAATGGCTACTATGGCAACCAGAATCCTAACAATGGACTCTGGCTACGCCATCGACGGAAGCCTAGTGGGTCCTGACAAAGTCCTGACAGCTCTAATACACTGCACTACGTATGTAGTGCAGTGTATTAGAATAGCGATCAGAACCTCCTGCCCTCATGTCCTCTAGTGGGACAAAGTAAAAAAAAAGTGTAAAAAAGTAAAAAAAAGTTGTGTCAAAATAAAAAAATAAAAGTTTTAAAAGTGCTAAAAGTAAAAATCCCCCTTTTTCCCTTATCAGTCCTTTATTATTAATAAAAATATATAAATAAACAAATAAACTATACATAATTGGTATTGCCACGTCCGTAACGGCCTGAACTACAAAACGATGTCGTTATTTATCCCGCGCGGTGAACGCCGTAAAAGAAAATAATAATAAACCGTACCACAATCACAATTGTTTGGTCACTTCACCTCCCAAAAAATGGAATAAAAAGAGATCAAAAAGTCGCATGTACCTAAAAATGGTACTGATCGAAACTACAGTTCCTTACGCAAAAAATAAGTCCTCGCACAGCTTTCCTGATGGAAAAATAAAACAGTTACGGGGTGTCTAATATATGGGCCCCTCAAAGCAACTTCAGAACTGAGCTGGAAACTAAAAAATGAAATAAAAATGTGGCAATACTTTGCTTCTTACATTATACTGATAATGAGACGTGCCCACCCCGAAATGGCCCCAGTTTTGACCGTTTGTACAAACGGAGACCCCTATTAGACCGTTTCAGTGCCCGGTTTTCCCAGCATTCACACCCGAGAAGTGTATTTCTATTGAGGAGTCCTTGGTACATTTTAAAGGGACGGTTCAATTCCGCGAGTACCTGCCGAGTAAGAGGGCAAGGTATGGCGTGAAGATGTATAAGCTGTGCGAGAGTGCATCAGGGTATACCTACAAATTTAGGATATATGAAGGGAAGGACACCAGTATTCTGCACCCAGAATGCCCCCCCTTACTGGGAGTTAATACAAAAATTTTGTGGGATTTGGTGCACCCACTGCTGGACCAGGGTTACCACCTCTACCTGGATAATTTTTATACCAGCTTCCCACTCTTCAACTCCCTCGCTTCCAGAAGTACTGCGGCATGCGGCACTGCTAGAAGAAACCTGAGAGGCCTCCCTAAGACTCTGCTTGGGCAAACAAGAAGGGGTGAGAGCAGGGCACAATCTAGCAGCAACATATTGTGTGTCAAGTACAAGACAAGGGAGATGCCACACCAGTACCCATGTACCTGCACGAGGTACCAGTACAGAGATCCCCAAACCAGACTGAATCCTGGACTACAATAGGTACATGGGAGGGGTGGACTTGTCAGATCAAGTCATGAAGCCCTACAGTACTTCTGGAAGCGAGGCCACACGCATCGTACCAGGGCAACACTTTTTAGGAGAAGTTCCCCAAACTGGCAAGAAGGGAAAAAGTCAAAAGAGGTGCAAAGTCTGCTATAAGAGGGGGATAATGAAGGACACAATATATCAATGTGACACGTGTCCCGAAAAACCAGAGCTCTGTATGAAAGAGTGTTTTAAAATTTATCATCCATCCCTTTATTTTTAATTTACCCCAGTTTTACTCGCTCTGATCCACTTTGCACAGCTTACCCCTCCTCATCTTTCCCCTCTGAGCCCTGCTGCATGCTCAGGCAGCTGATAACAGCCACATGTAGGGTATTGCCGTTCCCGGGAGAACCAGCATTACAGTTTATGAGGTGTATATCTCCGGTGGCGCATGCTGGGCACAATATATCGGACACTGAAATGGCATAGATGTATAGAAAATTGCAAATTTCACTCTGCACCAACTGCTGCACATTATCTTTTACACAATACCTGTGGGGTCAAAATGCTCACTACACCTCTAGATGAATGCCTTAAGGGGTGTAGATTTTAAAACAGCGTCACTTCTCGGGGGTTTCAACTGTACCGGTACCTCAGGGGCTTCTGCATACAAGACTTAGCACCAGAAAAGCTCCAGTAGGCCAAATGGTGGTCCTTTGCTTCTGAGCCCTGCCATGTGCCCAGGCAGCTAATAACAGCCATATGTAGGGTATTGCCATACCCGGGAGAACCCACATTACAGTTTATGGGGTGTATGTCTCCGGTGGCACATGCTGGGCACAATATATCGGACACTGACATGGCATATATATAGAAAATTGCAAATCTCACTCTGTACCATCTGTTGCGCATTATCTTTTACACAATACCTGTGGGGTCAAAATGCTCACTACACCTCTAGATGAATTCCTTAAGGGGTGTAGTTTTTAAAACGGGGTCACTTCTCAGGGGCTTCTGCACACATGACTTAGCACCAGAAAATTCCCAGTAGGCCACATGGTGGTCCTTTCCTTCTGAGCCCTCCCATGCGCCCAAACGGCAGTTTATCACCACAAATAGGGTATTGCCACACTCAGGACGAATTGGGCAACAAAATGGGGTATTTTATTCCTTGTGAAAATAAGAAATTTTGAGCCAAAACTACATCTTATTGGAAAAAAATTGTTTTTTTTTTAATTCACAGCCCAATTCAAATAAGTTCTGTGAAAAAACTGTGGGGTCTAAATGGTCACAACACCCATAAATAAATTCCTTGAGGGGTGTAGTTTCCAAAATGGGGTTACTTCTGGTGGGTTTCCATTGCTTTGATACCTCTGGGGCTCTGCAAATGCAACATGGCACCCGAAAACCAATCCAGCAAAATCTGGGCTCCAAAGAACACATAGCGCTCCTTTCCTTCTGAGGCCTCCCATGGGCCCAAACAGCAGTTTATCACCACAAATGGGGTATTGCCGCACTCAGGACAAATTGGACAACAAATTGGGGTATTTTATTCCTTGTGAAATAAGAAATTTTGTGGCAAAACTACCTCTTATTGGAAAAAAATTACATTTTTTTAAATTCACAGCCCAATTCAAATAAATTCTGTGAAAAAACTGTGGGGTCTAAACGGTCACAACACCCATAAATGAATTCCTTGAGGGGTGTAGTTTCCAAAATGGGGTCACTTCTGGTGGGTTTCCATTGCTTTGATACCTTTGGGGCTCTGCAAATGCGACATGGCACCCGAAAACCAATCCAGCAAAATCTGGGCTCCAAAGAACACAGGGCGCTCCTTTCCTTCTGATCCCTCCCATGGGCCCAAACGGCAGTATATCACCACAAATAGGGTATTTCCGCACTCAGGACAAATTGGGCAACAAAATGGGGTATTTTATTCGTTGTGAAAATAAGACATTTTGAGCCAAAACTACATCATATTGGAAAAAAATTGTTTTTTTTTAATTCACAGCCCAATTCAAATAAGTTCTGTGAAAAAACTGTGGGGTCTAAATGGTCACAACACCCATAAATAAATTCCTTGAGGGGTTTTGCTTCCAAAATGGGGTCACTTTTGGTGGGTTTCCATTGCTTTGATACCTCTGAGGCTCTGCAAATGCGACATGGCACCCGAAAACCAATCCAGCAAAATCTGGACTCCTAAGAACACATAGCGCTCCTTTCCTTCTGAGTCCTCCCATGGGCCCAAACGACAGTATTGCCGAACTCAGGACAAATTGGGCAACACAATGGGGCATTTTGTTCCCTGTGAAAATAAGAAATTTTGATCAAAAATGACATCTTATTGGAAAAATTGTCATTCTTTTAATTTCACAGCCCAATTCAAATACGCGCTGTGAAAAAACTACGGGGTCAAGATGGTAACAATAACCATAAATGAATTCCTTGAGGGGTGCAGTTTCCAAAATGGGGTCAGTTTTGGGGGATTCCTACTGTTTTGGCACCTCAACACCTCTCCACACCTGGCATGCTGCCTAAAATATATTCTAATAAAAAAGAAGCACCAAAATGCACTAGGTGCTTCTTTGCTTCTGGGGCTTTTGTTTTATTCCATGAGCGCACTAGAGCCACATGTGGGACATTTCTAAAAACTGCAGAATCTGGACAATACATATTTAGTAGTGTTTCTCTGGTAAAACCTTTTTTGTTACAGAAAAAAAATAGAATAAAATTGAAATTCAGCAAGAAAAATGAAATTTTCAAATTTCACCTCCACTTTGCTTTAATTCCTGTGAAATGCCTGAAGGGTTAAAAAACTTTCTAAATGCTATTTTGAATACTTTGAGGGGTCTAGTTTTTAAAATGGGGTGTTTTATGGGGGTTTCTAATACATATGCCCCTCAAAGCCCCTTCAGAACTGAACAGGTACCTTAAAAAAAAGGCTTTTGACATTTTCATAAAAATATGAGAAATTGCAGTTTATGTTCTAAGCCTTGTAATGTCCAAGAAAAATAAAATAATGTTCTAAAAACTATGCAGATCTAAAGTAGACTTATGGGAAATGTGAACTAGTAACTATTTTGGCTGGTATAACCATCTGTTTTACAAGCACATGCATTAAAATTCAGAAAAATTCTATTTTTTCAAATTTTTCTCTAAATTTTGCAATTTTTCACAAATAAACACTGAATATATCGATCAAATTTTACCACTAACATAAAGCCCAATGTCTCACGAGAAAACAAACTCAGAATCGCTTGGATAAGTTTAAGCATTCCGACGTTATTATCACATAAAGTGAAATATGCCAGATTTAAAAAATGGTCTCTGAGCCTTAAGGCCCAAACTAGGCTGCGTCCTTAAGGGGTTAAAAAGTGTGTGTCGCATTATCTACAGGAGGGGAGGGGAGGGCTATATGTTGGGCACAATCTACAGTGGGGGCTATATGTAGGAAACTATCGACAGAGGGGGCTATATGTAGGGAACTATATACAGGGGGGCTATGTGAGGCACTATAAACAGGGGGAGCTATATGTTGGGCACAATCTATAGAGGGGCTATATGTAGGGAACTATCTACTGTGGGGGCTATATGTAGGAAACTATATACAGGGGGCTATGTGATTCAGTATATACAGGTGGCTATATGTGGGGCACTATTATATGGGGGCTATATGTGGGGCACTATTTGCAGGGGGGCTATATGTGGGGCACTATATACAGGGGCAATATGTGAGGCACTATATACAAGGGGCTACATCTTGGGCACTATTTTCAGGGGGCTATATGTGGGCCACTATCTACAGGGGGGCTATATGTGGGGCACTATATATATGGGGCTATAGGTGGGGCATTATATACAGGGGGCTATATGTAGGGCACTATCTACAGGGGGCTATATGTAGGACACTATCTACAGAGAGAGCTATATGTGGGGCACATGTCTACAGGGAGATATATGTAGGGCACTATCTACAGGGGGATCTATGTAGGGCACTATCTATGGGGGGCATGGTCTACAGGGGATCTATGGGGGGCACTATCTACAAGGCGCTATTTGTGGGCACTATCAAGAGGGAACACTGTGTGTGTGGGACACAGTGTATGGTTCTATTAGAATTAGAGGTGCAGTATATGGCGCTATTATATTTAGGGGTGTAGTGTGTGGCATCATGAGAATTTTATCTTCGTATATAGGTGCAGAAACATTTGAAAAGTGAGAAGCTGAAGACAGCTGAGCGGCAAACTGCAGAAATGGTCTGTGGCCTGGAGAAGTCGTCATGAGGTCTGGACCGGATGGAGAAGAAAAGAGAAAAAGAACAACTAGAATCTGAGATCGTCACCGTTGAGTCACTTAATGTAAATGTTTATTCTGCCTCTAATCAGTGCTGTAGTCACTGTATGATCTGCAGCGAGATGATGGAGGGGTATGATTTTTTTGGGGTGAAACAGCAACTCCCTGCATATCCTTATCATTGTTCAAACCAGGCTGGGAGCTGTAGTTTTACGCTGTATTAACCCAAATGACAGAGGTTGCACTAAATTTAGCTGTGTTGGTGTTGTATTTATGTACGGAGTTTGGTTCTGGATATATGTAATGAGCTTTGTTCTGGTGCTGTATTTATGCACTGAGCTTGATTCTGGTGTTGTATATATGTATTGTGCTTGGTTCTGGTGCTATATATATGTACTGAGGTTGGTTTTGATGCTGTATATATGTGCTGAGCTTTGTTCTGGTGCTGTATATATGTACTGAGCTTTGCTCTGGTCTTGTATTTATGAATTGAGCTTGGTTCTGGTGTTGTATTTATGTACTGAGCTTTGTTCTGGTGCTGTCTATACGTATTGAGCTTTGTTTTAGTGCTGTATATATGTACTGAGCTTTGTTCTGATGCTGTATATATGTATTGAGCTTTGTTCTGGTGCCGTATATGTCAGAGCTTGGTTCTGATGCTGTAATTATATAGAATATATTTATAATAACAAAATTGCAGGGCTTATAGAATTGTTTTCAATTCATTGTATGTTTAATGGGAACCTGTCAGGTAGTTTTAATCCCTTGAACCGCCACAATGCGGTAATACATGACTTGACAATATTTTCCTGTATATTGTTTTCTCATCCAGAAAAATCTATATAATCAACTTTTAAAATGATGCACGCTATATGCTAATTACTCATTAAAGGGTCATGGGACAGTGCCGTCATCCTGAAGAGTCACATAGTCCTCCCTCCAAACCCACCTTTCCATGCTTGGTTGACATCCCCCTGGCTGTTTACACCACTACCAGTCTCCTCCAACTTTCTCGGATGCGCCATTGCCTTGTACTACTTGGGCACACATCGTGCAGTGAGGTGTATTCTGCCCGGCTGCACCATGCATGCCAGGGCAGTACAAGTCAACGGAGCATCCGTAAGAGTTGGAGGAGGCTGCTAGTGATGTAGAACAGCCAGGGGGATGTTAATCAAAATGTGGGGTGGGCCATTTCAATTTTCGCCTCAGAAAAGCTAGAATCGGCCCTGGGTAGGAGTACCTGGGAAGATGGCACAGATGATGCTTGGCGTGGCAGATGACACTGGGCGTGGCAAATGAGACAAACATGACTCCGACAATAGACTTCGGCTCAGGAATAAACACAGCAACAGGATACGGGAAACATCATACGGGAACACTGGGAGCAGGATACAACTAAGGGACCATTAGCTTAGACTAACCTTGGAATTCAACAACAACGCTCAGGCACAGGCAGGTGGGCAGGGCGGATTAAAGTAGGGCAGAGTGGACAGGGATAGGTTAGGGAATGAATTAGTGGTGTGCGCTGGTCCTTTAAGAGGCGAACCCTCGCTGCACAGCATGATCTCGCGAGATCACGCTATGAATGACAGCAGTAGCGTGACCTCGCGAGATCACTCTGTGCAGCGATTAAGTCCCACACAAACTTTACTGAAGTGTCGGGATTGTGAATAGACCGCGTCCTGGCTGGAGGTGATGTCTATTCACTGTCAAGACACTTCAGTAAAGTTAATGTGGGTGTATGTGACAGTACAGCATGATCTCGCTAGCTCATGCTGTGCTGAGTACAAATGGACATGAATGGAGAAAAGTGTATGACGCTGATTGGTCAGCGTCATACACTCCTCTTTACAACGCCCACTTGGTCAAAAGTTAAAAAACGTCCAGTTGGGCATTAAGAAAGTAATTAGCATAAATCTCAAATTGCTCATAACTTCCTCAAAAATTATCGTTTTTCAAAATAAAAAGCAGTGTTGTTCTCTACATTACAGCGCCGATCACATTATGTAGGAGACAGGGCGCTTATAATGTGGTGACAGAGCCTCTTTAAACTGGCGGCCACCATGGGAAGCCGGATAGTGGCGAACGGTGGCCCAGAGCGCTAGAAACTTATTGACATGCACAGTTTAAATTAGCTCTAATGTTCTATCATCAGATTACTTTACAGTGCCTGGTGAAAAGTCTGCACTTTCCGGTATGCAAATAAACAGAGCAAGCTTTGTGCAGACATAGACTCAGCAAGGAACGCTGTGATATTTGAGCTACGCAAATTTAAATGCAGCCTTGAGATCTAATGTTCTAATGCTGTTATGATCAGGATTAGTAAAAGATAATCAATGTAATGCATCTATAACGTTAGTCAAATTACACTTTTGTGTGGGTTGACTGCATCAAAAAAGCTCATATTGTATGTGCTAGAAGTTTTTGTACAGTCTGCAAATACCTGTGTATGCCGGAGGAAACACTAAATAAAAGATTTATGTATTATTTGAACTGCAAAGAAATGAGACAATACATGTAGTCTATACTTAGAAGAAATTGAGACAGGCAGAAGGGCAGAGAGTGTTGAGACATGATAACTGAAATGTGAAGAGAAGCAAAGTAAAAAACAAATTGATGCATTAAGGCAATGTGTGATAAATGAGGACAAAGAGAATTATAGGCTGGAGAGGAATGTGAGAAATGAGTTTTCCAGATAAATAGAATACATATATTCAGTGTGGTGTCGGTTGTGAATAGTTTTCTAAACACGGATAACTACAATACCTGTTTCACCTCTTCACTAAGTGATTTGAAACATTTCATTTGATATATCTGCATTACCGGTGGGAATCTGCACATGGAGGACAAAGTATTCATAAGCTTGTAATAATCTGAAACACAATTAAAATTAGAAAGAAATCAGAGACAAAGCGGAACAAAAGCAAATATTACGTAAGACCTTATTCACACGAACGTGGGGTTACTCGGACATGAAAAACAGACGTTTTTCATGTCCGAGTTTCACTAGTGTGGGACCCGTTTTCACGGATCCTCATAGATTTAAAAGGGTTTTCCCTATTTATGACATATCCACAGGATATCCAACAAAGCAGTAGGACAACAGCACACGTCTCAAAATCTTCAAAAAGCTTTTATTGTCAAAACATCTTGCGACAAACAGGCAACGATTCGACCCGCAGTGAGTGAAGGGTCTTTCTCAAGGCTTTAGAAAGACCCTTCACTCACTGCGGGTCGAAAGATTGCCTGTTTGTCTCAAGATGTTTTGACAATAAAACCTTTTTGAAGATTTGTAGACGTGTGCTGTTTTCCTACGGATTTGTTGGAAATTACATTATGCCAGAGGAGGTTTGCCTGGCTTGACAGCGTGCACCGCACCAGGAACTCGGGACTTGTGCTACTTCAAAAAATGTCCTATTTTTGGCTCAATATCCACAGGATATGTCATAAATGTCAGATAGATGCGGGTCCCACACAGGGGCGTAACTAGGAAAGACTGGGCCTCATAGCAAACTTTTGACTGGGGCCCCCCCTCCCCTGGGTGTCACACAACCCCCCCCCCCCTTGTAGATAGTGCCTTTTTTACAGCCCCCCCTGTAGATAACGCCATACAGCCCCCCCTCTGTAGATAGCGCCATACATCCCCTGTAGAGAACGCCATACAGCCCCCTGTAGAGAACGCCATACAGCCCCCCTGCAGAGAACGCCATACAGCCCCCCCTGTAGAGAACGCCATACAGCCCCCCCTGTAGAGAACGCCATACAGGCCCCCCTGTAGAGAACGCCAAACAGCCCCCCCTGTAGAGAACGCCATACAGCCCCCTCTGTAGGGAACGCCATACAGCCACCCCCCCCTGTAGGGAACGCCATACAGCTCTCCCCCTGTAGGGAACACCATACAGCCACCCCCCCTGTAGGGAACGCCATACAGCGTTCCCCCCCCTGTAGGGAACGCGATACAGTTTCCCCCCTCCAAAAAAAATGCGACCTACAGTGTGTCCTACAAAAGACATGTATCCCATCTCCACAGGATCTCCACAGGATAGGGGATACATGAGTGATCGCTGGCAGCGATAGGGAGAATGGGGGACTGAAAGTCCCCCCAAGTTCTCCATGACTAACCTCTGACTTCCAGCACTTGCGCAGCTCAATAAAAATGAAAGGAGCGCTGGTTACGCATGCGCACATGCGCGACCTTGTGCTCCATTCATTTCTATGGAGCTGCCGATACAGACCCCGGAAGTCCGAGGTTTGTGATGGAGAACTTCAGGGGACTTTCAGTCCCCCGTTCCCCCTATCAATGCCAGCGATCACACATGTATCCCCTGTCCTGTGGAGATCCTGTGGAGAGGGGATACATGTCCTGTGGAGAGGGGATACATGTATTTTGCTCTATTTTGCGCCTTCAGGTCCAGACACCGTTTAGCCATTTTTAGCACGTGTTAGTTAAATGGCTATAACTTTTATTTGTTGGGCTAACGACGTGATTTTTGCGAAGTTTTTTCCGTAAACAATGCAGGTTTCATTTTTTATCGTTTTTATACACACCTTTTTTGCTATTTTAGAATTTTTATTCATAAAGTTTAAAAATAATAGTAAAAAAATAAGCTTTTTAACATTTCAGCTATTTTTTTTTTTGGTAATAACATAGTTTTACCCTAAAATAGACCTTTTATTTGTGATCGTCATTGTCTACCGTAAATTTTTATATATTACATGTCTATACTAGGGTAATTGGGTCAGCGCTAGTGTTACAACAATGATTGGCGGGGGGGGGGGAACGTTTTTTTTTTGGGGGTGGGTATTTTATGTGTATTTATTATTAAAACATTTTTTGCACTTTACTTTATTATTTTTTTATTACTATGGTCTGTCCCTCAAAGGTCAAAGAAGACCTTTGGGGAACTTTATATATTTTTTTTCTTTCTTTTACACCATGTTTTTCCACTGTAACTGGAGCTGCACAGCAGCCCCAGTTACAGGGGAAATCAGCCCTCTCATAGTGACGGTTGTCACTAATAGGGCTGTGCTGGGTCTAGTAAGACCCAGCAGCAGCCTGCCACTAACTGCACCCGGCGATCATGTGACCAGTCACATGATCACCGGGAGGAATAGAGACAGCGCCGCTGCTGCTGTCTCTATTCCTGTACACAGCGCGCATTCAGTGCTGTGTACAAGTGATCAGAGAAGACAGAAGCAGCGAAAGCTGCTTCTATCCTCTCCTCAGGGTCCCTGGCAGTCACTGACAGCTGGAGACCCGACATTCAGCTGCACGATCGCGCGTGCAGCAAGTTAAAACCTGAGCCGTAGAAAGTGTATGGCTCGGGTTTTAAGGACCCTGACCGCTGGCCGTAAAAATACAGCCAGCGGTCGGGAACCAGTTAATGGCAGAGCGGGGAGATACCTCCCTGCTCTGCCGTAGTGTTCAGTGGCATCCCGCCGTAGCAGCCATAGCGGCTGCTAGCGGAGCCTCTGGCCATGGTGGGGGCCCGTGCCGGCGGGCGACACGGGCCCCCTCATGCCGCGGGCCCCGTAGCAGCCGCTACTGCTGCTACGGCGGTAGTTACGCCACTGGTCCCACCTCTGGGACCCACACCTATCTCTAGAACAGGGCCCTTAAACCCGGTTCTACCTCTGTGTGTGTTGGCTGATTTCCGACGATGAAGGTGAAACCAGCATAGCTCGCTGAGCTACGCTGTTTTCGTAAGCCCCATAGAACTGAATGTTTGTTATGGAAACAGCGTAGCTCGGATGCTACGCTGCTTCCGTAACTGCTATTCACTAGTATGAGAGTTACGGAAACAGCGTAGCTCAGCGAGCTACGCTGTTTTCGTAACTCCCGACTATAAAGTCAGGAAGTGGCCGGGAGTCAGCGATAGCAGGCAAAGCTAGAACGGGGTTTAGGGGGCCCTGTTCTAGAGATAGGTGCGGGTCCCAGAGGTGGGACCCACATCTATCTGACATTTATGACATATCATGGATGTATTCAACATTCGTGTGAATAAGCCCTAGCTTAAAACTCCACTCAAAACCTGCTTATTTATGTCTGACTGCTGATAATCCCAATATATGTCTTTTAATGTCACACTGATGGAGAAAGCTAACATATGGGGACATGTCTTCATACTGTAACCAGTGGAGAAAATAATAAAATAGTGGCCCTGCCATGCTGTAATGTGTAAAACCTAAGGGAAAAAAAAAAGAGTACACAGCGCCACATGGTGCAAGATAAACCTGATGGAAAAGGTAGAACAATTGTAAAGGAAGGTGATTGCGCTCACCTTTACAGGTTGTACAATTCAGGTACAACACTGATGTAAGCATGTAAGAATTAGAACAAACAGCTGCTGCTCCCCAATCCAGATGCCGGTAACATGGAAGCGTGGTACCGCAATGTAATAGTAGAATTGGAAGAAAAATGTATGGATATACAGGGGAGCGCTACTAGTAAGTAAACGGTTAACAATGGTAAATTCCTTGATTTATTAAATATAGGCAACGCGTTTCAACACAGGACATGTGTCTTCCTTGGCCTGACGAAGACACATGTCCTGTGTTGAAACGCGTTGCCTATATTTAATAAATCAAGGAATTTACCATTGTTAACTGTTTACTTACTAGTAGCGCTCCCCTGTATATCCATACATTTTCTTCCAATTCTACTATGCTGTAATGTGTGTCTTGCGGAGCTACTATTTTGTTAAAGAAGAAAATAGACAGTGACCCCCAGCTCTCAAGTGTGAGGACCTGACAAAACTCCCAATAATTTCCTAGATCATTGTGATTGTGGATTGTGCCTGATGCACATGGCCATATCTAGAATCTGTGTCACATGGTGTAAAGGATCTGCCAGGCACTGCTTCAGGGTTAACTCCCAGAATTAATCAGTCAACACCTGAGTGTACATCCCTGAGACAGACACCAGCTTCCTCCACTCAGGCTGGCAGGCTTAGGAGTGGGAGAGCCTATCGCAACCTGGCCAGACTCAGCTAGCTCCCGCCCTCGGTCTATTTAAGCCTGCTCTTCCTGTCCATCTGTGCTTGTGAATTCTTTCCTTGAGGTTTCCTGGCCCAGCTACAGCTCCTGCTACTTTTTGATCCTGCTCCATACAGACCCTGGCTTACCGACTACTCTTCTGCTTTTCGCTTTGTACCTCGCACTCTCCTGGCTTGACTCGGCTCGTTCACTACTCTGTTGCTCACGGTGTTTCCGCGAGCAACTGCCCATTTCCCTTGCTTGTGTTCCCTTGTTTGTTTGTCGTGTTTGTCATGCACTTACTGAGCGCAGGGACCGCCGCCCAGTTGTACCCCGTCGTCTAGGGCGGGTCGTTGCAAGTAGGCAGGGACAGAGTGGCGGGTAGATTAGGGCTCACTTGTCCGTTTCCCTACCCCCCCCACCGTTACAAATTCACAAGCCCTATACCTAGTCTACCCTGGTCCCTGACACCATTATGGAACCCCGTGAAACCCTGGCTCAGCAAATGCAGGGTCTCTCCCTACAGGTCCAGGCCCTGGCTCAGAGGGTCAACCAGCCTGATGCTACCTTGGTAGTTCCCCTCACCGCACCCCTTGAACCCCACCTCAAGTTGCCCGACCGGTTCTCAGGTGACCGGAGGGCTTTTCTCTCCTTTCGGGAGAGTTGTAAGCTTTACTTTCGCTTAAAGCCTCACTCCTCAGGTTCTGAGAGCCAGCGGGTGGGTATAATTATGTCCCGGCTCCAGGAAGGGCCCCAAGAGTGGGCCTTCTCCTTGGCTCCTGGCGCCCCTGAACTTTCCTCCGTTGATTGTTTCTTTTCTGCCCTCGGACTTATTTATGACGAGACTGACAGAACTGCCTTTGCCGAGAGTCAGCTGGTGACCTTACGTCAGGGTAAGAGACCTGTTGAGGAGTATTGCTCTGACTTTCGGAAGTGGTGCGTAGCTTCTCGGTGGAATGACCCTGCCTTAAGGTGCCAGTTTAGGTTGGGTCTGTCGAACGCCCTGAAAGACCTGCTAGTTAGTTATCCCTCTTCTGACTCCTTAGACCAGGTTATGGCTTTAGTGGTACGACTTGACCGACGTCTCAGGGAACGACAACGTGAACGTTTATGTGTTTTTTCCTCCGACTCCCCCATGATGCCTCCCGAAGTCCCGTTGCTTCGTTTCTCCCCTAAAGACTCAGAAATACCTATGCAACTCGGGGCCTCCGTGTCCCCTCAACAACGTAGAGAATTCCGCAGGAAGAATGGTCTCTGCTTCTACTGTGGGGATGTCAAGCATCAAGTAAACAACTGTCCCAAGCGTAAGAATGCTGCCAGAGAGCTCCCGCGTCTAAGTGATCATCGGGGAGGTCACTTGGGCGCACAGGTATTTCCCGTAAATATGAAACGTACTAAGATATTGCTTCCCTTTCAGGTCTCGTTTGGTGGTAGGTCTGCTACCGGCAGTGCCTTCGTGGATTCAGGGTCCTCTACTAATATCATGTCTGTGGAATTTGCTATGTCTCTCGCTATGCCTCTGATTGATTTGCCTAAACCTGTTCCGGTAGTGGGTATCGACTCCACTCCTCTTGCTAATGGTTATTTTACACAGCATACCCCTGTTTTTGAACTCCTTGTTGGCTCCATGCATTTGGAGCAGTGCTCTGTACTATTGATGCAGGGATTATCGTACGATTTGGTTCTAGGTCTTCCCTGGTTGCAGTTGCATAATCCCACGTTTGACTGGAATACTGGGGAGCTAACCAAATGGGGTAATGAATGTTGTACGTCATGTTTTTCTGTTAATTCTATTTCTCCCCCTAAGGAGGTGAATACGCTACCCGAGTTTGTTCAGGACTTCGCTGATGTTTTCTCTAAAGAGGCCTCCGAAGTATTACCGCCTCATAGAGAATACGATTGCGCTATTGAATTGGTACCAGGAGCTAAGCTTCCTAAGGGTAGAATATTTAACCTTTCTTGTCCCGAACGTGAAGCCATGAGGGAGTATATCCAGGAATCCCTGGCCAAGGGTTACATTCGTCCCTCTTCTTCTCCGGTAGGTGCTGGCTTCTTCTTCGTAGGGAAGAAGGATGGGGGTCTTAGGCCATGCATTGACTACCGTGGCCTGAATAAGGTCACGGTAAGGAACCAGTATCCCCTTCCTTTGATTCCTGATCTCTTTAATCAGGTTCAGGGGGCCCAATGGTTCTCTAAATTGGATCTACGGGGGGCGTATAACCTTATTCGCATCAAAGAGGGGGATGAGTGGAAGACTGCGTTTAACACGCCCGAAGGCCATTTCGAATACCTCGTCATGCCCTTTGGGTTGTGCAATGCCCCTGCGGTCTTCCAGAACTTCATAAATGAGATTTTGAGAAATTACCTGGGGATATTTCTTGTAGTGTACCTTGATGACATATTGGTGTTTTCCAGGGACTGGTCCTCCCACATAGAGCATGTCAGGAAAGTGCTCCAGGTCCTTCGAGAAAACAAACTGTTTGCCAAAATCGAAAAATGTGTATTTGGGGTACAGGAGATACCATTTTTAGGTCAAATCCTCACTCCTCATGAATTCCGCATGGACCCTGCCAAGGTTCAGGCTGTGGCTGAATGGGTCCAACCTGCCTCCCTGAAAGCGCTACAGTGTTTTTTGGGGTTCGCTAACTATTACAGGAGATTTATTGCTAACTTCTCGGTCGTCGCTAAGCCTCTTACGGACCTCACTCGCAAGGGTGCTGATGTCCTCCATTGGCCCCCTGAGGCCGTCCAGGCTTTTGAGACCCTCAAGAAGTGCTTTATCTCGGCCCCCGTGCTGGTTCAGCCCAACCAAAGGGAGCCATTTATTGTGGAGGTTGACGCGTCCGAGGTGGGAGTGGGGGCCGTCTTGTCCCAGGGTACCAGCTCCCTCACCCATCTCCGCCCCTGTGCTTACTTTTCTAGGAAGTTTTCGCCCACGGAGTGTAACTATGATATTGGCAACCGCGAACTTTTAGCCATTAAATGGGCATTTGAAGAGTGGCGCCACTTCCTGGAGGGGGCTAGGCACCAGGTAACGGTCCTTACCGACCACAAGAATCTAGTTTTCCTAGAATCTGCCCGGAGGCTAAACCCGAGACAAGCTCGATGGGCGTTGTTTTTTACCAGATTCAATTTTTTGGTTACCTATAGGGCCGGGTCTAAAAATATTAAGGCGGATGCACTGTCGCGTAGCTTCATGGCCAGCCCTCCTTCGGAGGAAGATCCTGTTTGTATTTTGCCTCCAGGTATAGTCATTTCCTCTATCGAGTCCGATTTAGTCTCTGAAATTGCTGCTGATCAAGGTTCAGCTCCTGGGAACCTTCCTGAGAACAAGCTGTTTGTTCCCCTGCAATTCCGGCTAAGGGTACTTAGGGAAAATCACGACTCCGCACTATCTGGCCATCCAGGCATCCTGGGTACCAAACACCTCATTACCAGAAATTATTGGTGGCCTGGTTTGCCTAAAGACGTTAAGGCCTACGTCGCCGCCTGTGAGGTTTGTGCCAGGTCCAAGACTCCCAGGTCCCGACCAGCGGGCTTACTGCGTTCGTTGCCCATTCCCCAGAGACCTTGGACACATATCTCCATGGATTTTATCACCGATTTGCCTCCATCCCAAGGCAAGTCGGTGGTGTGGGTGGTGGTAGACCGCTTCAGTAAAATGTGCCACTTTGTGCCCCTCAAGAAACTACCCAACGCCAAGACGTTGGCTACCTTGTTTATCAAACACATCCTGCGTCTCCATGGGGTCCCCGTCAATATTGTTTCTGACAGAGGGGTACAATTTGTTTCATTGTTTTGGAGAGCCTTCTGTAATAAGTTGGGGATTGATCTGTCCTTCTCCTCTGCCTTCCATCCTGAAACCAATGGCCAAACGGAGAGGACTAATCAGTCTCTAGAACAATACTTAAGATGTTTTGTCTCTGACTGTCAATTTGATTGGGTTTCTTTCATTCCCCTCGCCGAATTTTCCCTTAATAACCGGGTCAGTAACTCGTCAGGGGTCTCTCCCTTTTTCTGTAATTTTGGGTTTAATCCACGGTTCTCCTCCGTTTCACCTGGTTGTTCCAACAATCCCGAGGTGGAGGTCGTTCATCGGGATCTGTGCACAGTCTGGGCCCAGGTTCAGAAGAACCTAGAGGCGTCCCAGAGCATACAGAAGGCTCAGGCCGATAGAAGACGTTCTGCTAACCCCCTGTTTGTGGTCGGGGATCTGGTGTGGTTGTCATCCAGGAACTTGCGTCTCAAGGTTCCGTCCAAAAAGTTTGCTCCCCGGTTTATTGGGCCGTATAAGGTCATTGAGGTCCTCAGTCCTGTCTCTTTCCGGCTGGAGTTACCCCCGTCTTTTCGTATACACAACGTGTTTCATGCCTCCCTCCTGAAACGCTGCTCCCCGTCCTTGGCCCCCTCGAGGAAACCTCCTGTTCCCGTCCTCACCCCTGAGGGGGTGGAATTTGAGGTGGCCAGGATCGTGGACAGCAAGATGGTCCAAGGCTCCCTCCAGTACCTGGTCCATTGGAGAGGATACGGGCCCGAGGAGAGGACTTGGGTACCCGCCCGGGATGTTCACGCTGGGGTATTGGTCAGGAGGTTCCACCTGCGTTTCCCCAGTAAGCCAGGTCCACTTAGAAAGGGTCCGGTGGCCCCTCATAAAAGGGGGGGTACTGTAAAGGATCTGCCAGGCACTGCTTCAGGGTTAACTCCCAGAATTAATCAGTCAACACCTGAGTGTACATCCCTGAGACAGACACCAGCTTCCTCCACTCAGGCTGGCAGGCTTAGGAGTGGGAGAGCCTATCGCAACCTGGCCAGACTCAGCTAGCTCCCGCCCTCGGTCTATTTAAGCCTGCTCTTCCTGTCCATCTGTGCTTGTGAATTCTTTCCTTGAGGTTTCCTGGCCCAGCTACAGCTCCTGCTACTTTTTGATCCTGCTCCATACAGACCCTGGCTTACCGACTACTCTTCTGCTTTTCGCTTTGTACCTCGCACTCTCCTGGCTTGACTCGGCTCGTTCACTACTCTGTTGCTCACGGTGTTTCCGCGAGCAACTGCCCATTTCCCTTGCTTGTGTTCCCTTGTTTGTTTGTCGTGTTTGTCATGCACTTACTGAGCGCAGGGACCGCCGCCCAGTTGTACCCCGTCGTCTAGGGCGGGTCGTTGCAAGTAGGCAGGGACAGAGTGGCGGGTAGATTAGGGCTCACTTGTCCGTTTCCCTACCTCCCCCACCGTTACACATGGATCCTAAATATGGCACCCATAGCATTCTATAGGCCCACACTGTACCTCTGTGTGCCTTGGATCTTACCTGTATTTTAATAAAATGTTGTAATATATTCCATATTACAGAGAATTTCTCGGCTAGAAAATTTTTTCGAGGGGATAATATGGTGTCTCACAGAGGACGGCACACAAAGTGCTGTATGGGTGTGTACTGTGGCCCCATAGTGCCGTTTGTGCAATGTTGTATGGCGCTGTGCACACAGCATTGCAGTGTGCATGATCAGTTAGGCCTTAACTTTTATCTGAATCATTTGTATATGAGTTCAATGATGATTTACAGATTCTCATATGCAACCAGATGGTGAAATCACTTAGGAAGACAAACTGAGCACATACACCATGAATAAACAATATCAAGGTTGGCATAGAATTTAATAAAGAGGCTGCACTGCAATAATGGATAGAGTCTCAAAAACAAACATTTTTATAATACATGCAAATATAAACAGTTATAGAAAATCAAGACCTGTGAGTGCCCTATGGTACAGGCAGAGCTTTGTGCTATAAACATTCTATTATTCTGTGTATCAATATCACAATGTTATTTGGCAAATATGCTATAAAGAATAGCAAAAATGTGTCAGTTTTCCATTGTTTGTTTAAACTGTCATTATTTCAGAACAATTATAGCATTAAGTTCATATTCGTCTTTCTTATTGAATACTGAGCACAAGATGCCGCACGAGAAGTTCTATATATTATACAGTATAATCCTGCTACACCATCTTCTAAATATAATAGCTCCTAGAGGAGTAACATTACCATTGGTCCCCATAGCAATGGGCCCCCGCTCAACCATGACCACCATCATCAGCAAGTGAATACAGTAAATGAGGTTATAATTATTATGATCTTCACACTATTCTTTCTGTCTTTTCTTCCATCCTGGGCCTCTAAAAGCTCTGTATTCTGTCTTCTGCCTCTCCCCCTTTCTCCGGCACACTTAATTTCTCTCCCCTATATCATCCAGATTCCTTCCATCAACTGTAACAGAGTGATCACCACTTGCCTCCCAAGTCTAACATTGCGTGAAAGAGTACAGACAGGTGCAGTGGCCCCTGTCTGGGCCAAAAACCACACAGATATACTGCAGATTTACCGCACGGTTTCAAAGTGATTGTTAATGTCCTCCAGACGGATTTGCAGGTAAACAGCTATTTTATAGCAGATTTTGCCACGGTTTTGGGACTTATAGTGCGTCTGTACCCTTACAGTGGGGAGTGCCCCTAGCTGATGGCCACCCAAAAGCTGCTGTAACAGTTATAAATAGTGCCACACAGCCCCCCTTGTAGATGGGGGAGTTTAGGGGATAGCTTCTAACTCCACCATAGTATTTGTAGCGTCCACGGCCACAACTTACCCCCGACGTCCACAACCATGGAATTGTGAGTTTTGGCCAGCATCTCCTTCCTAGGAGACGACAGCACTCACTTTCGCTCCGCTCTGCTGTGTCCCATAGGTTGCGCGCGCTCGTGCTCGACCTTAAATGGGCACATGTAAAATATTACCAATTAGCCCATGATCACCCTGGACTATAAAAAGGGCTTTGCCCTTTCACTCCTTGCCTGAGCGTTGTTGTGTATACCAATGTTAGTCTTAGCAAATGGTCCCTTAGTGTTATCCTGTTCCCGTGCCCTGCTACCCTATCCTGTATCCCGTGCTGTATTTGTTCATCAGCCTTAGAGTGTTGGAGTCATGTTGTGCCACCTGTCACGCCTGCTGTCTCACACCACGTCTGGTGTCATCTGCCATGCCTGATATCATCTGCCACGTGTGGCATCATCTGCCTTCAAGTTTCATCTGTGCCTAAGCCTCTGCTACTGTCTGGACTATCAAAGGTACTCTTGCACTAGAACTTTGTATAGACTATTTTTCAGCAGCTGCTACTCCGCTACGGTGTAGTGGGTCCACATACCCATGGATCGTGACAGTATTCAACTGTATCTGTATCCTGAGGATGCAGATACTATTGAATGTGGCAGACGCCTGGCGATTCGGTGCAATCGGGCATAAATTCTGGGCTTGGGCCCCAGATGCTCGGTGCTCGCAATGCCACTTCCTTGAGCCCCTCCTCGGAAACTAAACCATAAAATATTGCATGCATGCTATATACTTTGTTACAGAACCGGGTAAATTTTTTGAGTGGTATTTTTTCCTTAGTTTCTTTTAAATGATCCCATAAATGTTTTATATTACATTATCCCATCTACTGTTTTGTATGATATTTATTTAGTATTAATTTGTTTTAGATAAATCTGTTATTCTAGATTTTGATTATTAGAAGTAATTTTTTTTTAGCCGCATGGGTTAAAGGAGAATTGCCATCTTTGGTGAGGGCCCAACCACCTATCCCATCAACTTTTTACCTTCAGGCGATCCATCCGCTGTGCAGGGAACTGCAACACTGATCCGTTCAAGTTAATAGAGCTGTGTTGTAGTTCCTTGCTAAGTCCCCATGGACACGACCAGAAAACCGCGGACCGTAACATGGACCCATTCAGTTCTATTGGTCGCGGACACCTTTCCGTATCGCTACGGATGGGTGTCCGTGCCGTAGAACTGTGCCGATAATTATGGAGCATGTCAGTTTTTTCGTGTTTTACGGGCCGTGCTCCCATACCATATGGATCTACTGTTTAAAATATGGGCTACATGTTGGATTGTTTCAAGTTTTCACCTTTATGTAAAATTGGTGAACATGGCAAAAAGTGACTAAGAAAAACAACAAAAAAAACAAGTATTCTATTTTTAATGCACGTTATTCAGATTCAGTACAGCTGACTGTAGCCTTTCACATGCTAAGTAGAAATTTGACTCAGCAATATTTAACAAAAGCAAGGGTTGCATTATTATTATTATTTTTTAGAAAATTAGGTATTTTTACATACGATTGAAAATTGTATAAAACATTTATGCCAAAACTGAAAGAGGAATGAGACACTTAAATAAAAATAATGCAGAGAATAATAGTACATTTAATAGAAGTGGGTTTTCCAGTAGCCAGATTTGTCTTCGTAATTATTGAATGACTCCCTGAGTTTACTTCTATTACTGCACATGTATAGCCATTTGTCTTTGTTTTTTTTACTGTACATACATAATTTTTCTGTATTCATTAATTAGAAGCCTCATTTGTGCTTGCGTATTTGATCAGTATTTTTCATCTCTTTATAAAGCCAAAACCAGGAGAAGATTCTAAGCACAGAAACAATGTCATATAATAATTCATGCTACTGGTTTTGTATCTGCTCCTGATTTTGGCATAAAAAAAACAGAAAAAAAAATACTGATCAAATACGCAGGCCTTAAAGGGAATGTGTTGCCAGCAAAACATGTTTGTTTTTTTTTAGTTAAACAATTAGTGTGTAGGTGATTAAACATTGTTCTAATTTTTTTTATTTTTTTCACGAGTCAGGAAATATTATAAATTGGATTCAATTTATAATATTTCCCAGCACTGGTCACTAGATGGAGCAATTCCCAAAATTGCAGCATTGCATGTGGTAAAGCAACCACATTGCTTTATGCTGCAAAATTGGGAAAAAATCCCTCGCTCTAGTAAGCTCTCAGAATCCCCCCCTCCTTTATCCTGGCTAGTGCCGGGAGAAACGAGGGGTTTGAACGGTCTAACCTCCTACACTGTGTGTCGCCATTTTTTGAGCTAACACACAGTGTAGAAGGTTTACATACACTAGTAAAACACACTGAAACACGAACATACATAGAAATCACTTACCTGCTCCAGTCGCCGCCGCTCCCTCCGGTCCGTCCGCTCCGTCTGCTGCCGCTGCTCCATGTGCACAAGTCCGGAAGCCGCGACCGGAAGTAGTAATCTTACTGCCCGGCCGCGACTTCCGGTCCACAGGAAAATGGCGCCGGACGGCGCGCATTTCAAATCGGACTGTGTGGGAGCGACGCATGCGCCGTTCCCACACACACGGCGTACACCATAGTGGATGGAACGGGCCCCGTTTGTAGTCCCTATGGGACTGGAGCTGCCGTATTCCATGCCTGTATGTGTCGTTAATCGACACATACAGAAATGGAAAAAAAAATGGCAGCCCCCATAGGGAAGAAAAAGTGTAAAAATAGAAAAAAGTAACACACAAACACACAAAGAAATATAAACGTTTTTAATAAAACCCTAACATAAAACTGATATAAAAAAAAAAAATTTGGTGACACTGTTCCTTTAAATGGGTTATCCGGGGAGTAAAAAAAAAACAAAAAAAAAAAACACAAACATGTCTAATCACTATTATGTTACAATTGCACTGCTTTCCCAGAAGAAAATCACATTTCAGAGTTACTTACCGATCCCTGATGTAACACTGTATCCGTGGGCAGACTTCCAGTTAGTAGGCGTGATTTGTTGTCTCTGTGCGCTCAGTAAACTTCAATTCCCATCATGCAATTCCTCTTTGTGCCGTGTATCCACACCACACCATCACCATGCCGCCCGCCCAGCAGCTTCCTTGATCGGCTGTGTGCTGGCAAGCTTGCCGGCTCGCACACCGGCCTGCCCACATGCTCATCCTGATTAAAGCTCTTTCGCTCCAGCAGAGAACTTACAGCGCCAGCCCCCGTAGCAGTCACAAGGAATTATAACGCGCTGGCCCCGCCGATGTTAGTGGTCACGTGAGACGATGATGCGCTGGAGCTATTGGTCACATGAGACGATGAGGCTCCGACAGGACAGAATGGGGAGACTGATCTCGGTCACATGTGCATGTGTCGGTGAGTCATCAGTGCTACTAGGACTACCAAACTTCCGACATACCAGAAGGGTATTGGAAAAGGAGTAAACAGCGCAAGTATGACATTACAACTATATTAGTAAGGGTGAAATATTTGATAGTTTAGACCAGTTGGGGATCGTTTTAACTGTCCGAATAACCCCTTTAATATTAAAAAATCACAGGGTAGTCTTAAAGGAGTTTTATGCTATACCCCATCTATGGCCAATGGAAAGAAACAATATTTGCACCATCTCTTTGCTCAAGCATTTATACATTTATAACATGGTCAACATTCACTCAGGGATTGGCAGCTATATCTGTTTTCACACACATACTGGGAAAGGAACCGATAAAAACAAGGGGACATATACAAAAACACAGAAAAAGGCCATACTTACAAATGGACACAGCCAGGTCAGAAACGCTGATGAAAGGGTGAGCAGGTGCTTTAAATAATGCTGTCAAACATGTTTTCAGTACGGGACAGTTGTCCTGCAGCGAGGCAGGGACTCCTAGCGTCGTACATAAGTATGATGCTAGGAGCCCGGCTCCCTGCACTGTGTCCGGTTCGTCACTTCCGGCCGAAATACGTCCGTCAATTACGGACGTAATTAGTGTGTGTGCACATACCCTTAGACTCTTTTTTTTTTGAGTTGCGATTTTTGCATCTTTTCACCGCAAAATCGCAACATCTGCTATTTGTTGCGAGTTTTAACTCCACATTGATTCAATGCGGAAAACCCGCAACACAAATGCAGCGATTATGCAAATATAATTGACAAGCTGCGGATTAAAAACCGCACCGCAGGCCAATTTCTGAGCATTTTCTTCCCCTTTTCATTTACGCAGCGTGCAGATGAGATTTGTTCAGATCCCATCAACTCTGCTGCTACTGTATTATGCTGCGGATTTTCCACAACAAATTACGTATTTATGCTTCTTGTGAACACGGCCTAAGTCTAAATATCATTAGCCATGAAAATCTAGCCCCTTTTTTTATTCTGTTAATGGATTTACTATGACTACAACTTTAGGCAGAGCATTCTATTACTGAAACTATATCTTGATGATTACAAGTTTTTTCTCTATTTTCGAAGGATCCATGATCCTTTGTACAGTTCTTGAAATGAATAATTCATATGCCAATTCTTCATAATGTCCTTTTAGGTATTTATTCATATAGATTCTCCAAAGCTTCATTGATTTTCCAAAGCCTGAATCACTTTGATCGCAAATCTTGGATCCATATAATCTTTTTTCATATTATCAGTTTTTCTCTTCTCCCTTATTTCTTTCATTCTATTATTTTTCTATTCATTTTTGGATCATCTTGTTTTCTTGTAGCTAACTTTTCTTTCTTTTTATGTATTTTTTTCTGTGTTTATTTGGGTCAAACATTTATATTTTGACTCAAAAGAGAGATATATCTTCAAAGTGATGGAGAGATTCATGCAATTGATGTTCTATTAAAAACAACTTGGTACATTATAAAGTATGGTATAGAATTTATTTTTTCTTCCAATACCTGCAGTAACTTCCAGAAATAGTTCACATTTGTCCCTGAATACCACCACTAATGTGTAAATAAACCATCCAGCTGTGCTTTTAGCATCCAAAAGGGCATGCACTTTTCTCAACCTGTTTGTGTGCTAGCAGGTCATTCTACATGATGTACTCTGTTAATTCTGTTGAAGTGGTGTGACAATGACAAGGCAGACAAGGACACGGAATAGAAAGAGAAATCCATCAGGTCTTAAACCTTGTGCCATGTCTTTAGTGAACAAACATATCCAGCGCTGATTATACGACAGTTTGAATGGGTTAAATACTTGGTTGGTGAACGTTAGAGGTATTGATACACATGTAAAGACAATGGAAAATGTCTACATTCTTCTCATATGAGGTTATAGACCTGATACACTGCAGCCAGAAGAGGACATAATAATAGTGAAAAAAAAACTAAAGGGGATGGATTACCATAGGCAGCAAAGGCGGGTAGTCATTGATGGGGTGACTGAAGGCAGAAGGACACAAGCCCCTGAGCACTGACCTGTACTGTATGACATTCAGGCAGAGATAAAAACAAATCAGTGAGGTGTCAGCATGTTCTATAGGAGGAGGGAGTGAGGACACTGCCGGGGAGGAAAAGGAATAGAGGAGGGGAATAGTCCTCTACTCGCTAGACTGAATTTTTATTTGATAGCTTTGCCGTTTTTTTTTATCAAGGCAGGGCTACAGCGTGACATGTCCACAATTCTTGTATAGAGGAATAGCTTAAATTGCTAACATTTAGGTAGGACTGGCCCAAGAATAAAACTGTGCTAGAAAAGCGTCCCTTGTGCATATTGAGCTGCACTCCAGCAATGAAAATGTCTCCAGCCATGAATTTACTTACCTGAGACGTCTGCCAGTTATCTAAACATTAAGATAAAGGTCATGCACCAAGACCGGGCCTGCAGCTTTCCCGGCTTTTCCAGTACAGATCCTAAGAGATGGAGATTTTAGTAAGTCTAATGAAAGGTGGACTATGCTCCGTCATAAATATTTTCTTAATTAACAATCTTCAGTATTTAGAAAAGTTGCTTTTAATTTGCAGTCACTAAGAACATTATTGGTGGCACAAACCAAGCAACCTCTATGTATGATCGCAGTGTGCAGCAAAAGGGCACAGAGCTATTAAATGGGTTGTCTGGTTTAGAATACCCATTTTCAGATGCCCTATTAAAAGGGTTTTCAAGGATTTAACATTAATGGCCTAGGCCATCATTGTGTGATTGTGTGGGT